>NC_071264.1:23791007-24138507 GCF_023375685.1 Ictalurus furcatus
TTTTCCTCACACAGGCTTCAGATCCATCGCAACTCTGACTAGGATCAAGAACTTACTACACTGAAAATCTATTTCTTTTTTGTCCGAACTGTTCCTTTAATCATAAACAGTCTTAAAGGACAACTCTGATGTCTGCTGTTTCATTGGTTTGGCCTGTAATGAAAGCAACAAAGATTCAAGATTAAAGAGTATATTGTCATTGGGATTTTCTGTGTCCTGATTCGCCTACTATCTGTACTAAATAGTATCTGAGATTAGAATGTCCCCAATCGTAGTGTGTTGAATTGAATATCACAAACTTACCCGGATGGTCTACTATTTCCGGTAGATTTTCGAAGTGTGGATCCGTGGACACTTTTTCAGCTAATATTGCACACCACTACTTGAGCGGAGGAGTTTTGTGATCGTTTGCTTTTTGACGCATTTTAGAGAAGTGTAAAGAAAATGTGAAAAAAAAAAAATCAAGAGAATGGAACATTTTGATAGTGTGCGTAACTAGGCAACGACGTGTCCCGGTATGTGCATACTCTTTTGCTATACACTGAAAAGTATCTACTTTTTCTTCACAAAAAGAGTACATACTTTTAGTGCAGCGTACAAGTAGGCGATTTGAGACGCAGCTATCATCTTGGACCAACAAAATTACAATACTGCTTTAAACAGTGCCACCTTAACATAAGATAAACAAATCTAAATATAGAATATGTATATCTTAAGTTTTAAATGTCTTTATGACCCTTTACAAAACCATCCCAAAGTCTGATCATCTTTGTATAGAGGCTATAGATGAGTTAGTATTTTTATGGAGTTTTTAATACCACCGTAATACCAGAATATTGATGATGATTTGAAAAGGTTTGTTTGCTTCATATTTCAGCAAAAATGTGTTCATGTTTTGTGTGCTGCTATTAGCAAAACCAAAATAAACACAATAGTTGGCTGTTAAAATGCATACAATTCACCCTTTACCTTGTTTTTCCCTTGTTTTGCACTGGAGCTGTGAAGCTAATGTAACTAATAAGTAAAAGAAGCTGCGATACCAGTTTATCATTGCGCAAACGTTTAAATCATTACACCCTCGCCTCAAACCGTGTCAGGTTATTCAGTGTCTCAGAATTATCACAATAACTAAAACAGCAGCCATCTTGAAGTGATTGGTTTTCTATAACCGTAGCTCTGATTTATATCAATGTGCACTCATTCTAATGTTACTGTTTCTATAGTAACAACTTCCGTAGGGATGTGCATGGCTGGCTCTCCACGTAAACAGATTTTTTTTTAATTTTTTTTAATTGTCATTGTTGATAGGCTGAAGTTTTCCACGAAGAGATGTTTATTTAGCATTTGGGAAGGAGTCTCCAGTGTCAGCGCTTTTAAAAAGTTAGCGTTAAAGCTGTCATTTTGTGCTTAGCACTTTCTCGGTAACATGACCAGCTGTGATTTTTTTTATTTTGTCTTATTAACTTCGAAAGAGGAAAAAAACAAGCTGGTGAGGAAATGACCGTTTATAGCTGTTACAAACTTAAGTGATAACAGGAAATAACTGGTTTCGGAGACGTTAAACACAACATTAAATGTAACTATTAACGAATAATTGATTTTTAAAAAGTAATCGTTGTCTAATTGCTGTGGTAATAGAGGAATAAAACACTTCAGGACATGCTGTTATAAGGAAGAAAAAATCAATAAGGATCACACCACTCCAATGTTGGTGATTTCCTTATAATAGCATGCCCCTAATTGTTTTATTCTTGATATAATACAAGTTGTTTTGTGTGGTCAAATGATTGCTTGAATCATGCGCAATGATACTGGCGGCTTTAGGCTTTTTGCTTGTAGGTCCAGTGCAAATATAAATTTTGTTCACGACTAAACGACTACATTTATGCTAATGAGGAAAATGTCTAAATTATTGCTTTAATAGCTCACATTTATACTCTCCTGTGTGTCAAACTAATGAAACAGTCCCCTTTTTCCGACGTCTGAGTTGTTCTTAATATTAAATCCAAGAATCATCATTGATTCGCAATAACAATGACTCCTGCTGGTCAGAGACGGGAATTTATTGGCTGACTTAGATGAATGTACAGTAAGTGACAGACTGAGTGCTGGTGTTTTTTTATTAGAACAGAAATAATCCACATCATAAAGCAGCACTATTCCACTGCCAGAGTGAGCGGCCCTGTAATCCAGTGTGGACTTAAACACCCCCACATGCCTGCACTGTTTCCTGAATTGCTTCATCTGAGTAAACGGTTAATCTGTTAATTATTAGGCCACAGGTTTCAACAGTGACACAGCTTTAAAAAGGACACAGGAATGATCTTTGATCATCATGTGTCATGTCTCGAGTGTTGTGTCGTGTGATTCAGAGCACTACGCGCTGAGGTGGGTATTTTTAGTCTGTTTAGGAAGTTGTTGTGAACATGCTCACCAATGTGATTGGCTTTGTGTTTGCATTCCCTCACTACAGATCTGATCATAAACAGGGTTCTGTGTACTGATACAGGCGAGTTTTGGAATGTGTGAAGAGACAGAATTGAAATTCTAATCCATGTGATGTAAAGAGAGATTATACAAATTGGATAAATATGTGAATTCACTTGTACATATTTATAGTTTATTCTTTTTCATGTTGTATTTTCTTTTCTTTTTTTTCAGATGGAAGACATTTATCAATATAATACAATAATAAAAGAGAATGTTGTATTTCTCGTTGTTGTGGACTTAAAACAGTTGTTTTATTGCACTTTTTCCATTAAGTAGTGTAAAGTCTTTTCTCTTTGTTATACATTGAAGACCTTTGGGTTTGAGATCATGAGCAGATCCATTCTTTCTCATCACTTTGGTAGAGGTTAATCTTGGTTCCAGAACTTTTGTGGCTCATCTCTCTATTTCTTTGCAAATTCCAGTCTGGCTTTCCGATTCTTATTGCTGATAAGTAGTTTGCATCTTGTGGGATGGCCTCTATATTTCTGCTCTCAAATTCTACTTTTAACAGTGGGTTGTGATATCTTCAGCCCTGCCCTGTGTAGACGATGTCACTGACTCACAGCTCTCACAATGTTTGTCATCAACTGCTACTGTTTTCCTTGGCCGACCTGTTAGATGTCTGCTTGTTAGTACACCACTGGTGTCTTTCTTTTTCAGGACATTCCAAATTGTTGTATTGGCTAAACCAAATGCTTGTGCAGTGGCTTTGATTGATTTTCCCTCTTTTCTCAGCTTCAAAATGGCTTGCTTTTCTCCCATAGACAGCTCTCTGATCTTCAAGTTGGTTGATCCTTTTTAACAACAAATGCAGTCTTCACAGGTAAAACCCTTCACTCAAATCAAGAGTAGACATTCAGATCTATTAATTGTTTAAACAGTCAATCTAACAGGGCACACCTGAGCAATAAGAAACACTTGTTAGTTACATGAGAGAAAAATGGTTGAGTTCCAACACATCTGCATGTAAATATGAGGAAATAAAAGCTGAAATTCTGATCCATCTTCTCATGTTCATTGTTTGATCTCAAAATCAATACAATTGGCCTTGCCATTCCAATACCTATTGTACTGGAAAGTACAGTAATAGGAACTTCTTCTCTTCAAGTCATCCTGAGGTGAAACATGTTTCTCTTTTGCATGGAACTCTATCATAAAGTCAACTGCAAAATGAATTTAATTGGGAACGGTTATCCTGCAGTTTGACCATCTGGGGAAACCATATAGGTTCTGTTTTATGAAAAGTTTCAAGAGGAACCTCTTTAGGACCCCTTTTTCCAAAGAACACAGTGAAAATATCTGGAGCTGCAGTGGATTATTTCTGCCAGTAGAGGGCGTCTTAAGCATGTTTCATTTCCACCAAAAGAATTTGAATTTCCAGACGGTTTAAATCTTCTACAGTTGCAAATATACAAGATAAACTATACAAATGACCAGCGTGTAAATTTGAGATGTTAAGTAAAAAAAGAACTATTAAGCTATTAAAATTATATCTATAGACAGGAGAAATGGTGGCTTAGTGGTTAGCACTCCAGGGTTGGGGGTTTGAATTCAATCTCCGCCCTGTGTGCGTGGAACTTGCATGTTCTCCCTGTGCTTTGGAGGCTTCCTCCACCAATCCAAAGATTATACGCTGTAGGCTGATTGGAAACTGTCCGTTGTGTGCAATTGTGACCTGCGATGGGTTTGCACCCTGTCCAGGGTGTTCCCCAGGGTAGTCTCCAGGCTCCCCCATGATCCTGTATAGGATAAGTGGTGTGG
This sequence comes from Ictalurus furcatus, assembly GCF_023375685.1. Lineage (NCBI taxonomy): Eukaryota > Metazoa > Chordata > Actinopteri > Siluriformes > Ictaluridae > Ictalurus > Ictalurus furcatus. The sequence goes on from NC_071264.1 coordinate 23,795,259, forward strand.
AAAATGAATGAATCTACAGCCAATGTCTTATTTTATTTGAAAAATCTATTTGGAAATTAAACGGTCCAATCTGTCAATTTCACTTTCAGTCTTGAGTGTACACCAAGAGCAATCACCTTTCTTTGTAACAGTCACCTTTCTGTCTTTTTTTTTTTATATACATGATGGGTATACATGTTCAGTGTGATGGGTACTTTTGTCTGGTAACTATTTATAATAAATACCATTCTCATGTTAACATAAGAGGACATACAGTGCTGTGAAAAAACAATTGTTCTGTTTTTGTGTAAACCTCATACTAAATAGTTTTAGATCTTCAAACTAAATACAACATAAAACAAAGGCAACCTCGGTAAACACTACCGTTTTTAAAAAAAGTTATCCAACACCTATCACCCAATTGAAAAACTAATTGCCCCTAAAATCTAAAATCTGGTTGTGCCACCTTTAGCAGCAATAACTGCAACCAAACGCTTCCGATAACTGTAGATCAGTCTTTCACTTACTTCTAGGACTAGGACTTACTCCGATGCTTTGGATCATTGTCTTGCAGCATAATCCAGTTGTTCTTGAACTTACGGACTGAAGACCGGACATTCTCCTTTAGGAATTTCTGGTAGGGAGCAGAATTCATGTTTTCCTCGATTATTGCAAGTTGCCCAGGCCCTGAAGCAGCAAAGCATCCCCACACCATCACACTTCCACCACCATGCTTGACTGTAGGCATGATGTTCTTTTTATGTAATTCTGTGCATAGTTTACACCAGATGTACCGGGACCCCTGTCTTCCAAACAGTTCCACTTTCAACTCATCAATCCACAGAACATTCTCCCAAAAGGTTTGAGGATCATCAAGGTGTGTTTTGGCAAAATTCAGACGAGTCTTAACGTTGTTCTGGGTTAGCACTGACCTTTATTGATGCAAGAGTCCTTGGCACTTTTATGACTTGCTGGATGAGTAGTTGCTGTGCTCTTGGAGGAGTTATGGAAGGTCGAATTATGGAAGGTCGACCACTTCAGGGAAGTTTTTCCATTTGGAGATAATGGCTCTCACTGTGGTTCTTTGGAGTCCCAGAGCCTTTGAAATAGCTTTGTAACCCTTCCCAGATTGATGTATTTCAATCACCTTCCTCATCATTTCTGGAATTTCTTTCAATTTTGGCATAGTGTGTTACTGGGTAAGACCTTTTAACCAACTTCATGCTGTTGAAAAAGTTCTATTTAAGTGTTGATTTGATTGAACAGGGTTTGCAGTAATCAGGTCTGGTTGTGTCTAGTCCAAATGAACCCCATTATGAATGCAGTTTCATAGATTTGGGGGATTACTAACTACAGGGACAAATACATTTTCACACAGGCCCAGTTGATATTGGATAACCTTTTTTTGCTTCAATAAATAACTATCATTTAACAACTGTATTTTGTGTTTACTCAGGTTGCCTCTGTTTTATCTTACATTTTGTTTTCATTTCTGAAACAATTTAGTATGAGATACACACAAATACAGAAGAAATCAGGATGGGGCAAATACTTTTTCACAGCACTGAATAAAAATTTAAATAAATGTACCAAAATGTTCCAACCAGCCCCATGAGTAACATCTCAATTCATTAAGTTTGTGGGAGATAAAAGGCTTGGGGTTTTTTTGCTAATTATTTTATCATGTAAAGAGCTTGTGTAGTATGTTTGTACCATGCAGTGCAAATGTATTCTTATGAGGGTGCATTAATGTTGGACACTGCATGATACACAAATATGTCAGTCACATGAATAATAGCTCAGGGGAAAATATGCTCAGGTCTTTGTTATTCATCCATATGCCATGAGGTTTTCCCAAGTAAGGAAACAATTATTCAAGTAAGTGGAATGTGTGTGTGCGCGTGTGGTTAAATATCTTACTTACTTGTAATGTTAACACTGTTGCAACTGACTGCACAACTGTCAGCCATCTTGAAATCTGGCATGCTAGTCAACTAGACAGTGATCAAAACTAGCTCATTTGATTTCATTTCCATACAATTGAACACATAATTTAAATCAATTTGCAGAGGGAAATTACTTTCATGCTTTAAAATCTGACTTCTGACAGTAAATTGTTCTGCGCTGTGGTTAACTTGCATTTCTCCTGCAAGCAGACAGAGGATGCTACTTAGCATGTGCACAGTGAGCATCAACACTAGTTTGTTGCTGATTCGAGCCAGTGATAGTGTTACAAGTGACTCCACTTTACTTTAAATTGTACAAAAATAAATTTACCTTTGAGTTTTGAATTGAAGCGTCATGATCTCAATTAAAAAAGGCCCAGTGGTTATTTCAGCTGACTGAAAATGTTCCACTGATCAAATGACCTGAATCCAGCTGGAGAAAGACACTGTCTAGACATGTAAATGACCCTGATAAATAACAGCATAGGAAACCTGACCAACAGTTTAATTAAATAATGTATGAAGTGACAGAATAAGCCACGTAAAGAAAAACGACCACTCTTAAATATGTTTATATTGAGATATTCGTGGTTTGTTTAGTGATTCTGCTGTATTTTCATTATTCCTATCACAGTGGAACACTACTAGTGCAGGAACAATGATCGTTAATAGGAGAGAGAAAAAATTTCCCAACATTCTCACACATGAGGGTACACATGAAACAGTAAGGTTTCACTTTCAGGTCCTAAAAATAAAATAGCTTCTTTTTTTACTCACCGTTTTCCAGCAACGTTCAATGTCATATTAATGAAAAATCCAGCATAGACATAGTTGAGACAGCCAGTGTGGGACCCAAATTTCCAGTCTACAATGCGCCAATATGATACATTTGCATTGCGTTAGAGCAAACACTTGGCTAGTTAGCAATCTACGAGATAACGAGCGCTTTGACGTTGACTGTGGTACTAGCATGAAAGTTGAAGCTTTTGAAGCTGATTTGGTTGAGCCGAGTGTATAGATAAGAAGCTGAGAGAGCTTGATTAAAGGACTAAATCTCTGCTGCATCACTCTTTTTTTTTTTTTATAGATAGAGATGAAGTGAGGGCTAAATCTCAGTGGTACCACTATCGAAATGTAGTCAGATTTCATTGTGGGTATGTATGTATATGTATGCATGAATGAAGAGTAGGTTAAAAAAAAAACAAGAACAACTGGACCAAATCTTTTAGTTTTTCATTAGTTACATACTGCACATATACAAAAATAGCTTTCCAGTTCTACTGGTCATGTTTTTCATGTGTTTTCAAATTCCAAACAGAATAGTTACAGATTGATTCACCACATTCTACAGTCTGTCAGACTCGTACTCGAGGGATTCAGATGTTTCGGGCATCTGAATGAAATGCACCTGCTTGGTGAATGGAGGAGGAGTGCGGGGGTGGCTGCACAAACCGGAGTCAGGGCTGGGTACAATGTTAATTCCTCTTGCCTGGGGCTCCTTCTTGGCCTGTTGGTGAGCAGGAATGCACTCGTAATGTCCTTCAGCTCTGTACCTGTGATGCTCGTCTCCTTTGGCCTTCACGTGTGTGTAGCGTTTGAGCTTGACTGGATCATTGCGATGCCGGGTGCATGGCATGAGCCCAGCAACATCTTTGCGAAATTTGTAGCTGAGGCCGAAGTAGATGAGTGGGTTGTAGAAGCTTGCAGACTTGGCGAAGAGCCGGGTGAAGATGCTGGTCAGACTGGGTACATGAAAGCCGCATGCTGACCAAATGGACACCACGGCATACGGAGACCAAGCCAGGACGAATGCTGTACAGACGACTACTGAAACCTGAAACACAAACACAATAAAGGCTTTGATATAGAGGTCTCTATCTCCACTTATAAGATGATTTCGTCTACTTCTTGATGGGTGATCATCGAGCCAATATATGAAAGTGATTACAAATAATAATGTTAAGAGAATGACCAGAAGACTTTACATGAACACTGGGCTTAAGGTGGGAATACACCCTGGGTAATTCAAATCCCACTCACTATAGTAACATCTCTCTCAATCTTTCTCTGTCGGTCAGTCAAGTCTCCGTCTGCTGACATGGCGTTGCCTCTCTTCACAGTGTTGATGATGGACACGTAGCAGAACAGCATGATGAACACAGGAACAAAGAAACAAAGGATCAGGATGGTGATGATGTAGGATTTGTGAATGGTGGAGTAATTCGCTTTGGCCCAGTCAATCTCACAGGTACCATACCCTCGATCTGTAGAAGCAGAAATATAGATTGAGAAAAATTTATTAGTAGATCTCTAACTGGTCTAATGATAACTTTAACAGAAAGGCATAAAAATGAGTAAAGTGTTATATATTCAATAGGAGTTTGCTGATTAAAGCCTGGCAGGGGTTCAGCAAGAAATCCTGTAAAATCTTTCTGCTCTTCATATTCAACATATTACTTAACCATGGCATGGTGTAGGAGGAAGTCCTTTATCTGTGCCATCTTCTAACTGGAGCAATTGCCAATATTCAGATTTAAGTATTAACAGTTTTCACTATATACTGATCAGCCATAACATTAAAACCACTGACAGGTGAAGTGAATAACATTGCTTATCTTGTTACAGTAGCACCTGTCAAAGGCTGGGATATATTAGGCAGCAAGTGAACAGTCAGTTCTCAAAGTTGATGTGTTAGATGAAGGAAAAATGGGCAAGTGTAAGGATCTGAGCGACTTTGTTACACCGCCTCAGCTTTTGTGTTTATACCCCTCTGTGGATTTCTGTATGTTTGTGAAGTCTTGAATATCTAATGCTGCAGCTCTAAGCCGTTATTGGTCTAGCCTAGTTCCTTGGGGTTTTTTCATTAGTTTTGACGGTTCAAACGATTCAATTTCATTAAACCAATTTAATGTTTTGAAACACAGATTTCTCTCGTGACTTGGCATCGAAGAGTTTAACTTGCAAACTCAGCGCAAAAAAATTTAAAAAGCATTACATTTCACTCTTGAACATTATATGTTTTTTCTGTTCAAAGACCCTGTTCATAACATAGAGGTGTGTCGTGCTATAGCAGTGTAAAAAATAATCAATTCTACTATGCTTGGCTTATTTTTAGTCCTCTCATTAGGCTTTATATATTGGATGTACTGTATTGGGTGTTTTGACCTAAAGTTAATAGATAAGAATAAACCTGCTTTGTCAGAAATAAAGCACATAAACAGAGTTAATGTATACAAAGCAGCAGAGGTGCAATTAATTCTGAACACAGGACCTAAATCCAACACATGATGACAGAAAATGAATGTGTGAGCTACATTGCAAATGTATGCAAGGTTTAAAAAGAATCATAACATTTGTTTCTATCATCACTACCCTTCAGTGTTTTTGCCTCTGCCTTGTGGTCTGGTGTATGAACAATGTATTCGTGAAGCTCTTAATTCTTCTCATTTGACATTTCCATATGATCTAGAGGTTACTAGCCTAAAATGAACTATTGAGCTTGTTATATGTCTAAAGGAATGATAATAATGCATGATATGAAATGATGTAGGTCATTTCCGTATCATACTGACCTGTATAACTTCCCCAGCCCACCAGTGGAGCTGCAGACCAGAATACAGCTGAAATCCATATAAACAGGATACTCATACCTACAGTGTTGTTTGTGATACAGTGAGCTGTGAAGAGAAAAGACCTACTTTAATTTAAGGGCGGAAAAAAGTATAAAACAAACATTTCCTACCATACAGTCTTCAATGTTGCTAACAGTGAACTATAGCAGAGACGTTTTGAAGCAGTTCTTTATACAATGGATGACATGGTGGGCATGACTTTAGGTGATGGACTCAAGTACATGCCTTTTAAGCATATCTTAATCAATGTGATGATATAAACATTTCTGAATATGTCTTTAAAATCCTCCCTGAAATCCTGTCAGTCCATGTGAGCTAGATGTCTAATGTTATTGAAAATAACCAGGAGTTATTTACCAGGAGTTACAAATCCTCCTAAATCCTGTCAGGTTAGCTAGCTGGATGTGGGCAGTGAAGATAATGAACATTTACTGAGTTAAAGATTTTTTAAAAAAACCTTTGGCTAACTGGCTAACAAACATCTATGAATATGAGGTGGGGGGAGAAGAAAATCCTCTCAGAAATCCTGTCATTTAGCTGTTAGTCAGTTGGTTAATGATAGCATTAATTATTGTGAACATGTATGAATATGACTTACAATTCCTCTAAGAAACATATTATGTCATATTATCTATCTTGCACATTTATTATTTTTATACAAAAAAAAAAAAACACTTATACAAAATTATTTTCAAAGTCCTGTCAGATTAACTCAAGGTAGCTAGGCTAGCAAAACTTGTTAATATATATGTGTACATATAGATGTACATCTCAAATCCTACTTTCACACTAGTAAGTGACAAGTCACGTGTGTCATTTGTAGTTTGTCTCTTGTGGGCATGTAGTGACCAATACTAATGGCACTGGATAGCGTCTTTGTGAAAATTGGCTTCACATGCTAGGCTTCAGACTAGTTTATTGGCAGATTAGCAAAGCAATCTAACTATACTAGCTCCATATTTTTCATGAACGGCACCAACTATCTCTGCTAACTCCTTCTCAGCCTTATTTTTCTTTGTAATATCTCTATACACATTTAATGGCAGGTTGTATATGACAAGATAACATATGGTTGTCGTTTGGTTTGTCACATGCTAGTGTGAGTGTAGGATAACCCTTCAGTTTACCTTTGCTTGGGTGACATCCCTTTATGAATCGGGTGACACTGATGGCACTTAAAGTGGTAATGCTACCCAGGCCAAAGAGGAGAGTAAAGAAGCCATCCACCTGAAAGAGACACAACAGCCTGTATGAGAGATAATATATTTGAATGAAAACTGCTCCACTCATCAAATGATTCGTATTCAGACTACTAATGCAGTCATTATCATCATCCTCATAATCATGTTACAATGTAAAAAATTTAATATGACAGCAGGATAAATACATTAAAAAAGCTAACTCAAAATGTCAAGGTGTTTGTTTATACCAGCAACTATTTGTTGGTTTGTTATTTGTATTATGAATGGATCTACTGGAACAGATGAGTCAATCGTGTACCAGGTGTACTAGACCAACAATGAAACATGTCTGACAAGCTCCTGATGAGTATAGTTTCTAAAGGCCTGTCCATTTATTTCAGTGATGTCTCACACAGACGTGTTTAAAAAATAATAATAATAATAAAATTTAAAAAAATGTTTGTTTCTCATATAAGGCAACACGCATATGAAGACTTGCATGAAAATTTTCTCACAGATACCAATTCCACAATAAAATTTTCACCATAATACAAAATGTATGGTCAATAATTCAACATACAGATTTATTGTCACCTTTCATGAACTTACTCAATAATTTTTGCTTAAACATAAAGGGGCTCCAAACAATTAAATATATATATATATATATATATATATATATATATATATATATATATATATATATATATATATATAAACAAAGTTCTCTTAACAGACCAACTTTTTGCAAAATGTCTGTAGCCTGACAAGTAATATTTAGTGAAAGCTGTGAAGATGATAATAGCACTCTTCCTATCTTTTGTAGAGGATCTTGGACACTCCTCCATGTAGAACATTTCAAGCTCCTTTATATACTTTTTGCCTGTGGACTATCCTCTTTAATTCAAACCACAATTTTAATAGAGTTTTCGATGACAGATGTTGTTGTTGTTGTTGTTGTTGTTGGAAAAACACATTTACAGACCAGTATTAACCTCCATGCCAACAATCTTCACAAGAGCCCCTGAACCAGTCCCAAAGCATCTGTGATTCACTGATAGGTTTCACAGTATTCTCATAAATAACAATATAAATAAAGAATGTAAGTCATTAGCAATATAAAGTATGTTTGGTGGTTGTTTCGTGGATGTTTGGAACTTTAATTTCAGCTGAATTTATTGGCCAGCCAGTATTCAGGTACAGGTCAGGAACAATTATGTCAATCTGAATCCTGTCAAGACTGTTAATGACAGATTGACTGGTCACACCTGCTAAGTATATCCTGTCCCTGTCTAACACGTGTTGTCTAATTCAGCTATTTAAGTCTGTATTTACCCAGCAAAATCCTACTTAATTCCCCCCCCCACACACACACACACACACGCACACACACATACACACATATATATATACATACATACTTACTGGCAGACACAGCAGGGAGTGCTACAGCATATTGATCTGTTTCTGAAAATGTAGTAATTTGTTATGAAACAATAATCTTAATCTTTTGGATCATGTAAAAAAAAAAACTCCCAAAGTATGGAAAAACTCGAAGCTCAAAAACCAGCTGTAGTCTTTTTAATGTTACTGAAAAGCCTCTTACCTAGTGTAAAAACATACGCAATGAGGTACAAATCAGCTATTGACAGTCCACTGAAAAGCTGTTGTCTCTGTGCTATACATAGACGTGTAATCATTTCAAATAAAAGACGTGTTATTTTGTAGTGCAAATGGGAGTCATTATTTGGCTTTTAACAGGATCAGGATGCTACATTAGGGCACATTATGGATATTGACGCCAGACCCTCAGCTCTGTGGAGGAGAGTGGAAGTCCAGATTTTTCACAGGTCTAATGGTGTTAATGGGCTTTTAACAAAGCTAGATATTGCCTCTATATGAAAAGTACAGCCTTTATATAAATCCATCCATTTTTTTATACCGCTTATCCTACAGGGTTAGGGGGAACCTGCAGCCTATCCCAAGGAGCATCAGGCACAAGGAAAGGGTGGCAATCCATTGCAGGGAACAATCACATACACATTCACAGACTTATGCTACGGACACTTTGGATATTCCAATCAGTCTACCACACCAGTGGTTAGCACAGCGAACGTGCTAACCACTAAGCCACTGTGCACTTAGCCATCATTTAAAGGAAAATATAACGTTTATTTCTACCCTTTTTTCCTTTCTCTGTAAACTTTATAACACAGCACACACTCCTGTACCTGGCAGGTCCACACTGATGTGATGAGGTATCCGTTATCCCGAAACACGTTGAAGATCTCGAGGATGCCACGGGAGTATCCGAACACTGAGATGCTGGCGTCTGATATGGCCAGGTTAAGAGTGAGGTAATCTGTGGGTTGCAGAGTCGCCTTCTGCTTCAACAGGACAAAGATCACTATACTGTTTCCAAACCATGACAGCCAACCTGTGAAATGAAACACACACACAGTAATATTTCAAATAAGTATACATGGACAATAGTCTTTTGAATATATTTGTGATGTACATCATCAACATGACTATGATATGTTGTTGGAAACATAATTCAAATTACACTCTCAGATATGAATAATATCACATTTAGTTGTTGAAGTGTTTCCAAGCCCACTAATCTTCATCAGTTGAGAAGCACAAGACAGAGCTGAATGAAGAATACTGTACTTCCTACACAATCTGTTCTGCTCTAATATGCATCATCTGAAATTTTAATTTGCAGCTGATACCAAACTTTACCAAATCCTGTATTCATTCATAAGATGTTATATTTTTGAGAATACTCGTGGACTTAAAGTTAAAACCTTCTCTGCACTCAATCAATCAGTCCATCAATCAGTTAGTTAGTCAATCAATCACAATGATCTCACACACAATCCCAGTTTGTTTGGGTTTTATATATATATATATATATATATATATATATATATATATATATATATATATATATATATATATACAATGCTGATATCAGAGTTCGGATACATGATACTGATTCAATACTAACATCTTAGTGCCCGAGCCAACTCTGAAAGCTTCTGGTGTCTGAAATATCAGATGTGAGACAATTTGTGTTTACTTGTAAGAGATGCGCCATGTCAGTCAGCATCACAGTGACAGACAGACAGACAGACCATCTGTTGTAGGGTTCTATATAGAATAGAGAACCAAAACCAAGAGACAATCACCTTCAATACCTTGAAATTAGATTCTTCTGACCTGAACATTGTGTAAGAACATCTTGTATACAAAATTATCATTTTCCTAGATAAATTACTCTAATAAACTAACAATTTATGAATTAAAATATTACACATTTTCTCTTTATTTAATCTACTGTGAACAGAGTTGTAATTGTCTGTAGTAAATAAATACATTTAAATAATAATAATAATTTTTTTTTAAATAAAGAAAATAAAGAAACCTCATGTGGACAAAGTTCTTTTTATGGACAAAAGTTTCTGCATTTAAAAAAAAATAATAAATGGTATAATTCGATGGATTATTAAATCGATCACACTGAAGGAAGAACCTTCACTCTGTGATGAATGTGTTACCGAGCAGCAGCAGGTAAACTCCGATGATCGTGTCTCCCTGGTCGGACAGCGGCGCATCTTTACTCAGCAGGCTGAAGTTGTTGTTCCTCCATGGGATATTCACGGCCTCCAGAGCTCCGGTAGAGGACATGACTAAAGCTCCTCAGGTTTCAGTGCTCCAGTTAAAAGCCAGTAAGACCCCCTGCTGCTGTTCCCACAGAGAGATTGGAGGGTTAGGTCCAAACCTGCATATTACCCAAGGTTACTAAATAGTATGCCTGAACAGTTACACACCTGCAGTAGTGTGCAGTTTGGCTCCGAGCCAGTTCATAATGTCCGTCTGTCTGTCTGTCTCTCTCTCTCTCTCTCTCTCTCTATCTCTCTCTCTCACACACAGCTAAATCACAGCTAAAAATACCACTGAGATGAGAGCTGGACATGTGAAGCTCAGGGAATCCAACTGTCTTCAGTCATGCAGGTGAGTGAAGAAAAAACTGTCTCTAACCTCTTTTGTATCCTCTGTATGTAAGGAATAAAACACTAACAGGGGGTACTATTATAGGAAAATAAACAGTAACAGATTGGTATGATGTTAAAGTTTCTCCTATAGACCCATGGTGCAAAATACATGCATGACATACGCAGTGCTGGCAGGACATGACCAATTGCAAGAAGACTAATGAAGCATGCAAGATAAAGAAACATGCATACCACCTAACCTTCATTATTTTCCAGTAAATGTTAAAAAAAAAAAAATTAGTAATAAATGATACATTATGCTTTTTATGTTTGTAGTTACATTTAGTTACATTTAGTACATCCGTCTTCTATACCGCTTATCCTACTGGGTCACGGGGAACCTGGAGCCTATCCCAGGGAGCATCGGGCACAAGGTGGGGTACACTCTGGATAGGGTTCCTCCAAACATATTTCCCCTCACTTACATTATAGCAGTTGTAAACTGTTTCGTCCTTCTTCAGCCTCTCTTTTTTTCCTATCCCTCTTGAATTTAATTATATATATATATATATATATATATATATATATATATATATATATATATATATATAAAAATTTAAATGCAGCTTGTGATGTTACTGAGAAACCAAAAAGTACAAAATCCTCTATACTGAAGACTTTCCAATATCTGGAAACTTACTGACTGTTACAAAGTGCTGACATAGGAGACTACTTCCATACATTTTTCAATAACCATATACCATTTTTAAAAAATGCTAAACATAAGTATACACATAGAACTACTGTATATTCATTTATTAATCCTCACTGGGAGAACGGGAGTCTCTCGGGAACATTGGGAGTGAGGCACATAGAACTATATGGTCATGTTAAATATATTACAGTCAGTTGACACTGTACTATTATAGTTTTTTTTTTCTCTTTTTAAACAGATTACATGTGCAGCAAAGAAATGCATAAAATGGATTTTCCACTAGGGCTGTAGTTATAATAAATTACCCTAGTCATTGTGCTGCTGTTTAAAATAATCATTGCATTGCCTCAGGGACAAACAGACCCTAACCATGCCAGCAAACTGCTTTCATATCGTCACACGGCTTTTAACATACATATAATGATAACATGTCCAGAGATATACACATCAAAAATATAAAGGACAACGAGGGACACTGGCTGTTTTTTTTTAATGTGAGGTTATTACTTTGGCCAGCCAATTGCAGTGTTTCTGTCCTTAATGGGATCACAGGGCTAATAGGATCTGAGGGAAGTGCCTTCAGGATAATCCTTAGATGCACCTGATTCCATAAGGGAGCGCTGTCAAAGACACAACATTTTTCAGGAACTTGTACTGCTTTTGTGCAAAGAAATATTATTAATTAATATTTAATATTAATATTATTGAATTCTCAAATCTGATTGGTCAGAAGGTGTTAATTAATTTTCTATATTAAAAAAAATATCATTTATATGGTGCAGCTTCAGTAAAATGTTTATTTAACATTTAGGACAGTGTTTCCAGTGTCAGAGCTTTGTAATGGAGGTAAAGCTATTTACTTTTAAGTTTTACACCATGGGAGAATGTTCAGGACAGCGGGCTGTCCCGTTTCTCAATAGAAAAAAGAGAGGATGGTGAGGAAAGAACTGTTTGAGGTCCATGTAATGTAATGTAAAGCTTAAATGATTTAACTCATTTCATGATCGTTCCATAATATTATATTTAACTATTAACAATCAGCACTTGTAATCATTGGCAAATTGCTGTAGGAATGTTTATATAAGAGAAACAAAAATAATCAACTCCAGGGTAGAAACAGTAACTCTGTTACACACCAGGCTGCATCATACCACACATCGTTCATTATTTTCCTGTAACAGCAGACCCATGGTTGTATTCTTTACTTATTTGATGAATGATTCTGTGTGGTGGTACAGGTGTTACATCTACAGGAGTAACGCTTAACACAAACTGTTACTGTCTATGTGTGGCTTTTACTTAGTTATGAGTGACTCTATGAAAACTGCAGTCATTCAAATGTATATAAATCATTGGCAATAAAATGTAACATTGCAGTGAATCCTGATTTTTTCTGTTTTTGTCTATATCTTATACTAAATAGTTTTAGATCTTCAAATGAAATACAACATAAAACAAAGGCAACCGGAGTAAATACACCATACAGTGTTTTTTTTTATTATTGAAGCAAAAAAAGTTATCCAACACCTATCACTAATGTGAAAAACTAATCACTTACTTCTAGGACTAGGATTTACTCTGATGCTTTGGATCACTGTCTTGCTGCAGAATCCAGTTGCTCTTGAGTTTCAACTTAGGGACTGAAGACCGGACATTCTCCTTTAGGATTTTCTGGTAGAGAGCAGGATTCACGTTTCCCTTAATTATTGCAAGTTGCCCAGGCCCTGAAGCAGCAAAGCATCCCCACACCATCACACCTCCACCACCATGCTTCACCATAGGTATGATGTCTTTTTGTTGAATTCTGTGTTTGGTTTACACCAGATGTAACAGGACCCCTGTCTTCCAAACAGTTCCACTTTCAACTCATCAATCCACAGAACATTCTGCCAAAAGGTTCTTCAGTGTTCTGAATCATTCTTTTTGATTGGATTCAAATTAGACTAAAGAGTTATCTTTAAATAATCAAGTTACCAGAGCTTGGTCTAAATTGTTGATTACTTTCAAACTCTGTAACTTATTTATTGGCATCTCAGATGTTTTTTTATTGATTTTTTTTTTGTCCTTGTTACATGTGCCAGACATTAAATGTGAAGCGTCATAACTCATGTGTGAGTGGAGATGTTATCTTTTGACCCATATGCCATTATGTCTGATGGTAATGTCAGCATGAGTGGGCATGTTCTTTAAAATTCCTTTTTCTGGAATTTTACCCTCATGTCAGTTTTATGGCATGACCCTTATTTATTGCATTGTGCTTTAGAATTTCCCCAATTCTGCTCACTATCAAGCCCATCATAACTTTACAATTGGTGCATTCGAGCAAGAAAACACTAACTAGAGATATACAAGAGAAGCACTGAAACTATGTTGTCAGATTGATATTGGATCAGATTTGTAATACATAGAGGAGTCTGTTAGAACATTATAATCTCTCATACCAGAGAAAATTCTACTATGTTAAATATCTACATTTGCTCACAGTGTTACAGTGAAAGACAGCGTATTGTCTGTGTTCTGACCCTTGGCTCATGTGAGGATTAGACTTTTAGCTAATACTTCCCTTTCTGATCAGCAGACAGGTTGTGGCCGTTTACCTCTTGGAGGTGAAGACAAGAGCCTTCCTTCTGTGAGATTTTGACGATGGCAAACACACCACATGAAGAATACCATGTGTACATGAGTGCAGTGAGACTCAGGGATCTAAAATGATCAGACAATCTATTACTGACTGCTATTTTCCAAATGAAGAGAGATGAAAGGTTCCAACAAAGATTCTTTATTTACAAAACCTCACAGTAAATAGCTACAGAGAGCATCCCATCCATCAACAATATGAGTAACTCCTGTCTACATAAAAAGACCACAGTAAATAAAACTGAAGAAAAAAAAAAAGACTAAATAAAAAGGGTTCAGATGATCCCGTGTTTCAGTCCCATAACAGCTTCAGATCAGATCAGCCACTGGGGGAGAAGGAAAAAAAAGTATACATCACAAAATGAACAGGCTAATATTAATGAAAGGTTTAGTATCATTTAGCAACTGAAAGACAGTCAGATATACACTGATATGCTGCAGAACTCAGTTTAAATGTATAGAGGAAGTTCACTGTAAACATACCGTTCATTGGCATTTCATCAATCTGTGTGGAATAGTACTGCTCAATATCACGGAGGATGCGGATGTCATCATTCTTTACAAAGTTGATTGCCACACCCTTACGGCCATAACGACCCGATCGTCCGATTCTGCAGAGAGAGAGAGAAGCACCCATTACACTCCCGGCTTCCACATCAATCGTTTTCACATCGCGTGCTGCATGACTGACTAGAGTACCGCACTCGATATTTACTCTTACAATAGAGAGAAGACTGATCCTGGAGACTCCTTCCAAAAATGCTAAACAACTCTCTTCACAGAAAACATCAACAATCAGATCTAAATGCATATGGATATGGTGAAGCATCCACTATGCAATTCCCTATGTAAGATGTTACTACAGAAATGATAACAGATTAGACTGCATTGATATAAACGTGTGATTTGAATTACATCAGGCACTACTGTCAGAGGTGCTGCTACAGAAGATCATTCAACACCTTGTGGCCAACCAGAATCAAGCATTGTACAGTGCTGCGATAAAAATGTATAATAACAAGGTGACAGGAGCAGAAGAGCAGGATGGTCTCTTGTTATATGGTGGATTAATAATCCTGGATTAAGAGCTCAAATAGAGGTTGATAAAGATGACTTCATACCTGTGGATGTACAACTCTCTGTTGTTGGGCAGGTCGTAGTTGATGATGAGAGAGACCTGTGGCACGTCCAACCCTCTGGCCCACACGTCTGTAGAGATCAGCACTCGGCTACCGGAACACACAAAATACCAAAACTTTACTACAGGGACTTATTTTCTTCACTGCATATTCAAAAATTTGCGATCTAACTGATGGCTGCTGATTCCACACTTCCATTTTATCAACAGTTTTTCCAGACTGTTCTGTATGTGTGTGTATATATGGTACGCAAACAGTGCTCCTAGCGCTGCCCTCAACTACAATTAATTCTTCTTAATCTTAAAGTAAAACCATATAATCAGACATATTAAGCCCTTGGTGGTGTAAAAAACCACAAAAAAAAACCTTAACTTCATTACACCATAAATTAATAAATGATCCTGTCTAACATGTTGCTCAGTTTAAGTAATTGTTAGGTGATACTAAATTTAAATTGAAATAATTCAGTAGATTAAAGAAACTCAGTATTGGCTAGAATTCATAAATGTGTTTCTTCCTAGAGTCAGTCATGAAGGAAGAGATGCATAAAGGCACCAGAATGGGAATCTGAAGCTCAGCCGATCAGGCTGACGTATTACCTGGCTCCAGATCGGAACTCCTTCATAATGGACTCTCTTTCTTTCTGGGGCATGTCTCCGTGCATAGAGGACACGGTGAAGTTTGCCTCCCTCATCTTTTCAGTCAGCCAGTCCACCTACATAAAATAAAAACAGATATGGAATCATTAGGGGAATAAGGATTAAATATGGTAGACCTTCACATGATCTTAAAAATCTTTTGATCTGAGAGTGTATGATTAAATATTTGAAATTAGTGTTGTAGGACTCGGAGCGAAATATTCCGAAAAGCAGCCAATAAGTGTCGAGGCATAGGTGTGAACAACTTTAATCCTGTTTAAAAAGCATCTCAGGGAGATTCCTCAAGAAATCAGTTGAGAAAATGCTAAGAATACATTTCTGGAAATTCTAGGTAAAAAGGGGGTCTGCTTTGAAGATGCAAAATTTTTTTATTTATTTTGGATTCTGCAAGCTTCTGGATATACTGTCAACTGCATCACTGTATGGACCTACCAATAAAACCATGGCAACAGGCAATAAGTTATTAATAACTGCCCACAAATGACCAACCAAGCAATCTGAGTGGAGCAAGACTGCCGACGTGAGCACGGCGTTATGTTTATGAATGCTTTAGAGTGTGGGAATGTGGTATTGACCTTTCGCTTGGTGTTGCAGAAGATGACCGCTTGCGTGATGGTCAGCGTATCGTAGAGATCACACAGTGTGTCGAACTTCCACTCTTCTCTCTCCACAGCCACGAAGAACTGCTTAATTCCCTCCAGCGTCAACTCATCACTGCACACAGGAACGGCAAATTAAAAAATTGTCCCCTCAAAGAAGAAAATAGACAAGGTAACAAATAATGGAAAGTAGGATTGGGCGATATTACAAAAATATCACAGCAAAATTCGCAGGCCTGCAATACACAACATGGAACACGATGTATAGGTTTGCTCACAAATCGCCACAGTGTTGTTAAAATTAACTGATTTAATTTTTTCTTTATTTAAAAATCACTTTTATTTATAAAATATAAGATATATTAAACATTGAAAAGGAAAAAATGAAAAACAAAAAAAGTAAATGAACATTATACTTTTAGAAAGCTACTCAGTCAGTTTGTTTTTACATGAATTTTTTATTTTATTATTATTAATCTAAATGTCAATTTTGTTTATTTCATAAAAAGATATGATACTCTTTCCTTACCGCTTGACCAGGATGCGGATGGGGTCAGTCATGAATTTGTTGGTCATCTCCAAGATCTCATGTGGCAGTGTGGCACTGATCAGAACCACCTGAGTAGCAGGAGGCAGGTACCGGTACACATCATATATCTGCTCCTTAAAACCTGCACACAAAGATCAGACCAAATCTGAAGAACAGCCTACAGAAGTCTAGAGTCCAGCTCAGCTGAAACATCTAAAAAGCAGCTGGTTCTGAAAAAACAATTCTACCTTTGTTAAGCATTTCGTCAGCTTCATCCAGAACCAGCATCTTGATGGCACGTGTCCTCAGACTTCTCCGACGGATCATATCTGCAGGAGGAAATGAAAATGGTCATACCTCACCACCTTGACTCAAACTATATCAAAAGCACTTAATACTGCAATAAATATAAGAACAATTACCAAACACTCTGCCAGGGGTTCCTGCTACAACGTGCTGACCGTAATCAAGCTTCCTGATGTCCTCGCCCACGTTTGTGCCGCCGATACAGGCATGGCACTGGACGTTCATGAAGTCACCCAAAGCAAGAAGAACCTTTAAAACAGGATCAGCATTAAACACTGCATGAGGAAGCACTTTGGTGAATCTGAGACACTGCCCGATACATAACATTAACAATTAATATTTTTTAAATCTATTTACCTTTTGAATTTGCCCAGCTAACTCTCTGGTTGGAGCCAAAATTAGCGCCTGGGTCTCACGCACCTATCATTAGGGAGAATGCAAAGTGAGCAACAGATAAAGCGGTGCATCTGAGTGTCACACAAGTGGAAGACTACAGCGAAGCAGGGCAACATGTTTAACTACCTGAATGTCCAGACACTGCAGCACTGATACACAAAACGTGGCTGTTTTACCGGTACCAGACTGTGACCTGAGGGGGAACAAAAATAAAATCAGATGCTTGATATGAAATAGATGAAGCAGAAGTTTGCACCCTCTTAAATTAACTAGAATAGAGTGCTGTAAAAATGAGTCCTAAAACCTGGAAATGAGTTAGTATTTTTACACTTCTGGTTCAATAGTCCTGAAGTAAATAGGCTTCCTTTTTAATGGGTTTTTGCTTAAATGCCTGAAATAAGGTCTGCGGTTAACAAGTATAAGATATTTTCACGTATTATTCTACGACATAAAATACAATCAGTAATACCCCACGCGTGATTTTGTTAAGCTTTTGCGTGTCTTGAAAAAGGAGGTCACTAACAAGTGGCTAAATGGGACTACAGAGGCTGTCGGGGAAATTAAACGTCATCACGTCGAACAGGAAAACTCATCTACTACAGCCTTGTTATGTTTATACTCACGCTCTTGCAAACTATCCAAACTCAAACTTTCCAACTTGTAGATTTATCAATTTATAGTGTTTTCTTTTCAAACTGTAGTGCTATAAAGCTTCATGGTAGTGACGTTGAAGTCATGCGACCATGGTGTACTTTGTTTATAGCCCACTTTTAACTCATTATGTCTGACGATCGTATTTAGGCTTGTTTAAAAAATTGTTTAAATGCAGATGCGGACAGGTTTTTGTTGTGAACATAAAGAGTCAACTGTTGGGAAAGTGTGCGGGGGGAGGTTCTGTGTTATTGTACCCATCACAGGACTGGGATATGCTGCTTCATTTTGAACCCAGACTTTCAAGGAGAGGTGTGACTTACAGTTCTCCACGTCGTCTGAGATTCAGGATTCTCCCTTCATTTTAATCATCTCTGAAGTAACTTGTAACTTACTATTTGAGTAGTCCTCTCATTGGATACCTTATTACTCTTACTCAGGTAATTAACAACATTATTACTTTTACTGTTACTTGAGTAAATCTTTTTATAAATAGTTTTACTTCTACGCGAGTAAAATTTTTGGCTACTCTACCCACATTTCTATCAGTTATAGAGGGTAGGCATTGACGTCACTCTCCCACCGGAACAGGCCCTTTTCTGTGTTTTCGTGGAATTCGCTATACACTAATGATGCTCTCTGTCTTTTTGCCACTTAGTGGGCATGACTGCGGCGAGTTCCACCCACCGTGACATCACGTGCACACCCTCTATACAACACAGTGTTTGATTTTAAAATAAACTGGGGGAAAAAAAACAACTCACTGAGCAATGACATCTCTCCCCTTTATAATCTGCTTAATGGCTCTTTGCTGGATAGCTGATGGTTTCTCAAAACCTAAACAAAAAGCAGAAGTTTGCATTTTTTAGATTAGATCTCAAAAGATTAGGTGAACATGTGTTTAATCGTTGTGACAGACACCAAAAAAATGTAGCACACTCGCCTATAGGAAAACAAATAAGTAAAACATGTCCATGTTGTTTAAGACTTTAGAACCCGTTTGTGTTAACGACCAGAGACAACGAATTAAACCCACAGTGATAAATGAACACCTGCAGGTTTCATATAAGAACATATGAGGGGAGACACACACACACACACACAGACTACATTTACATGGACAGCAGTAATCTAATTATTGACTTTACTCTGAGTAAGACAATATTGTGATTAAGGTGTTTACATGAGTTGCTTTTAGAATACTCCTTTCATGTACCCGTTAAACATGTTATAGAACGTAGTTTGATTAACAGCACACGTCATTACTTCACCGCGCCGCTCCGTCCGACGTCCCTCCAGAATTTCACGTATCAACATACAGTTCGTCTTCGTTATGGTACCGTATACAGTTTTGGGTGTTTTTATTTTATTTTATTTAAAATTACGGACGCTTCAAGTGCAGTTAATTATTTGTCATGCAATACGTGAGTAGCCGAGATACATGTTTCGGACACAGTCGTGCTCTCTTTTTTACCGTAAAACGGTTGAGCACTGCCACGTATGATCGTGTCCTGTCGCAAAATGCGGTGAAAACTCACAGGACATTAATAATGTGATTAAGGTGTTTATATGTCTGTAATACACGCCGATAACGCGACTAATACAGGAGTACTCTACGTCTTAATTCGATTTGTGTTTACTTTGAGTATGACCTTAACAGGATTAAGGTAATTAAGAAATTGTTGTCCATGTAAACACAGAATAATATTAGCTGCTGCTTTAACAGTGAAGCTTGAGCTGTGTTTAGCTAGCTAAATAAATCAGAATGAAGCTAGTGTCCTTACTACATTATTTTCCACACCTATATTCTAACAAACACTGTCTCAACTGTCAGTACGTTTACATGGACAACAATAATCCAATATTAACCTGATTAAGACAATACTATGATTAAGAAACTAGCATGTAAACAGCAATTTTTAATTACCTTAATCTGATTAAACTCATACTCGAAATAAACACAAATCGAATTAAGACATGGAGTATTCCTGTTTTAGTCGCATTATAGAGGTGCATTACAGACATGTACACACAATCGCATTACTAACGTCGTGTGAGTTTTCACCGCATTTTGCGACAGGACACGTACACACACGGCAGTGCTCAACCGTCTTACGGCAAACAAGAGAGCACGGCTGCGTCCCAAACCGCGTACTTACCTACTATAGGCCTATATATAGTAGGCGAAATACATGTATCTCGGCTACTATATAGAAGGTAAGTACGCGGTTTGGAACGCAGCTCATGGCTTAAAGCAGTTGTCTATTAGCACGTATAGCATGACAAATAATTAACCGCACTTGAACCGTTCGTAATTTCTTTTTAATAAAAACACCCCAAACTGTATACGGTACCATAACGAAGACGAACTGTATGTTTATACGTGAAATTCTGGAGGGAACGTCGGATGGTGTTGCGCGGTGACGTAAATCGAACTATTTTCTAGAACATGTCAAACGGGTACATGAAAGGAGTATTTTAAAAGCGACTCATGCAAACACATGCGGTCCGTGTAAACGTAGTGTGTGAGATTAACCGGCGGTTGTCTGAATACGGGTGAGGGAAAAAAATACGCCATCTTAACTTGCTAACTAGCAAACTAGCAACCTCAGGTTTCAAACAGAAAACAATGTATTTAAAAATTATTCCAGCTAAATATCTCTCATGCAAATTAATGATGTAAACGTTCCATTACAACTACATTAGGGTAGAAATTCAGCTTTAATACAGCGGGTTGTTCAAAATAACGAAACGTTAGCTAGCGTTGGAGCAGGCCTCAATCCTCGGATTGTACCGTAAGCGTAGATCCCGCGGAGCAGGTCCTCCCGCAGGCCCATCGTATCAAACGTCGGCGTAACATCGACCTCTTCACTGGTCTCAAACTCCACTTTGGTCATATCTTCTTCCTTCATGAGTCGCTTCCTTCCACTTGCAGGTGCCGCCGCCATGACTGTGAACCAAAGCTGTTATCTCTAATAAATTAAACACTATGATATAAAACGTGCTAGTCCGCTCTAAACACGGAGAAGCCTGAAAAAAGAAACCCCGCGTGTATCGCGGAAGTGACGCGTAAAGCATGCGACAGCAGTGAAAATGATGTGTATGGTAGTGTAGACGAACAAAACATGCGACGATGTTAAACTAATTTAGAGATTTTTTAAAATGTTAAATCCCTAGAGATTTAATCAAAATAAAGTGCAATGCAATCTTTTGTCTTGCCACTCGAATATGTTTACACCCATATTCTGTTCATCTTTTTTTCCTGCTTCAAATACCTCTCTTTTGTTGCCGTTTTCAATCACCTAAGATCAGAGGCAGCAGTTTCAGGCCATCTCTCCCGAATAAATTTTATTCTTCTGGACATCTTTGGATCTCTGTCTACTCGGGGTCTTTATGATCATCCCGTCTACAGTACCCCTGCCCAGGACCTATATGTTTAAAGCAG
This sequence comes from Ictalurus furcatus, assembly GCF_023375685.1. Taxonomy (NCBI): domain Eukaryota; kingdom Metazoa; phylum Chordata; class Actinopteri; order Siluriformes; family Ictaluridae; genus Ictalurus; species Ictalurus furcatus. The sequence continues at coordinate 23,817,074 of NC_071264.1, forward strand.
TGAAAACGTTCATGGGGTCTCCCAGAACAACAGATTGGCAACCCTGCCATAGTGAAACACTCTCCTTACAAAAAGTCTAGTAATTTAGGCTATGACTTAAATAACACAGTGGTGCCTAGTGGTGTAAAACTATATGGTGTGTACAGACAATTCTAGGGGTAGTGTGGGACTGAAAATATTTTAATAAATCTAGAGAAATATTGGGCAAATCTACCAAGTAGCCTTAAAAGGCTTACACAGTAAACTGATGTAAATTCATCTTAGTAATTTCTTTATCCTGGTCAGGGTCCTTATGTATCTGGAACCTAACCCATAAATATATTCGAAATAAACTGTGAATGACAAAGTCTAACCCAAGGCATCATCTACATACACACCCTAGAAACAGTTTAGCAAATCTAATCCATATATAATCATGTTCTTAGATGGGACAAAACCCATGTAAATATGGGAAGAACATGAAACTCCAGAGATATTAACCTGAACTCAGGATCAAATCAGAGACCCTGGAGCTGAGGTGGCACTGCTACCCTCTATACCACCTGGCCTCCCAAAGTAGACAGACAGTCTAAATTCAAGAGATACACATGACAGAGTTTCAGAATAGGACCCTAAACCTTGGTCACAAATTAAACCTCTACATGGTTTTATAGACTTTTAAATAATTCAAAACAAATTGTGCTTTAATGTGATTGACTGCAATGGGTAACTGCATTACTGCAAGCTGTACATCCAATGTTGCATTAAAATATATATTTTTTTTATCCTAAGGGGCTTACCGTTACACTGCAATTATCACAGCAAAGAAACATTTATCTCATTGGTACACAATTCTCCTTCCAATGAACTCCGTCCTGTTTACTATAACAGGTAATTATTAATCAATACATATTTACATACATTAAACATTGTACCTTAAATTTCAACACTTTCAGATTAGACCTTATATTCATTTTGGTGTTATATATATATATATATATATATATATATATATATATATATAGGATTTCTAAATGCCCATTGCAAAACAATCTTTACTTCAGATTTTTTTAATCTGGTGAATAGAACTCGTCTTCAAATCAAGACAATTCTGGTCCATTTTTGGCTTTAATACATAAAAAAAGAATCAGAAGCAAAATCTCGCTCAAGACTTAAATTTATTGTGGGATGTTCCAATGAACCACATGGAAAATGCAGAGTCCGAGACAAGGTGGTTTTAATCTGTACAAAAACAAAGTCCCAGTTTACTGGTCCTTCATCTCCTTCAGTCTCTTGATAGCAGACTTGACTGTGACAGCAGACGTTGTGCTGTGGAAGAGAATTAAAAAGGCTTTAATCAAAAAGGTAACAAATGTTACTGTTAAAATTCTATAAATCCACATTTTATGAGAAAAACAATGCACATTCTTACTTGTATGTCCAGGCACCTCCAGCAACAGTTTTCATGCAGGAACCACAGTGCCAGATGCCAACAGCTCGTCTCTTCATCTTGGTCTAAAACAGTAGGGGGAAGGAAGGAAAAAAAAAAAAAAAAAGTATACGTAAGATGTGGATCTTTGGCTTACAATCAGTTACACTGAAATATAATTTAAGTCCTCATAAAGCCAAAAGCACTTTTTTTTCCCCACCACTCCTTGTAGTAGATGCCAAGTGTTCAACTTAATTCTTGCCATTGTATTGCACTATATACACTCAAATTCCGACTGTAGTACTGCATGAGCAGATGAGAAAGGGACAAAATATTACAAAATAAGTTACAAATATTTCCAAGGCACACTGAAAGAGGCTCTCAACAAGAACCAAGCTGTAAATATCATAAGCTGTGCATGGTAAATAAAGCTTCATGTAAATGTTCCAGAACATATTTCCTCTGAAATGTGGGTGCAAGGTAGCAACTCAAAACCAGGGTAAAAATCTACAAACTAGTTTTAAAAGATCAAAAAATATGAGCCTGTAGTTCTCCACACCTGTTCTAAAGATGGCCGTGAATGACAAATTTGAAAAATGGACAAAGATTGGCCAAACAATCTGGCACTCCTGGGAAAGAGAAAAGAAAAAACCCTTGTACTTCTATCAACTGAGGATCTTAAACTGTTCAGAGGATGAAAAGACACAGGTTAAAAAGAAAAAGGTGGACACAGACACTGGAGAACGTTTGTATCCAAGTCAGAAAGTGAGATGCAACTTTTTAACTATTTAAGTCAGTTTCTGGATTAATACATTAATATATATTTTACCTTTTTCTTATGAACGGTATAAGTTAAATCTCTTGCTCTCAACTTGCAGGTCAGCTTTCAGCACTGCAGCAGAGGCTTTTGAATAACAAATCATGAATCATTATATCCAGGGCTCTTGCTCTTACCCTTTCCTTGTAAAAGAAATCCAGATCTTTAAGATCTTTTCCAAATTTAACAGTTTCTTGTTACTCCATAAAGTTCAAAAAAAGCTTAGATTTGACATGCTTTACAGCTAGTGATGTACTGATCTGAAGCTGACTACCGTATAGCACATAATATCGGCCAATAACACTAACTCAGGATCGGGTCAGGACTGATGTATTTTATGCTGAGAGCGCAATATATTGACCAACACAAACATGCACAGGGATACAGGACAAGAATTGTAATGCATACCAACACATCTACTAGTTTTTTAAGCTTCAACTTTACAACTTACAGACATGTCGATTTAAAAAAAAAAAAAGAAAGTAAAAAAAAAAAGTCATGTCAGCACAGATATGAATGATGCGTCCAAGGTGGACAGGTTCTTTTGTAATTTGGTTAGGTTGATTAGAGTTTCAGTTTGTATTCATTGATGCACTTTTCTCAATAAATAAATAAATAAAAATACAAAATTACACCCTACCACCATTTGAACACAGACTTCACTCTCATAAGTACTAACTTCTGATTAGGACTACATATAAGAGGACATCAGGAACAGGATGTGCCAATACTTAGCACTCCTGAACAAACATTGCATCTTGGTGAAACCTGGATTGATGCATTTAACAATTCCATCCTGTTCCAGCCCTGCACAAGACCACTGAGCTCTGACCATGAACCAGCCATGGCATTATTTCAGTTATCCTCTTTGATCACTCACCTTGCCACAGAAGGAGCAGGTGTACTTGGCGTGCTGGCTGATCTCAATCTTTTTCACCATCTTCCTGAGCGAGGCACCATAACGGGTACCGTATTTCCCAACAATTCCCACCTTCTTGGTGCGCTTGGCCTGCACACACAAGCAGCAAAGAAATAGGAAAATTAAAACCAATGGTTTGCTTATTTACTTAACTTCAAACTTAAATCACTTTGATGGTTACAACATGAGTAAAGTGTGAATCCTGTACATTGTGTTTCTTTTATTGAAATATTTTTAGACACTGATAGACTGGACAACTACAGTACACAGTTACGGTTAGTAAGTAAGGAATAAAGATACAATGGGAAGTGCTGTGTTGCAGGGTGTGATTACCAGTCTGACAGGACATCCTTACGTATTAAAAATTACTATTTTATTACCAAATGACAGATTACACTTTTTTTTAGCTATTCTATTTCCATATTTGACTAGTTGCATTATAACAGCTTTAAACAGTCACTCCCTCACTATTTCTTGCTCTCATGAAGATTGAAAAAAAGTTTAGACTTCCACCATTGTGGGGGAAAAAAATTACTGACACTGGAGACTCCTTCCATAAACATTAAACGTTTCATTACAGCAAACTACACATTGATTATACATTCTTCCTTAAATGACATCCTGTTCGAATGCATTTCTAAGTCTTAGGTTATGTAATCTGTTAAATCCCTATGAATCAGCTTGTTATTATAAAAACGATAATGTAGTGAATGAGCATATTAATACAAATGAAGTGATTTGCTTCGCAGTCGGAACTACTTTCAGAGCTGCTGTTAGAGAATATTAATGAACCTTCAGACCAATCACAAAGTGTCCATAATTATAGCTAGTCAAAATACATGAAATGTGGGAAAACGGCGATTGGCTATATTAAAATATCTTTTAAGTGTTTATAAATGAACACACAGAGCAAAAAAGTCAGGAAGACATTACCACTCCATCCAACAACCCTGCTAGCTAGATTAGCTTGCTAACTACACATAGCTGCTACTAACTTAGCAAACATTAGCTAACTAGCTAGCTACAATGCCATCATAAATACGTTCCAAACATAGTGTGGACTTAAATATATATTGGTAATTTTTTATTTTATTTTTTATTAATTTTAAAGAATAAAGCCTTATTTCGAGGTTATAGCCACCATTATAGATTCGGACCGCAGAATATAGCAACCATAAGAGCTCTTCCAGGGGCAAATGTTTAAGTACAAAATACAAACGAAAAACATCTCTTTATTAAAAACTATTAGTCTGAAAACCTTTCGCACACTTTGTAGAGCAGGATAATGAATGAACGCGGGTCATTTTCAACGCGATGGATCAGATTTAGGTGGATTATTCCACAGGAGACAGTCACTCACCATTTTAGCAGGAGAGGTGCGAAGCCAAAGAGGGAGGACCAAGTGCGCATGCGCGACTTACCATACACGACCGCGGGGGATTCTGGGATATTGGAGGACCGACTAGTTAGGAATGACTGATAGCTATTGAAGTAATTAAATATCATGAATATCATTCAAAAAGACTCCTTTTGTATTGAGGAGTCTAGCTATTTATGCAGTATTGTTTTGGTATTATTATTATTATTAGTGGGGTTTTTTCTGTTTAATTTTAGTATTATTATTACTGTCATTTATTTATTTATTTATTTATTTATTTATTTTCCCTGCCAAGCTACTGCCCACACTCCATTCCAGTAGGTGGCGGTAATGCACCTTTAGTGGTTTGTCAACCGCCATTAAAAACAAAAAGAAGAAGAAGCAGGAGAAGCGTCTAACTGTGGACGTTAATAGCGACCAAAAAGTAAATACGGCACAGACAATACTTCAGCTTGTTGCAAAAATATGTAAATATTACAAACAAAAACAAGGTGTTGAAACATTTCCGACTTCCGACACTTTTTTAAAGCAAATATCTATGTGCAATACCACTTTTTCTTTGCATTTGTGTTGTCAAGTTTTGCCTGTTCTTTTGTGTTACTTTTGTCAACTTGTGCTTCATGTTTTTGTTAGTCTTTGATATACTTTTAGCCATCGAGGATGATTGATAAAATACAGACCTACTGTTGCGTAAATGAAACAATGTTCTTTGTACAAACACTAAATTTTCAGTTTAAACCTAATTTATACACGTTTGGTTATTTTATCCACTACCATTCAAATCACTTTGTAGTTATACCTAGTTGACTGTAGTTCATCTGGACCATCACTGACCAGATATTATTTGGCAGTGGATCATTCCCACTACAGCAGTCTGTGCTGCTGCTACGAGTGTATCAGGTACAACAGTGTTGCAGATTTTTTTTTTTTAATAACACTGTACACTTACTGACCCTATTAGGCATACCTACATTCTTTGTCCAGCTTAGGCTATATAGTTAATTTTTTTGCACAGTTTGTATTAATCATCATCTATCTCTTAATTAGTATCACTTTCTGACCACAGGATTGTTATCGGCTGGGTATTTTTGGTTGGTGGATTGTGTCTTCACCCCAAACACTGAAATGTTAAAAAACCCTGAAACACTGCTCTGCCTGATACTCATACCAGTGAAACACATGTTACTGTTATGTGCTTGTTCACCTAGCTTGTTCTCAAAGTGGGGTCAGAGGACCTCCAGGGGTCCATGAAACATAACCCACAGAGTCTGTCATTTTCTAATTTTATGACGGTGGTGGAAACCACAGCTTACCATTATCAAAGTTATTATGCCTATAAATAATGTCAATTGGAATGTAATGTTCTGTGTGTGGAAAGGTCATAAATAAATAAACTCTCTGGCTCCAAAAAATAGCCAAAATATCACTATACACATTTGAATTATTTACCTGATCTTTTGTAAAATAAATATGTACAGAGGGGGTCCGTGAATATTTTCTTAACAATTAAAGGGATCCCTTACTTTAAAAGGTTTAAGAACCACTGACTTAAACGATACACTTACATTGTATTGTAGTGTAAAAAAAGAAAAGGAAAGAAAAAAGAAAAACAGATGATGTGGTGTAATCTGGATGAACCTAATAAATTGATATTTGAGCACATATACACATTTATATTTTACACACACACACACACACACACACACACACACACACACACACATATATATATATATATACACAAAATTGGATTAAAGCATAATTTAAAATCATGATTTGTCAGGGTCAGGCTTACAAATCCAGCACACTACACATAGATTATATATTGTTTTGGAACCGCTTCATTTACATCTAGGTGTAATTTAGGACCTGATCTTTTTGTTGTTGTGAGCGCTGTGCTTATGAAATCAAATTCAAGACAAAAGGCAAATACAATAATTAATGCAATTTACATTTTATTAACATTGCTACAGAATAGTGAAATATCAACAGAGAGATAAAGGGTAGTTGCACGTTACAGTGGATTTTAGAGTTGTCAAATGAACACACAGACAAAAGTTAACTTATACAGTACTATGGAATCATCAATAATTGAACAAAATATTATCAGAACAACTTGAATTGGAAAGCATAACTAGAATGTATAACCCCAAAAAGCAGTCAAATTTCAAAAGTTAATTTTACTCTCCAAAAATGAAAACTGAATTTGATTTAGAAAACATTCAGACTTCTCTTTAGAAGGCTGATAAATTCATTTTAAATGAAAGACTTGGTGCTTCAGAGAACTAGTGAAAATTGAGAAAATGTTAGAAATGACTTATAATGCATTCATATTTAAGAAAACAGTAAAAGTAAAAATAAAAAATAAAAAAACTAAGGTAATTCAAGTTTATTTTGCAGCATTTTAATTACAAGCCTTACAAACAGTTATGCATGTGGAACACCAGTGCACATGTACTATTACGGCATTGAACACCAAATGGACATCAAAGATACAGACACTCCACACATCCATCTATGAAATCTGTGACTAATGGAAACAAATCCAGTATTTTAGATTGACATTCACAGAGATGTGATGCAACGCATGTCATGAGGGTACAAAAATATAACAACATTAGATAAACAGAGGAAGCCACTGAGGTAAGCACTGTTTTTATAGCGGTCGCTGGATTTATTGACTTAGGAGGGTTTAATCTGGGGTACACTGTAATCAGTAAAGTCAGGGTTGTTAGTATTGGTGCCTGGTTTTAGCTCTTCAGAATCCTGTCTCTATGCTGAGAGACCTGAGGGTCACATGCTCTATGTCCCCTGTAACATACTCCTCGAAATGAGTCTGATACTTGGCTAGCATTTTCAGCATGACACGCAGATTTAGCCACCACTGCTCCTTTGGCATCCTGTGTCTGCAGAGACACAAAGCAAGAAGATGCTTTAAAATTGCTCTCTTTCTGATTCATTGAAACTGAAACTCATGAGTTAGTTATTGTGACACATATTAGTACTAATTGTAAGAGGATGTGGTGACTCACTCAAAGTCTGTATGATCTTTGAGCTCTGTGACTGGGCTAAATGACATCAGTTTTCTGTTCATGCCAATAACACATGCTGTGTCTGCCGCATTGGCAAACACACGTCCTGGGAATGGGATAGGAAAAATGTCAAAAGATTAAAACGCATGCACTATATTCGCAAACACTCAAATCTCCTTTTTTTGTACCCCAATTCCGAAAAAGTTGGGACAGTATGGAAAATGCTTATGAAAACAAAGAGGAGTGATTTGTAAATGAACTTTGACTAGTATTTAAAGAAAAAAAGTATAAAGACAAGGTATTTGATGTTTTACCTGATCAACTGCATAGTTTTTTGAAGATAAAGGTTTATTTTGAGATTGATGCATGCAACATGTTCCAAAAAAGTTGGGACGGGGCAATTTAGGACTAATAGCGATGTGACAAGTTGAAGGTGACAAGAAATAAGAAGGTGATTTGAAACAGGTGAGACAATCATCTAATCATAGTATATAAGGAGCCTCCAAAAAAGGCCTAGACCTTCAAGAGCAAGGATGGGTCCAGGCTCGCCAATCTGACAACAAATGCTTCAGCGAATAATCACACACTTTGAGAACATTCCCCAAAGACAAAATCGGTAGGATTTTGGGCATTTCACCTTCTACAGTGCACAATATAATTAAAAGATTCAAGGAATCCAGTCAAATCTCGGTACGTAAAGGGCAAGGCCTAAAACCACTTCTGAATGTGCATGATCTCTGATCACGGTCTTAAAAACCATCATGAGTCTGTAATGGATATGGGCTGACATGGGCTTGGGAAAACTTTGGTAAACCATCGTCAGTCAACACCATTCGCCGCTGCAATCCACAGATGCAAGTTAAGGCTTTACTATTCAAAGCAGAAGCCATACATCAACACTGTCCAGAAGCACCGCCAACTTCTCGGAGCTCGGTCTCAACCGAGATGGACAGTAGCACAGTGGAATCGTGTTTTGTGGTCCGACGAGTCAACATTTCAAATAGTTTTTGGACAAAACAGCCGTCGTGTTCTCCGGCCAAAAAGAAAAGGACCATCCAAGCTGTTATCAGCGTCAGGTCCAAAAGCCAGCGTCTGTCAAGGTATGGGGGCATGTCAGTGCCCATGGCATGGGTAACTTGCACATCTGTGAGGGCACCATTAATGCAGAATGATATGTACACATTTTGGAGCAACATGTGCTGCCATCCAGAGCAGGACAACACCAAACCACATTCTGCCCGGATTACAAGCACATGGTTGCGTAAGCAGAGAGTGCGGGTGCGAGCATGGTCTGCCTGCAGTCCTGACCTGTCTCAGATTGAGAATGTGAGGCGCATTCTGAAGCGCAAAATAAGGCAACGAAGGCCCCGTACAGTTGGGCAACTGAAGTATGAAGTAAAAATGCATAATGGATGAATGGGTGAAAATTCCTCTTGCTAATCTTAACCAACTGGTGTCTTCACTCAGCGTCCAAACGCTTAATACGTGTTATTAAAAGAAAAGGTGATGTTACACAGTGGTAAACAGTCGACTATCCCAAATTTTTGGAGTGTGTTGCAGTCATCAGATTTGAAATGAGTGTATATTTTCAAAAATAAATTAAATTCACAAAGTAAACCATCAAATAATGTGTTTTCAATATAGTACAGGGTGAACTGAATTTTCAAATGACTCTTTGTTTTTCCATACTGTCCCAACTTTTTCAGAATTGGGGTTGTATAAAATAATAACTCCATGCTTTATTTATATAAAACCTCTTTTCTAAGTTCATACTACATTTTGTAATTCCACTATAATATAGTACCATAATAGTAATACTATAACTAGCAATGGTTGTATAGTAATTTATCTATTTGATTGATTTACATATTTAATAAATCCCTTTAAAGGTGAGATCAATTAATTTTATGTCCAAACTTTTTTTTGGTAATTATTTTGGCAAACATGTCCTCATATTCGGGTAATAATTTGGCTCCATAAACAGGACAAAAAGAAACCAAACCAAACCATCTGAAAAAGAAATTAGGTGGACCACCAATCTGTAAATTGTGAAATGCATCCTTTTAGCTAACTTTTGGCAGAAGTATAATGAACATCATAATAAAGCATCACAATAAAATTTCTAAAACAAGTCCTTTTCTTAGATCCCTGCATGATGCCAAGTCTAGCATTCTAATAATAATAATAATAATAATAATATTCAGTCTAGTATTTACGATGATACTAAGACACTTTATGTATATACATTTCCTTAAGTAATAAAAACAGTAGAGCTTCCGTTGCTAAATTTTTTTATTGCCCGTACTCAATAGGTCTTGCACAAGCAACACACGATCTGTATGAACTATGCACTTTCTAAGGAGAACAATTTTTGTATATATCTAGATCTGTCAGGTAAATATTGTCTCATTTCCCTTACCTTGTCTATAGGTCTCTTTCATTTTCTGAGTAAGCCACAACACAGCTTTCACACCCATTTTGGTGCCAAAGTTCCTGTCAAAGGGTGTTGGAACCCCACCCTGGAGAAAAAAAACACATTATATGTTGATTTGTTCAACTAAATAACATTTGATTCTATAAAATTAATTTATATCACTGAATCAAACTTGTCAAACGGTACTGATTAATTTGATATAAAAAGGCACAGCTCTGGCAGTAGTAAGGTCCTCAAGGCAAATCACAGGTTTTAATTAATGCACTAGTTGTAATATGTCAATTTCTATAGTAACAGTTAATTCACAGGGATTTTTAAGCCTAATAATAAATGGATTTTTAAAATGTGCAGTTATTTAGGAATAAAAACCAATTAATTGTAGATATGATGAAGTTTTCTGTAAGGAGATTTTATTTAACATTTTTGCAAGGAGCCTCCAGTGTCAGCACTTTGTAACGGAGGTAAATCTATTCATTTAGGGTTTCTTTTTAGCCATGGGATAGTCTTTAAGATAGTGTTTGAACTTTGTTTAAATGTAACAAGCTGACTTAACAAGAACACAAGGAGGATGGCTGTTTATTGCTGCTATAACAAAAGTGGTAACTAAAGTAAGTGAGAACTTATTTTGCAGACGACATTATATTCCACAACATTAAAAGTAACTATAAAGAGATAAAAAAAAAAAAAAGTATGACGTGTGACAAATTAAAAAACTGACATGAATTATTTTCCAAGAACAACATGCCCCATTGTGATTTATTCCATACTTATAACTCAATTAAGGTGTAAATACATAATGAAATCCGATTAATGAAATATAATGTAATATACAAATGAGTATGTGCCCGGACCTATTGTCTGGCCAAGTTGTGTAAAACCAATGCGAGTATGTAAATATGCAATGCTTATAGACACTATTTATTTGAATATGATTGTGCGCTCACATGGCCACGCTATGTTAATTCCTTCGTTACCTGCTGCAAATGTCCCAGTACATTAACCCTGCAGTCGAAGATTCCCTTCCCCTCAGCGGAGTACAACTTGTGGATGAATTCTGTTGTGAAGTGTTTGTGGCACTTCTCATTCCTACACAGAAGACGATGACCAAGATAAACTCTTCATTAAGTACACTCTCAATATACCATGATGCAATCAAGCTACAGTATGTCTGATCATATATATTTGACAGGTTATGTAAAAAGCACATCTTATATTGGATTAAAGCAGACATTATGAGACATTGAGAAAAAGAGAAAGATACATGAATTTTAGCCAATTAATGACGTTATTCTATGCATGTACTGTATACCTTCAATCCGATATAAACTGCTTTAAAACAAAGAGAAAAATCCACACCACAAGCAGTGAAAACCACATATAAGGATGCATTTTGCAGTCTTACAGCTTACCTCAGCACTAGGCCCCGCTGAATGTCATTCTTCATCTTCTCCGTCAAATGTTCCACATTCATCTAACACAATTAAAAGCTTTCAAATTTATCCTGATCACAGCTTTCAATGTCTTAAATGCTTGAATAAGCATCAAAATATTACTTTCAGCATTAACAGGCAATGATTGTTGAGCTTACAGCAAGGGGAACAGGACTAAACAGCACACAATATCATATAATGCATACATAATATTACAATGCAAGGTTCGGATGATATTGGCACGATGTACCTTTAAATCATGGATACTGAATGATTCTTCAAAGATATAAGCCGCATCTGCCCCAACAGCAATGCCTGTGGTGGTTGCCAGATAGCCGCAAAACCCGCCCATAGTCTCTACAACAAAGACACGCCTTTTGGTTCCTGATGCAGACTGCTTGATTTTGTCACAGCTCTGAGGGAATAGGTAACACACACTATATTAGCAATGATTACTGGGAAATAATTTTGTGAAAACTATAAGTTAATACTGCAGAGAAAACATTTTCCAAAAAAACCCCCCAAAAAATTAATGCATTAATATTATGCAAAGACCCCAATTGGTGTCCTTGTTGACTGCAAATGTTAATTATAAATTCATACTGTTCAAAATATGTATATGTTATGGAATAACATTCAGTGTCAAACATCATACACTTATATATTTGTTCAGACCTCCATAGCGGCATTGACAGCTGTGTCTGCTCCAATACTGAAGTCTGTCCCTGGCACATTGTTACTTATAGTGGAAGGTATCACACACATGACTATGCAGAGCTCATCATAATGTCCCCGTGCCTCCACCAGCTGGAGAACTCCCTCATACGCCTGTGAGGGTTAGACAGAGGTAATAGACACACGCGCACACACACACACACACACACACACACACTTCAATCACAATAAAAACCTGTTTGTAGTATTTATACCTCAAATCCACCGATAACCAAAAGCGACTGGATGCTGTACTTGGCAAGATTTTCCACAATTTTTTCCATGCAGGAGTTTGGCAGGGTTCTAAAATAAAGAGCAACCAAAAGCAACATTACCTGATCATTACCTACTTCATAAAAAAAGGAAAACAGGCAATACTCAAGGTGAAGAAACTGACCTTTTAGTCCCGAGCAGTGAGCCTCCTTGGCCAGTCCAGCCTGCTACATCATGCCAGTGCACTTCAGTCACCTGCGGTTAAAACCCAGATCATCTTCCCATGCTAGTAAATGAAATTAAACAAATGTGGCCCTTGTGGTCATTGGAGCTTACCATGTCTTTGGCCAGGCCTTCAAAGCCATCATTGACTGTGTAAACTCTAAGGCCCTGTGCAAGGCCCACTCTGACTGCAGACCTCACGGCTGCGTTCATCCCAGCTGCAGGGGCACCCACATTTAAAATCGCCATGGATTGATCACTCTGAACAGCAGGAGAGAAAGAGTGAGATGGATCAACAGAGATAAAAATAAATAAAAAAATAAAAATTAAAAAAAGAACAAAGCACAAATAACCAGAAACCAAACAACAGAAAAAAAAGAAAAGAAAAAAAATAATAAAAATCAGTGAGACATACAGTGCATCAACTCCCTCTGACCAATCAGATTTGGGAGTTCAACAGCGCTATGCTATAACAATATTTGATGTACAAAATAGTGTAACTTTCCATATTTTTTTATATTTGTTCTAGCCATGTTTCTCTTCTTCACACCACCGGAAAAACAGCAATTATTTAACCAGTAGTCCCCAACAATTAATCAGTGGATTTTAAAAATTTATTTATGCACTGTAGTTAACAAAAAAATCCCTAAACGTAATGGACAATACAGTTGGCTGGTCTAAAATGCTCAAGAACATTTTACATGTGGAATAAAACATTAAATAAGTCATTAAGCAAGGAATAAAGGTGTTAATAATAAACATGGACATATTCCTTACCTTTGATTGAGCTGGTTTCTGGTGAGCCAGGAGTTTATAGGTGTTCCAGTTGTTCTCGAAGCTCCTGCAATGAGGACATGAGACATTAAGAAAGATTCAGAGACTCACAGATAGACAAACACATGTCTCTTCACTACACTCACTTTCCACGTAGCTGAATGGCTTCATCAAACCGCTTCTCATTCATGGCTTTCTGCACCTCTTTCGTCTAAACACAGAGTGGAAACGTGGTATGCAGAAAACAGGACACACTTTCTATACATGTATATTCTATACATAACGATTGCAATTTATTATTAACTAAAGAATGTCACATCATACTTTTTATCAATTTATAGTTACATTTAATGTTGTCGAACGTATGAAAAATTCATTTCTGCAGCTTGTCATGTTACAGAGAAACTGGAAAGCCTCCCTCTTGAAGACTTGACTTTGGGAGAAAATGTACTGACTGTTAACGTGCTGACACTGGAGACTCCTTCCATAAATGTTAAATAAATATCCGATCACAGAAAACATCACCATATTAACAATGTCATTTTTCCTTATTAAATAACAGCATGCTTTTCAATTGGTTTATTATTATCCTTAAATTACGTCGGGCGTCCAATGTACAAGTCCTTGTGAAGTACGTATTAGAACAAGCGCATTAATATAAGCCTGCGATTTGAATTACAGCCAGTATTACTGTTGGATGCTGTTACTAACAAACAGAATTAATTGATAGTTTAGAATCAGAACTTAACAGAAACTCTCCACTCGTTTGAGCGAGAAGTAATTCATATAAAATCACTACACGTCTTGTTAGGACTAGCAATAACTATTTGTGTAAAAGGTTAACTAAACTAGGAACTTGTAGTAACCAACCCAGGGCATTAAAAGTTGGACTGAACGATGCACCCTGTAGTAGATGTATGTAGTTAATGAGTATTAAATCACCATATTGACACACTCCATAAGAGGGAGACGCATGGCCTGGTTACCAGACAGTCCGATCACACACGCCGGAGTGTCTTGTGTCGCCTCCAGCAGGGCCACAACTGCCTCGACCCCCAACTTACTGCTCTAAAGAGACAGATATACAGACAGAAGAATATATTGTCATCAACATTACTTTAAACCTTTTTAATTCTTCAGCTCTATTCTCTGTTCAGCTGTTCATTAGACAAACTACCATTAGACAGGCTCTTCAAGGAATTAATTAGGTTGTTTAAAAAAATTTAATTTTACACAATTTTCCCACATACTCAGGTTCTGTGTCCATATTAGGCTAATGAAAACCAGAAAATGAAAATCTAACAAAAAATGAACATGAAAGTTATGCAGACAATATAATTCTTAACTTAAATTTTTAATTACTGATTATCCCTGCTATTTTACATCTACTTACAAAATCTAAAAAAAGAAAAAAAGAAAAGGAGATTACATAGCTTAAGGATGTACATTAAAGTAAATATATGGAGATTTGGGAATGTATTTATGGAACAGATTTTGGATGAAATAAACTTCCACTGTGTTAGCTACATTAATACGCAAGTAAGTAAATTTTATTTAAAATCCACAGTTAAAACAGCATCTGTTAACCAAAGTGCTGTACAAAGATATATTATACATAAAAACAAATATTAGTGTCATAGCTCCAGTGTAAAACTAAGGAAGGAAACTTCAGAACTATCTTGGTTGATCAACTACATTTGATCGAAGTGGAAAATTTCATATATTTTATTTTTTTGCCAAATTTAAAACAAAGAGTGTAGCTTTTTTCACACTAAAGCCTAACAACTCACCAGCACCCGGTCGAAGGCAGAGGGTGTTCCTCCTCTCTGTACATGCCCCAGCACCGTGACCCGAGTGTCATAACCCAATCTGTTCACTACAAGCTAAAAATCCAGAGAGGAAAAAATACTGAGAAAAATATTAAACAATGAAAATCATCATCAGGAGAAAAACCTCAGACCTACATCTTTCACATAGTTGGAGGTTATGGGTTCGCCATGTTTATCAATAGCTCCTTCTGCAATGATCACAATGTTGAGACGGGAGCCCTTACTGCGGCTCTGCAGGAAAAGAAAAAGAAGAAGAAAACAAAAAACAACACACATGCAAACTTATTTTATATACTCAGGACACACAGGAAAAGACAGTTGTGTTTTCGTTTGAACCTTGATACTCTGGAATTCCTTAATATCTGAATGATACAAACAAAGCCTGCTGTTCTGCAGCCTCACCTCTCCCAGACGGGCACACATGTGGTCCTCCCACCCTTCCTCTGGAGGAGCCTCGGGGATAAAGACCCAGTCAGCACCAGATGCCAGAGCAGACACAACGGCCAAGTACCTGCCAACCACAGCACATCAAAATACAGAACCATCTGTCAATCTGTCAGAACTGACTACACTAAACTGCCGAAAACCCTGAAATGGAAAATAGTCCACCACCTGCAGAAAAGCAAGACATATCACGTGTATGATGTACCTGCAATGCAAAGCATTCACTAGCAATGAGTAATTAAAAATCCAAAGCAAAAAGTGAGCAATTAATTTGTACTAAACTGAACCTTGACACTCAATGTTAAACGTTCTAAAATTTCTCCGGCAGTTCACATACACAAGTGAAGGAAAAAAAAGGACTTACCCGCAATGCCGTCCCATCACTTCCAGCACAAATGTCCTCTGATGACTACACAAATTAAACACAAGTTTATCTTGCAATGGATATAATGGTTGTATATCCATACTGTATTAAAAACAGTGTACGGTCTTAACTTACCGTGTTATTATCATGACTATTTTCGTGGTTAGCATGTGCACACGTATGCCGTCTTACCTCTGTGCAGTAGTGGTGATTGCATCGATGACCTCCATGATGCGATGCAAGGCGGAATCAGCTCCGATGGTCATGTCTGTTCCACAGAAGTCGTTATCAATAGAACCCACAAGACCCACGATGTTCAGATGGGTATGCTGCTGAGCCAATGTGTCTGTGATTCTCTCTTAAAACACAAAACAAACATGATTACCCTCATCCAGTTGCATCCCCATGTTCATCTACAATAAACTGAAAGTTTACAAGACAGCAGTACAAACTTTTATACAGCATCATACAGCATACAGATTGGTACTGAAGATTTTTGGCTGCCTGTTTAAATTCTCATGTGAAAAGGCCATGAAGTTCAGTACAGCCTGTGTTACGGAGAAGACAAGGTGGCCACTGAAGTGTATTCATTCAAGTAAGTGGAGCGGAAACTACACAATAGAAGGAAAGGACATTTGTGAGGAGCCATCGATTACAGGGAGAGACAGAGAGCTCCGTTTCTGTCTCACAGTGACTTTCCCAAATCAGCTGTGGTTCTCAGTCACAGAAACACTGAAGCTTTTATGTTATCTCCTCTACTAGTTACATTCTTATATACTGAAGGTGTGACAGTCTACCGATATAAAAGGTATACAATGATATGGATATGTAATTATTTTCAGACTTTTTCCAGTTGCAAATTTTGTGCTTATTTTAAAATAAGGCAGCCTTTAAGATAACAAGATATAATAATAAAAAAACAACAAAAACAATAGAACGGGACACCAATAGCATGGACTGGCATGCCTCCAGCGCCAAATCTAGTCCTTCTTGTTACTAATTTGCATGCCAAAAATACCCTTAAAATACACTCCTTAGCCAGGCTTTCATCCACTTTTTGCACATTTCTGTTATCGACAAAGTGAAAGTACGTAAAAAAAAGTTTGCGATATTTGCGATCTCCCATCTGTTTCCACCCAATTGGCCTTTTACCGATAAAAAGGTGTGCATTATGACATCATCCTTTAAAAATACGTTTGCCCTTCAGCCGTTTCCATACATAATTTTGTGTATATTGCAAATTGAAAAGGCTGCTGAATATAGCGGAGCCAATGAAACTGCATATTGTAATTCCTTGCTGCATCTTGTGTCACAGCTTTGCAGTACGCTGGATGGCACACACATCCCTATTCTTTCCCGAAATAATGGATATATTCTGTCATGTTACACTTTTTTTTGTGCGACTGCTATTTTTCTTGACAAAAAAAAACCCTTGGATGGAAACGTGGCTATTGTCATGTTTATGAAACCAGTTTGAGACGACTTTTGTTTGTGACATGGTGCATTATCATGCTGGAAATAGACATCATGAAGGGATGCACATGGTCAGCAACAATACTTAAATAGGCTGTGGCACTGGAGAGATGATTGAAGATTGGTAATAATGGGTCCAAAATGTGCCAAGAAAACATTCCCCACTCCATTACACCACTTACACCAGCCTGGACTGTTGAGCACACGGGCTCTAATGCTAAAAGGCTTCTGCTTACCAAAACATCCCCTCAGAATCAGATCCTGGCCGTTTCTTGTAAGCGAACATCATGAAATACCAAAAAACATAACACTGAGCTTTAATCAGTGTTTCAAATTCAAAACCGATCTTCCATTCATGCTCTGTGGAAAGTAGTTCAATTGAATGCCTGCATTATAAACACAACCACACTTAGATCCTGTGTGGGGGAGGGGTTCCTCTGAGAAATAAAGTGTAAATTGTCTGCTCGTCCTTGTTCGGAGTATTTTAATGAAAGTTACCTTCCTGTACTAGCTGTGCCAGCAGTTCACTCCACTCATTGCGGAAGATGTTGGCTCCAGTGAGGCTGCCATCTCCACCACACACACACAGATTAGTGATGCCACGCTGCACCAGGTGGAAGGCAGCCGCCAGACGACCCTCTCTCGTAGTGAAATCCTTACAGCGGGCACTGCCAATAATTGTGCCACCCTGAAAGATACAACATTAAAAACTCTTTCGGGGATAGAGCTTGCACAGACAGACTCATAAAAACATGCCAATAGGGGGATCTGGCTAGTCTAAATTACTGGCATCTTATCCAGTGTGTATTCCTCACTGTTCCTGCGATAGGTGCCATATCCAAGATAAAGTGGTTACTGAAGATGAATAAATTATGATTTAGCTATAAAATGTATGGCAAAAGATTTTTGGCTAGATTTTTGTGACTTCCATTACTAGTTACCTATATTAGCCTCATAGGACCAAATAAAGAAATATACATCATATGCCAATACCCCACCGGCTAATTGGGTACACTTGGGTGGAAGTTTTTACTGTGTGAAACAATTTCTTTTAAACTTCTATTGAATAATAAGTAAATAATGAATATTTTCATAGCTTCAGTAATGGATAGAAAAACAGATTTACTCCATGGGTAACATGAATGGAAATCAATAAACCTGAGCTTGTTATAATTTTCTATACAAAAACTAAATTTAAATGTACAGAACTTTTTTAAAAAATATATCATTTAAGAGGTTTCTCGATAAACAAAGTATTTTCTTCACACAATAAAATAATTAGACCTCAGGTTATTAACCTAACCATTATTGCCAGCTTTACGATTCCCTGTCATTTGTAGCAGTCTATAAACTTCATGCATATATAGAAATCATTAGAGGTGGCGTGACTGAGAACATGTTCTTTACGTCCTGTTTCTGTGGTAGGGAATAGGAAGTGGACCATGCTGAGGATCACTGTCCTAATCTCAGATTAAATCCCTTCACTCAG
Organism: Ictalurus furcatus; assembly: GCF_023375685.1. NCBI lineage: Eukaryota > Metazoa > Chordata > Actinopteri > Siluriformes > Ictaluridae > Ictalurus > Ictalurus furcatus. The sequence goes on from NC_071264.1 coordinate 23,836,014, forward strand.
CGTTCTCTCTTTTAATCTCAATCCCATCCTCTCAGTGCCATGAGCAATGACATTCAATAGGGCAGCATTAGGACAATAATTGTTGTTATTATAATGTACATTATTAGTTTTTTTTTTGATGTAGTTGTATTATATTTTGCATGTTAATTTATTGTTCACTATAATTTTGTGAAACTGTAACATTGTTTAGGTAGAGGCTTTAAATAAGCCCTCACAGGTTTTCTGCCTCTCCCTGCACTGTATTTTTGCAATTTTTTGTATATTCTTAATTAATTGTGCAAAAGGGAAAAAAGGAATTAAAAAAAAGTATACAGCTTTGGATAGAGAGACACAATGTACTAATGTGCATCTGGAATAAAATCAGTGGGAAAAAGCTGGGCACATTTGCCCTTACAACGATCCAGTCCTACCAGTTGGATGATGTTGCTCACGCTTTGCCAATTGGCAGGTTTGATGTTGTCACCTCCGTCCACAAGTCCTTGATAGCCCTTGGAAGAAATACATGATGTAATCTTACATTTACATTTATGGCATTTTGGCAGACGCCCTTATCCAGAGTGACTTACATTAATCTCATTTATACAATTGAGCATATGAGGGTTAAGGGCCTTGCTCAAGGGCCTAGCAGTGGCAGCTTAATCTCTTACTAAAACCAGTTCATGATGTGAATATCTGAAAGACCACTTTTGAGAAATATTCATTGTGTTCAATAAAGATTTTACCTCATAGATCAGGTAGACCTTGGCACCAACATAAATGCCCATTCGTGTTACAGCACGAACAGCTGCATTCATTCCTATACATTAAACACACACACACACACACACACACTTTACACACCATCAAATATGCATAGTACTAGTAATTCTGTTCATTAATAAATAGTCAGGAAACAAGAGTCTTTATATTATACATTCTGACTGGAGATCCTGACATCTAATCTGATTATCTAATTTTTTTTGGTTGCCTTTTTGTTTTCAAAAAGACTGTCCTGAATCAGCAACCAGGCACCTGTACATATTAAAAGCTCTCATGACTTGTATTATTAAAGGTTTAATTTTTTTAATGATTAATTCCTTTCAGCTAAGAAAAACTGCAATGTTTTGAGGGCATCATTATAGTTAAGAGCATGTCCTCCCCATGTCCATTTTGGTTATCTCAGGGTTCTCCAGGTTCCTCCCACCTTCCAATAACATGTCAATATATGGATTGGCTATGCTAAATTGCCCCTAGGTGTGAATGAGTGTGTGAACATGACTGGTATCCATTCTAGGCTACACCCAGTGTTCCCCGGATAGGATCTGGATTCACTGTGATCCTGGCCAGGATAAAGTGTTTGGTGAAGATCAATAAATCAATGCATGAATGCAGTGCTTTGTCACATTGTATTGTATGTCGCCTGGAAGATGAAACCTTCTTTGGAAAATCTGAGTTTGCAGGCACGCGTTGCTGTTGTTACATCACGGTGCTGTTGAATTTGACATATTCTGGTTTGTCAATAACATGACAAATTGTACTTTTTTTCATCTTAGTAACCTGAGAGAGAGAAAAGGAGAAGCTGGTGAAAAACTGTTTATAGCTTAAATGATTTTTTTCCCCTCATTTGGCTGCTCCCATTTTAGGGTCACCACAGTGGCAATAACCATCTGCATATTGATTCTGGCACAAGTTTTATGCTGGATGCCCTTCCTGACACAATTTACTGGCTCGTGTTTACTGGCTCCATTTACTGGCTCGTGTAACCCTCCAGTGCCTGGGGTTGGTGCCCTGCCTCGGAAACGAACCCGGGCTGCATCAGTGAGTGCACCGTATGGTGGCCACTAGTCCACCAGGGAACCAACCATCCATCCATCTTCTATACTGCTTATCCGTTTCAGGGATAACCACAGGGAAACCTGGAGCCTATCCCAGGAAGCATCGGGCACAAGGCAGGGTACACACTGGACAGGGTGCCAATCCATCGCAGGGCACAATCACATACACATTCACACACCCATTCATACACTACGGACACTTTGGACATGCAGCCTACTCAGCCTACCATGCATGTCTTTGGACTGGGGGAGGAAACCGGAGTACCCGGAGGAAATTCAGCACATGCAAACTCCGCACACACAGGTGGGAATCGAACCCCCAATCCTGGAGGTGTGAGGCGAACGTGCTAACCACTAAGCCACTGTGCACCCCACCAGGGAAACATACCTTAAATACACACCGTTTGATCAGCACTAAAAGTTCTTTGCATATGTTTTGGTATTTCCCCTATAAATATAGGGGTATTTCCCCTATAACCTAATTTCCTCAATCAAACCACCATCCATGCATCCCAAGGAACTCGGGGGCACAAGGCGAGGGACACCCAGGACAGGGTGCCAACCGATCAGAGAGCACAACCATATACACAGTCACACACTACAGACAATTTGGAAATGCCAATCAGCCAACAGTGCATGTCTTTGAACTGGAGGTGTAAACTGGAGTACCTGAAGGATAACCCCTGAAGCATGGGGAGAAACCCCTGGCACACAGGGTGGAGGTGGGAATCGAACCCCCAACCCTAGAGGTGCAAGGCAAGTGTCCCCCCTCTCAAACTACCACACATTTCTTATTTAAACGTAATTAGAATAATCAGTGGAGTGGCCTGGAGTGAATACGAGATAAATACATAAAACAGAACCCTGTTGCGTGTGAGACACGCCCACTGCACGTACACAGCTGCTGTACGTGACATGTCGCGTTACGTGACAGTTCCTCAGTCCGGTCTTACACAATTCATCCTGTAATTTAATGCGCTGAGGAATTTTAGGATAAAACTATTTTAATGAGGTTTAGACGGCGTTGTTTAATGCAGTGCGTCATAACAACCCTTGTAAATAAATAAATAAATAAATAGATAGATAGATAGATATAAAATATATTCTTCAATTCAAAATGCTTCAACGTGGATGCTGAACTGATCTGAATCCAGAGATGCTTAAAATGCAACAAGGTTGAGAGAAAAAAAAGTACATGCAAATTCGCCAAGATTGAGCTGAATTCCTCTGTATAAGTGGGCGAATGAACATGCATGGGATATTTCTAGAATAAAGCTAATGATTAACATGGAGCTCAGTAATCTATTCCCAGAGTGATCCCTGCAACTCTACTGAGAGGTTGTAGCGTGTTTAATCCATGATCTGGTTTATATATTATACAGAGTCGTTAGCTTTTTGTTTGTTTATTTATTTGTTTACCTTGTGCATCTCCACCGCTTGTGAGAACAGCAATGGCTTTCCCAGCTCCTGCCATACGCAGCTTCTCAAAATCCACCAACATGATGCACAGATTTCTGCACACAACTCCCTGGTAATTTGCTTTGATTTCCGAGATCCGGAGTCTCCAGCAATATTTATACACCCTGTGCTTTTAATCTGACCTCAAAACACAATACAAGCTGCCTGGCTATGACCACTGTTGGTCGTGTAAAGACCTTTTCAGCATTCACAAGGCACACTGCTGTGCTCTCTACTGCTACTCCGCCTACTTATATGCACTACACGTTTGTTTAAGGGCCGGAGATGTATTTTTTTCTTTTCAGTGCACGGTGCAATGCATTAAAATTATGGAGAAATATTCTTTTAAAAAAAGCACTGCATATTACTTTATCCTATGCTCCTAAATATAAACGTGTTTACTAAATGCAAACTTGAATATCAGTATTATTTCTATAGTAGGAGGAGTTAATCACCATATCTGGGTCAATCGAGGTCCTCCTACTTACACTTAATGATATATACTGCAGAACTTTGCATAATATTCAGCATTTACTTGTATTTATTAGACCAGTTGTTCGTGCTGACAACAGTTCACATGGATCATCTGACAAATAGTGGATTAATTGTGTAGCAGAAGTGGAGGTTAAAACATGCAGCCACCCTTTCAGATGAAGTGGTTGTGGGATTTTAAGTGGGTTGCAACATCTGAGCCTCTTTATCAACAGCAACACATTCCAGGCTCTTCTGAAACTGCTTATGCATTAACCTTTACTCTTGTGGAGGAATAATGCAATCATTAAAATGCGTGAAAAATCGTTCATTTTGATTTGCATTCGCTTAAATGCACAGCTAAAAATAAAGATAAAATGACTGTAAATTCGCTTCTAGTTGCCCTATTTTTTAAGCCACGACACAAATAAGCGCATGTGAAATGTCGCCTTCTAGCGGTTTTGTGAGGAGTTGCATTCTTTGCGCATGCGCAATGTCGCTTGTTTAGCACTAAACGCTGTGACGTGTGGCAACCAAGCAAGCTATATAGAATACTTCAGGTGACTAGGAATGATGTACAAGTTGTAGTATTTTAAACTATGACACAAAACACGTGTGTGAGGTGTCGATTTAATTAAATTCAGTGAGCTTTATTGACAGATAATTAAAGGAGTTGCAGTATTGAAACGCTGTAGTATTGTCAGTGTTACGAAATGTTATGAAATTATCCCTCTAACGGTTTGGTTTGGTATTGCAACCCTCCCGACAAGCGCATGCGCAATGTCGCTTGTTTGACTAACGCTAACGTTAAGTGATGTGATGGCTACCAAAGCAAGCTAGATTGTCTTTAGGATTTATATGGAGTACTTCAGGTAACTAGAAATATGCTGTACTAGTTGCCTTATTTTAACCTATGACACAGATGTCAATAATTAAATTCAGTGACCTTTATTGACAGATCATTACAAGAATTACAGTATTGCCAAATTGTTACGAAATGTTATGAAATGTCTCCCTCAAGCGGTTTTATTTGGTATTTTAGCCGGTGTTCAGGCGCATGCGCAATATCGCTTGCTTGACAGTAACGCTAAGTGATGTCATGGCTACCAAGCAAGCTAGTTTGTCTTCAAGGTTTATATAGAAATATTTGAGCTAATACGGTGCAACTCCAAAATGAAATTAACTCGGAAACTTGTTCTCTCACGGGCCAAGGCGTCGGACCTTGAAAGCGTAAAAAAGTTGAATTGCTGGTATGTTGTGCTTTATTTAGCTAGTTTTGATTAACTTCACTAGCTGCGCACCTAACACAGGCTAGCTAGCTAACAGAACAAGTAAGTTTAGCATCAGCAGCCAGTCTAAAGATAAGGCCACTTAATTTAGTGAAAGTCATTTAGGCTGCTTCGGGGAAATAGTTCTTTTACACACATGAAGTAGGGTGCATTTATTTTGGCAACTTTTCCATATGGAAAATGATTATATTTGATTACATTTCTATCCTACTCAAAATATGAATTCTGTGTTGTAGGGGCTGCAACCTGTCAGATGTAAGTACTTTTCCAAGGTTTTATCATGCTTATATTTGTTCTTTATTTCTTCCTGAAATGATTTTGTGATGATGTGAATCCTCAGATCTCAATATTCACTGAAATTCCCAATGTTGAAGTCTTAACATTAAGGTAGGATTGCTATAGTGTTACTGTTCTTGATGTATTACTTTTAACAGAGAATAATTTTCTGCATCTCTTCGGTTATTTCTCGTAAATCCACTTTCAGGTATTTCAAATGAGTCGAAGATTTAGTCATTTCTCTTTCTCAGTGCCAATAACATATCCTCTCTTGAGCACATCGCCAACTGTCAGCATCTGACCGAGCTCTACCTGAGGCGGAACGACATCCAGAGTCTTTCAGAGCTGAGCCATCTTAAAAACCTCACCTGTCTCAAAGTTCTGTGGCTGGCGGAGAACCCATGCTGCGACCCAGACCCGGTGAAGTACCGTTTGACAGTGTTGAGGAACTTGCCTGGTCTGCAAAAACTAGACAACCAGGGTAGGTAGGAGTGAGACAGATGCTAAGCTCTAAAACTCCAAATCAGTGATGCCACGCTCATATCTTTCCTACACTGTTTTTGTCATTTGTATTCGTGCATTTCTTGATTAAACATACTCAATTCAACATCACGTTTTAAAATATATATATATATCTATCTATCTATCTCTATCTATCTATCTATATATATATATATAGATAGAGAGAGAGAGAGAGAGCTTCAAGCGTGTTTGTTCTGCAGAATCTTCTAAGACATTTTCTAAGCTTCAGCACCATGTAGATGGAAAAAGGGAACCAGCGTGACACCATTACTACCTTCAGCTATATTCTACTTTGTGATTCAGCTCAAAGTTCAATCGATCCCCTAACTTATCTTGTCTTATGCTCCAACTCATTATTTGCAGTTTTCGAATGAGAAGTAAGAACTTACTGTACTCGTAGTGATGAAGTTTTATTTGATATGACTGTTCCCTTAACCACTTCCTTTAATGGCACCTCTTTTTTTGTTGTTCAGTTGTGACTGAAGAAGAGCTTGCACTTGCTTTGGAAGAAGGTGAGGAAGTGATCACTCCTCCAGGTCCTGCCACAGCCAGTTCTACCAATGGCCTCACAGAGGCAGACTCCGAGTACGACCCTCTCAATTACAGTATGGAGGAGACCAAGTGAGTTGATACCGTGCCTTTTTAGTCTTTGGACCGTTCAAGACGAGTTTACGTAGCCTACTTGGAACTTTGTTTGTACAGCAGCGTTTAGGAAAAGGGGAAAAAAAACTCCTTCAAACTCAAGATTGTGGAAAAATAGTGGGAGAGATTGTGGAATTAAATCTGCTTCCAGGGCAGGGAGCTGTCGCTCCAAATCTCACTAGCTAATGAGAGTAAATCCTGTTACGCCCTGCCCACAAGAGAGATTTGTGCCAGAATGGCAAATGTAAACTTGTGGAGTATAAATGAAAACTCTGGCAGCATGTTCATAAACCACGATTAGTGAACGAAGCTTAGAAAACTGTTAACAAAGAATGCTGTTTATTTAAAAACCATGTTAAATTTTTGCCACTGAATTCACAGTTTTCAGTTTCAGAGTGTTTTTTCTTCTTTCATTCATATTATCATGTTATCATTCATATATATTTTTAATTTCTTGAGAAGTTATGTTCAGTACTTTTGGCACAAATTTAATTCCATAAGAGATGAGAAAAGGTAGCTATTAGCGATAGTAGTCTTTTTGGGGACACCTATTCCTGTTTTGTTTTTACATGGATATTTCAACTTTGATCTCCATCTCGGTCACTGTTGCTCCAGCAAAGCTACGTTATTATTTATATATTGGCCACCATATTGGCCTTTGTAACAAAATTGCAGGGACCTGCAAATAAATAAATAAAAAGAAATTACAATTCTTCCTTTTATTCTCAGACCTGCCTCAGAAGTTCCTGATCATAGCTTCCTCTCCTATAAATGCAGTTCAGTCTTTACCTGATACAACACAGGTTCCATGGTCTTTTGAAAATATTGCAAGGCATTGTTATTCCAACGCTCTTACACAACCCACCATTAACCACTGTCTAAAATACAAAAAAAATCATCAATACAGTGACAGAAGAATAGTACGCGTTATACAATCAAACAAGGAATACCACCATCAAACACTTTATTAGGTAAACTATACTAATACTGGGTCAGGCTTCCCTTTGCTCTCAAAACAGCCTCAATTCTTCATGGCATGGATTCCAGAAGATGATGGAAACACTCCTTTGAGATTCAGGTCCATGTTGACATGATTGCATTGTGCAAATCCTGCAGTTTTCAGGTGCACTTTCATGCTGCGATTCTCCCATACTACCACATCCCCAAGATGTTCTAATGGATTCAGATCCGGTGACTTGGAAGAACACTGAAGAACGTGGGACTCATTAGAACGTGAACGTTACCTGAAACTGCTGGCTCAGATCTGCATGATTTTATGCCCTGCGCTGCTGCCATGTCACTGCCTGTCTAAATAATTGCATGAATGAGTAGGTGTGCCTAATAAAGTGCTTGACAAGTGTATATTTTTTTTGCGCTATGCCAAGTTTAATGACTATCCTTTAGACCAGGTTCAGGTTAATTTGCTGCTAAGTGAAAATTTGAGGGATTGAGTGGTTTTTTTTTTTTGTTTTGTCCTCAGTAAAATCCCTGTGCAGTTGGGGATGAAGCCATTGCCTAGAGATAAATTTTCATCTTCACGAGAAGCAGGGGCCTCCCTGAAGAAAAAGGTCAGTCTGCATTTAACATTATATCTAATTTCCCACCTGTATGAACCTGGCAGGTGTGCAGCTTTCTTGTATAGTGTTGCAACTGATTAGAACTTGATTCACAATCTTGTATTATTAGCATTAATGATTTCAGTGTAATTTCAAACATACTAATGTGCGCGTGTATGTGTAGAGTCACACTCTGGAAGCTGTACTGCTCCTGCTGAAGGACCTGGACATGGAGGAGCTGAAAACTGTTCAGTGTGCCACAGAGAACAAACTCAGAGCTCGCAGTAGACAGAAAGAGAAAATAGCAATTGCTCAGCACTGAATAAGTGCTGCTGCATGCAGAACGACTAACAACATAAAATAGCTTTTTGATATAAAAGAATCCAGGTTGATATGTTTACAGACATTGTTGCCAGACTAAAATAAACTCCCTGCTCAGCAACAAATACAAGACATGTGAGAAATAAATGGAAAAATTAACATGAAGTGTCTTTAGTAATGATAGTAAGCCATGGGCCAGTAACTACCCGTCTCAGTGCTGCACAGGAAGGACGAACGAACACCATTCTTCCAAGAGAAATTCCCTCAACTGGCGTTATGAGTATCATACAGCGCTACAAAGTTGACTATAGGTGTTCATCAGCATTGAGATCTGGTGAGCATGACGGCCATAGCATCTGACTGAAATCATTTTCACACCCATCAGACCATTCAGTGAGCCTACATGTCCTGTGAATGGGGCGGAGTCATCTCGAAAGAGACCACTCCCATTAAGATAGAAATAGAACAGCATGGACGAGCCACTGGTTTCTCCATTAATTTGTCACCAAAATGTATGTATAGCTACACACTATATTGGCAAAAGTTTGTGGACACCTGACCATCACACTCATATGTTTGTTGAACATCCCGTCCCAGATTTAGTCCCCCTTTGCTGTTATAGTAACCTCCACTCCCCTGGGAAGTTTTCTTTAGATTTTGGAGCGTGGTTATGGGGATTTATGAGCATTAAAGATGGTCAGGTACTGATGTTGGGTGAGGAAACCTGGGGTGTTGTCTGTATTCCAGTTCATCCCGGAGGTATTCAGTGAGGTGCAGAACACTCCAGTTCTTCCACTCCAACCTTGACAGACCATGTCTTCATGGAGCTCGTTTTGTGCACAAGGGCATTGTCATGCTGTAACAGGTTTGGGCCTGTTAATTCCAGTGAAGGCAAATTGGAAATGCTACAGCATACAAAGACATCATTTACAATGGTGTGTTTCCACCTTTGTGGCAAGAATTTGGAGAAAGCTCACATATAGGTGTGATGGTCAAGTGTCCTCAAACTTTTGGTCATATATTGTGTGCGCATATATATGCTAATTTAAAAATAACTTCACAGAGAAATTATTAGTAAACTCTACTTTTTACAGACACGATCATTGTAACAAAACAGAATTATGGCTTTTGCTGTATTGCTTTTCCTGGTGTTAATTTAGCATTTCCTGTCCCTATTTTGTTTAAACGGATCTAAGCCTGCGTATCGCATTAGGATCCGTCTAACATCTGATTTTACCAAGTTACTTGTATATGTGTTATGATGGTATTGCAGGAATGTGACTATAAATGTATATTTACTGAACATATTTTTATATGTAAATAAATTGCAATGCATCATATTTATTACATATCTGTACATAATACATACCGTTTACAAAAAGTGTTCATGATTTTACATTTCAGTACTTGAAGTACTTGAGTTGATTCATTTCAGTTGGACTTCTACAGTGCATGAAGACCTCTGAACTACCCAGCATGCGGTATGGCGATCTGTGCCAGCTTATTGCTGCCTATCCATGGTAGTCAGAACAGGTACAGTAAACAGTATTCATAAGACAGGTGGCCAGTCCTCAAAACAGTACTTTAATCTTTTTTTCCGCTCCGATTACTCAACATCCTCTTTCTCCAGGAAGTCTGTGAGAGTTCCCGCATCCACAGGGATCAGAAGGTACTCTATTCCATCAGCTCCCTGCAAAATAAAATACATATGTTAATTTACAGGAAAGAAACCCCCTTTTTAATGTCTTGTATTGATTTATTATGAAAAAGTAACATCTACTGTTTCACTGCTGACTTCAATATACATTTAGCTCGCATAACACTTCCTGCAAATAGACACACATGCACATATTCTCTGCTCTGGGTCAATAAATTCATGACAAATTCCATGTTGGTGTAATTAGGGCTTGGCAATATAATCGATATAATATCAATATTGTGATAAATTATTACACACTACACTAAGACATTGTTGGTATGGTGATGTATTTTTTGTTGTTTTTAATAATTATTGAATGGATGTCGTTGATTTGATGTAATTCTTTTTGTAGTTTCTTCTTTGTCTTTGTAGGCATTAAAGAAAAGTATTATCGAAGTCAGTTTAATGTTTTTTTTTGTTTGTTTATTTTTATTACTGTTTTGCGGACAGTTTGTTAGCTAAATTATATATCATTATACACATCATGTGTCGTAGAAATGTCCTCAAGTATCATGATATGATATTTTTGTCATATCGCCCAGCCCTAGGTGTACTGGTTCACCTTCTTGGTGCGGATCAGCTTATGATCCCGGAACTCTGTCAGCTGAGTCCTCAGCGTGATGTCACTGTTCACCAGGAAGGCCTCACGACAACGCTGGTAAAAATCTTGAAAAGACAAACCTGAACACAAATCATAATGGAAACGTGAAAAGAAAGAAAGTTCAGCTAGCAAAGCAAAGGGGGAAAATTGAGAAACTGCTCCAAAAAGTGACACGAGAACATGGAGGACTGATTGACTTCTTAAATAGGGTAAAGTCTACTGTTTTACCTGAATAGGAAGGATTGTCTTTGTTCTCCAGCTGGAATTCAGCCAGTAGTCTGAAGATCCCTCTGTGAACAGAGCACACAGAATTATCTTTTGAGACTACGGTCATTTCTTATCGAAACCTGAAAACCTACAAAGACAGGCCATACCCACATACAACAGCAGTAACAGTCACATGCTCATGCGGAAACAAACTGGGACATTCATCGCTGACTTTTAACTTGCGAATGAGAAGGCAGAGTAAAGGGGTGGTCACACTACACTTTCCGTTCCACTGACTTCCATTTATATGCATGCGAATGCTGGAGACCAGAAACACAAGCTTTGTGTGAAGAAAATTCGCATTTTGCTGCGTTCCAAAGTTCAAGTTTGGTGAACTCTGACCTGAGAATTCGTATCATGTCACCTCTTCAGAAGGATTATAGCAGTGTTGCACCATCCGGTTTTATGGCGTTTATACAACACAGCTTTAAAAGAATATAAAATCAACATCAAAGGAGTAGTTGGCTGGATTGTGGAGTCACTGCATACAGGAACAGATGGTATATTTTAACATTGGCGTGTGATATCATATCCGGTCGCCACGGTCTCCAAAGAAATTCCGCATGCTGAAAGTCTGGGGTGACCGCTGCTTAAGGCTGCAAAAAACTGTGTGTGGTGTCAGGCGTAGAGTTGTGTGTTTGTGTGTCTGGTGCAGTACCTGGCGTTTGGTGTGAGACTGCGCAGGACATGTGTGAGCGAGCTAAGAGCCAGCGCTCCTGTCTGCTGCACCAGGAGAGAGTTCTCGTACGACGTCTCTTCTGTGTACGGCAGGAAGGTAGTCGTCTCGTACCACAGCCAGTTAAACACACACATCTTCGATTGGTCCCACACTGAACAATAACACAGCCAAGATAACAGTGAACATCTCAAATACACCAACGAACTGGTAGATAAGACTTAACATATCAAAAGGCGTCTTAAAGTCAGTATAAAAAGTCATGAACACAGTCATGTGACCTGACGGACCACATTCTGAGACGCAGATAAAATAATTCTCATATAGTGTTAGTGTGAAAACAGACCGAGAGGGGCGTTGATGTGATCTATGGAGGCAAGCAGGTGCATGTTGGGAATGGAGGCCAGCTGCCCAAGCGCCTGCTGGTTCTTCTCACCACGCAGCATGGGGCCATCAATGTTGTGGATGATCAGGTAGATGTGGTTGTCCGGGTCTAGTAAGAACACATAAAATGATCCCACATCAATCAGCATCATAACACTTTACCAGTGATGGACTGGGGATTAATGTAAAAGTTGTATATAACGCAATGTGAATATCTGAAGAGAACCTTTTTTAAGGGTTTTCATAATGAAGTTTATTTGGTCCACTGGGGTGCGAAAACTCCCATCATGCTCCAGCATCTCGCTGGTGATGGCATTTAAGATCTGTCAAAGTGGAATGTCACAATGTGAGGGGAAGAAAAAAAAAAAATTAGGCACAATGTGACTCCTCCATATGTTCAGTCGGATCAAACTAATCTTTGATGCATCTGTGATTAACTTGCATACATCAGCTATGCAAGTTAACCATTAACCATTATCCCTGTTATTTAGAGGGATTTCTTTTCTTGCATTTCTTAAAGCATAATGAAAAGTCAATTACAAATTCTGTTTCTATCTCTACGTATATGGAGAAATCCAAGAAAATTGCACAACCTTAATCGTTGACTGATCTGGTCTAAAATATTGTATTAAGAAAAATGTGTCTTTACAGCGTAAAGCATAAAGTGCACTACACGCGTGACCTCCTTCTTAATAGTGACAAAAACAAGCCAAAATAAAATGCTGTTACATTGTTTTCATACAAGTGGATCTCTTTTTCCTTTAAAAGTTGTTTTTTTTAAAAAAAAACATTTGTCTCAGAATTGAATGCAAATCACTTTGAAATGTAATCAGCACAGCTGTATTGAGTTCCACCACAGAACTAAACACATCATTGCTTTTCCTCAAATGAGGTCAAAAGTGTGACATTTTTGTAATAACTCTTCAATGACTTGTGACTGATTCGATACATCAGTAGAAATCAAAATAAACTATTTTGTCCAAATCAAGCAGCTGTAGTATACACAGATGAGCCAGAACATTAAAACCTGCCTAATACTGTGAAGGTCCCCTTGTACCGGCAAAACAGCTCAGACCAGTCAAGGCATGCACTCCCCATGCTGTAGTATCTGGCACCAAGACATTAACAGCAGATCCTTTAAGTCCTGCAAGTTGCGAGGTGGGGGCTCCATGGATCGGACTTGTTTGTCCAGCACGTCCCACAGATGCGCAATAGGACTGAGATCTGGTAGGTGGTGCGTGTCAAATTAACATCCACATGAATACCAGGACCCAAGGTTTCCCAGCAGAACACTGCCCAGAGCATCACGCTGCCTTCGCCGTCTCGCCTTCGTCCCATAGTGCATCTTGGTGGCATCTCTTCCTCAGGTAAGCGATGAACATGCAAGCACCTGCTTCCAACACATCAAGTTCGAGAACTGACCGTTCACATGCTGCCTAATACATCCCACCCCTGAACAAGTGTCACTGTAACAAGATATTGTTCTTCACTTCACCTGTCAGTGGTTTTAATGTTATGGCTGATCGGTGTACATCCAAGCTTAAAAATATGTTATTGGTTTTATTTATTTAGTTATAGATTTTAAGTATTCACAATGCTGAATATAAATCAGTTTGCACTGGTAGGTTGTAAAGGAAATCACAATGGAAACTTATGCAGTATTTTCAAAACAAGGTAAAGACCACCTTGCTTTATTAATAAGTTGTGTAATAAAAGCTAAAACGGACCGATTTGAGAGTGATGCTTGGGAAAAAGCCATTGACCACCAGGTGCATGGAATCAGACAGCATGGTAGTGCGGAACTTCTCCAGTAAAAGCTTCTTCGAGCCCAGGCCATACAGCAGGATGTTGAAGCCCATTCTGTTGGCATGTATAGAAAAATACGTTTAGTACAGGTTGTTTACACATCAACATGCTGTCTGTGTGGAATAAAACACTAACCCTAATAACACGTTTCATAATTTGAAATGCATGCTCACATACACATCTGGATTTTCAACTCAACTGTAACTGCAGCATCCATTTGCTGAAATTGGTCTGGTGTTTTTTATTCAGCTGAGTGATCTCGTCTGTGTAACAGGAGGGCTTTCCATCCAGCAACTGCAGAAGAGTTTCCTACAAGACACAGTTAACATTCCCATCAGTTACACATACATGCAGCATAAATATAACAGCTGTTAGAAGCTGGGTTAATTGTAGACAGCTGAACAGAACTGACCCGATCTAATTTTGGGGTCTGGAGCTTTTGGAGGGTTCGGTCCGACGTGAGCACCTTCGAGCTGCTGTGAGCTTCAAAGTACTCCTCCACCAGGCTGGGCTGGAAGAAGACATGGGTACAGATTTGTGCTCAACATGTTTAGTAGCGTTTTGACAAATAAGCTGCGTTCACGCCATGTCGTAACTACTGTAATTACGAGATTCCGACTTGTTAACAAAAAAAGAAAAAAAAAGTTTAAAAAGTGTTCATGTCCTCATAGAACTCGTGATTAGAGCTCCGACTTGTAGCACCTGACCGCTGCGAAGTCATACGGAAACTGGTGGCAGCTTCAGCTTTAAAATGTAGTTGTTATCTCATAATATTTCTGTATAATTGACTATTATTAATGTCTTAATAATGCAAGATTAATCTGAAAATAAACGAAAAACATACAATACAGTTTAATGTCATTTTGCAGTTGTCAGCATCATCATCTCACATGGATTCATTTAATTCCAAGTCTGAGGACACGAACAGCTCTGGGTAGAACGTCCGTGTTGTCCTTAAGTAATTATGGTAATTCCGACGAGGCGTAAATGCAGCCATAATTTGGGGTGCATGAAACGATAAGGCGTGAGAAAGACCGTAACCAGACAAACAGCTCTCCATACTCAGCAAAAACCATCAACAGAATCCTACCTCGGGCGTTTTCTTGCTCTTCTTGGCAGGCGTCTTATAAAGCGCAACAGCTGCTGTAGCCGTCTTGCTGGGGGTTTTCGGCTGAGCTCCGCGCTTTTCTCCTTTTTCCTCCTCATCTTCATGTCCGTCCTTGTCCTCCTCCTCCTCCGAGTTTGAGGGGGAGAAATCACTGTCACTGTCTGATTTCAGATTAGGAGCTGAAAAAAAGAAAAGCAAAGCAAACATCAAGCATTGTCAGAAAATGATAATGCAGTGCCAGTCAAAAGTTTTTGTTACACCTGGAGATTAATTCCAGTTTGATCATAATTCGTGCAACAGACAAAATAAAATACAGTCTGGCATTAAAACAAGGGGGAAATTTTTCAGTTAAAGACCTAAATTCTGGAATATTACATTTTAAGAAAAGTGTTAAATAATCAGATGTTGAAAAATATTTTGCTGGCAGTCCAGCTTTTTCCATATTCAACTAATCCTGTTTGAAGTGATTTAACCAAACCTGATATTCTCTTTCTCAGTCTGTGTGGGGTCGTGGAAACAAACTGTACTTTCTTCCCCTGAAAAAGACAGTCATCAGTAAATAGTAAGCAAACTACATAATGCAAAAAAGTGTGTGTTTCTGCATATAGCTGAAAGAAAGAAGCTTTACCTTTTGAGGAGTTTTGTTTTGAGTCACCAACTCTAGAAGTGAGAAGTATACAACAGCAATCATTATAAATATTCATATTGAAGAGGAGAGTCAGAGAGGGAATATGATCATGCCAGAGAAAAAGAGAACTTAAGATAAGTTGGGTGCTCACTCTTGGAAGCACGGGCAGGGCTAGGTGGCTCCTCTGGATTATCGGGAGTGCTAAATGTAACACTTTTTCCAGGAGTGCGCGCCCACTCTGATGCTGAAGTGAAAAAAGGAGATTCAGTAAATGTACAGTATAATAAACAACCACCCTGATAGGTTACGATGCATATGTGTCATGATGTACAGGTCTGCTAACAATCTGCCAACTAAAAATGAAAAACTGAGTTCAGCGATACGTTTATTTAATCTTGACAAAATTTAATTCTTTTTACACCAAAAAAGAGGGGAAAGTTACATAAGCCCTAAGAGGCCATGCATTATTATTTTCTTTCTTTCTTTCTTGTGTTCTCGTGTTCACGACTTAATTTTCTCATGATCTCCACATCAAAAACAGTTGCTTTCTCGTGATCTTGACGTAACAAAATGCTGTTTTCTCACGACGTAATTTTATCACGAGAAAATCCCACGCCTTGTGAATGGTCCCATTTTTTGTTGTGTGCACGCTGGCGTCTTCACCATCGCCACTATAAATTTAATAATAGCCCACTGTAGAGATGGACTTATCTTGTTGTAAGCCTAACAGTCTCCTTCTCAAGTGTCGGACACTAATGTGGAAGTTGTCCACATTAGTGGGAAATAATGTGAAAAGTACTGTGAAATCACTGACAGACATGGAGGACATGGAGATATTTCAGCTTGAGTGAGTCTCTGATCAAAGTAAAAACCAATTTGTTCATCCATGATGCTGCAGGATTGCACTAAGCTTTTGCTGCCTCCTGAACAATAAAAACATGTCATGTTGAGTACACAGAAAAATTTGGTCGTGATCACAGGAAAACAGCTATTTTGTTATGTTGAGATCATGAGAAGTTGTGATCACTAAGCTCCTCTTCATTGGACCCACCATTACCACAGGCAATCTCCTCTCTACTCTCAAGGACTCAATTTCAAATTAACTAATGACTGGCATAGCTCAAAAATCTGTGCTTCTTCCCCCTCCTTTCCTCACTGTATTCACTATAGGGAGTTTCCGAGGGGGAAATATTTTACCCGGAACTTAATTTAGACCATGGTCCCTGCTGTGGAAACACATCGAATACCTCCAAAAGTTCCTAGTTCCTGCGGTGGAAAAGCAGCATGTGTCACACAGCAGGCACTAGCCTGTGATTCTTGCTTATATAGCTCCACCCACCTACAAGGGGTCACTCATTAGGGCCCATATTCATCACCGGTGATATAGCATCTAAAGCGATTCTTTTCACAATGCCTAACTTTGTTCACACCATAGATTCCCCTTGTAAATTTAAGTCTTCATAAACAAATGATCTAATCAAGGCTGTCAATTTACAATCGGTGTAAAAATAAACATTCTGAGCCCAACTGAGAATTTTCCTCTCCTCACGTACCCACTTGTGCCATTTTATTGGAGCGTTTAATGGTCTGGAAAGTGAACACCGATGCTCCTGCAGTGGCTGATCCATTCTCATCTCCATCTGCACAACATACAAAACATACAGACAACCAACACTCAGCTAGACGAAGCAACACAAACTACAGGCCAACAAAGCGTGTTCAATAAAAGATGGTATTACATATTAAGTGCATCTCACCTTGTGTACCAGCACCAAGTGCCTCTACATAGTTTTGCTCATTAAATACACTGTCCTCATCCTCTTCAGCAGGGTCTGCTAATGGCTTTCTAGGACTCTTCAGGCTTACGAGAGTTTGGACTGAACTCCGTGGCGCTTTTGACCCTAAAAGCAGAATTATTATCAGAAAGGTGATGCGCAGCACAGCACTCTCAATTTCTGTTTAAAACCAGGTGCCAGAATAAGAACAAGGCAGAATGTATAAGGTGGACATGACGTACTGTATACAGCGTACAAACCCACAGTAGTGAGTCATTTGTTCACAGACTGTTAAAATGTGTTTATTACTTAAGAGGTGAAGATACTGAGGAAGTAGGTAGAGTAGAAAAACAGCCATCTTTCTAAAATGATTCATTTTTATAATGGTATTATATTAAATCAGTAAGACAGCTTTTAGTTGTAGCACCCCATGATCATGGAATGGTGTCTAAAACTTGTGCAATTTATTTTATCAGAGTTTATGCTATTTATAAGAGATTGTGAATGGCACAGTGGTCCAGCATGTTCGATCCTCAGCTTGGTTTACTATCCGTGCCTAGTTTTGCATGCTCTCACCGTGTCTACATGCTTCTTCCTGGTTTTTCAGTTTCCTCCCAAAAACATGACAAGGCTATGTTAAATTTCCCCTGAGTGTGTGAAAATGTGTGTGTGTGAGAGAGAGAGAGTGTGTGAGAGTGAGTGTTGCTCTGCAATAGACTGGTGTCCCATCAAGGGTGTATCAACACCTTGCACCCTGTGTTCCCAGGGCAGGATCCGAGTCCACCTCAACCCTGACCAGCAATTACTGAAAATTAATGATTGACTGAAATAATAATTTAATTGCTTCATAGTGCTGTTATAAGTTTACTTATGTCCTGCCTCTGATTGCTGTTTGTGGTAACTATTATGCTACATTCAATATGACTACCACTGTTAAATAAAAGGTTACAAATTAAATGCATTAAACTATAATAATAAAAAGAAAGTTATCTGGGTATGTAAAATGAATAAAGGTTAAGCTGGAAGCTTGGTTAGCTGCTCACTCTCAATACCTTCATGTTTCTCCACAATGTGATCCAGAACATCATCATCTCCCACAAACCGCACTTCTAATGCTCCTGACACCACCGTGCGCTTCTGTGGACTCATATTTTACATCTGAAAGTGGAATAAAACATCTCACAGGACGCTCCAACAACGCAATAACTTTCGGGTTTGTTTTTTTTATTTTATTTTACACGGGCTACGCTAGCTCGAAAGCCATGTTCCTATGGTAATGAGCTGTAATTGTGCGCGAGCTCACCCGAGAGGGAAAAACGCCAATTTCATTCAAACGCAGCAGATTCGAGACTGTTCTCCACACTGGTCTTGGACTGTTAAGTAGTATACACAAATAACTTCCGAAGAAAAAAAACAACTTCATATCAAAGGATTCCACATTTATGAGTATGGAGTGACAAGTTACCAACAAGCGTTAACTTTCCGCGCCAACTGAAAAGGTTCTGACCACGTGACCGGAAGCGACGTCTTTTCTGTAGCGCGTGTTTAAAGGGATAGGCCAGTAAGAAAACAAATGTATTTTAGAATGGTGTCCAAATTTCGCCCAAATTGTATAAGTTATGGATGCTTGTTGTTGTTATTATTGTTGTTGTTAAATACTATGTTGGCACACACAACATGTTTTTATAATTAGAGCTGGTAATGACACTAAAAAGGACATTAAAATGCATATATTCCACATATTAAACATTACAGTTAAGCCAGTATGTTACACAATACGTTTTTGCTCTTCCTATATGTAATCGATTTCTAATTATTAAAATACATAAATATTATTACAGGGGCATGGTGGATTACTGGTGTGCACGTTTGCTTTGCACTGCCAGGGTTGGGGGTTCAGTTCCCACCTCTGCCCTGTGTGCATGGAGTTTGCATGTTCTTCAGGGGTTTCCTCCATGTACTCTGATTTCCTCCCCCAGTCCAAAGACATGCACTGTAGGCTGATTGGCATCTCTAAAACTGTCTGTAGTGTGTGAGTATGTGTGCAATTCTGCCCTTCAATGGGTTGGCACCTTGTCCAGGGTGTCTCCCGCCTTGTGCCGTGAGTCCCCTAGGATAGTCTCTAAGCTCCAAGCGCCCTGCAACCCTGTGTAGGATAAGCGGTATAGACAAAGGCTGGATGGATAAATATCATTATCACCATCATCTTCAGTAACTGCTTTATTCCGGTCAAGGACCCAGGGCTTATCCCAGAACCAATCTTGGCAAGATAGGCATGTACCATGGATGAGACACCAGTCCATCACAGGGTACCATGCACACACATTCACACCTAGGGGCAATTTAGACTAACAATTCATCTACCGGGTGAAAGGAAACCCACAGAGACACAGAGAAGAACATGTACTAAAATTCCACACAGACAGCTGGAGCTGTAAGCAACACTGTAAAATTAGAACTCTGTGTACTTTTATGAGCTTTTATGGTAGATATGACATGTGTTTTGAAATAAATAAATTAATCAAATTCACATAATATAAACCTATGAGAACATGTTTACCTGGGAAACATGGCCTTAACTATACGACTGCATATAACCATAAATTGTTAATAGAGCTGAGCTCCTCCATGTCTTATCAGTAATAACCAGAGCTGAGATTTGCTCCTCAGAGCTGTGCAGTACTCATTCACAAAATGTCATGAGATAATGTCCAGAGCATTCACTGACTGAATGTCACTGACCAGAACTGAAGGATTACATTCAGCCCTTTAGAATAAAGAAGACTAAAACACAGTGTGATGCAAAGGAAAATATGTTATTGCTTCGACTTGTCTGAAGCAAAAGGCATTATGTTGTCTGAATACAGTGGGGGAAATAAGTATTGGATGCATCAACATTTTTTTCAGTAAATATATTTCCAATGAGGCTATTCACGTGAAATTTTCAACAGACATCAGTATTAACTCAGGAAATCTGGAAATATAAAGATATTCGCAAAATTAAAGTCCATAAGTAAAGTTATGTGCAATAAAGTGGAATGACACAGGAAAAAAGTGTTGAACACGCTAAATGAAATGTGTTTAATACTTAGTGGAGAAGCCTTTGTTTGTAATGACATCTTCAAGACACTTCCTGTATGAAGAAATTAATCGGCCACAGTATTCAGGTGTGATTTTGACCCATTCTTCTAAACATATTGTCTTTAAATCTTGTTTAGTTGTATTCGAGTCAGGTGATTGACTGGGCCGTTCTAACGCCTTGATTTTTTTCCCCTGAAACCAACTGGAGAGTTTTCTTTGCTGTATGCTTTGAATCGTTGCCCTGCTGGAAGGTCCACCCATGTCCCATCTTCATCATCCTGGTGGATGGCAGCAGATTCTTCTCAAGAATCTCCCGGTAAAGGGCTCCATTCATCGTTCCTTCAATTATATGAAGTCTGCCAGTACCATGCAATGAAAAACAGCCCCACACCATGATGCTTCCACCTCCAAACTTCACTGTTGTTATAGTGTGATGTGTATTGCCATTTCTTCTCCAAACATGGTGTGTAGTATAACAGCCAAAAAGTTCAATTTTGTTCTCGTCTGATCAGACTACACTCTGCCAGTATTTCATAGGCTTGTCCAAATGAGTTGTAGCAAACTTTAAACGAGCTTCAACATGCCTTTTCTTTAGTAATGGAGTCTTGCGAGGTGAGCGTGAGCAGTGGAGTGCATTGCCTATTGTTTTCTCTGTGACGATGGTACCTGCTGCCTCCAAGTGTTTCTGGAGCCCTTTCTGAGTAGTCCTTGGCTCTTAGGCTACTCTTCTGACTTTTCATCTGACTCCCTGATCAGAAATCTTGCGAGGAGCTCCTGTGCGTGGCCAGTTGATGACGGAGGGATGTTGTTTCCACTTGCGGATAATGGCCCCAATGGTGCATAGTGGAAGATTCAGAAGTTTTGAAATACGTCTGTATCCGATTCCATCAATATTTTTTTGCAACAATAAGGTTGTGAAGGTCTTGGGAGAG
Organism: Ictalurus furcatus; assembly: GCF_023375685.1. NCBI lineage: Eukaryota > Metazoa > Chordata > Actinopteri > Siluriformes > Ictaluridae > Ictalurus > Ictalurus furcatus. The sequence goes on from NC_071264.1 coordinate 23,857,320, forward strand.
CTCTTTGCTTTTACTCATTATGAGATGTTTCTTGTGTGACACCTTGGCAATGAAAAGCCTTTTTATAGACCATCAATTTACTAACCCAGCTGATATTAATTTGCATAGATAGGATATAATTACTTACGTATTTCAGCCGGTTCCTTGCCTTACCTTGCCTTGGAGAGCTGCTTTTTCTTAGTATGTTCAATACTTTTTTCCTGTCATTCCACTTTATTACACACAACTTTATTTATGGACTTTAATGTTGTGAATTCTATATATTTCCTGATTTCTTGAGTTAATACTGATGTCTAATGAAAATTTCATGTGAATAGAATCTTTGGAAATATAATTACTAAAATAAATGTTGACACATCCAATACCTATTTCCCCCACTGTAAGTATTTATTAGATATAGTTGTTAGAGGCTGTTTTTTGCACAGATTCTAAATGCCGTGGAAATTTTTGCTGCTTATGGTTAAGTCAGGCTTTTTGTCACACAATTCGCTCGCTTTGCCATAATTCATCCCAATATTTGGCCCAGAATCAAATGCTATTTTTAGACAGCAAGTAATCACTGATAAAACCATGAATATAACCATGAATATTGGTACTAATAAACTCTTGACCACCGAAAGCAGTCCAAAATATTGTATAAAAATATTGGCAACCTGTGGGGAAGGGTAGTATGTCAGTTTGGATCATTATGCACTAACAGCCCAAAATGTACACTATTATTTTGCATTTGCTACTTAATTAGGCCATGATGGCAGAGGCTTTGTGTAGGAAACACCACTATAGGTTCTTTGAATGTGGCCTTGAACACATAATGGCTCTAACTCTCTAGTAAGAACTGAACCCATGACCCTCTTCAAACAGGTTTAAACCTCAGCCCATTCTTCTTGCCTCAGGCTCTCCATAAGAACCATCCTCTGAAACGGTCTGGTTACATGCTAGCAGAGAACAGATGGCTCTTTCAGATGGCTCTGGAACCTTTCTGACCTACAGTCATATTATCCATAAAAAAAGAAAGACAAGGATGGAATATGAGGAAATATGGATATAGAGGAACAAGGATCTGACTGCATTTTTGTTCTTTCTCCACTGTATTGCATGCAGATGTAGATGTTCTTTATTCTCCGATAAATTCATGAGATATGGAGAAAAGTATAATAAAAGGAAAGATTTTGCAACATTTTTTCCCCGATTTTACAGACCCTGCAGTTATTCGACATCCCACTAAGGGGGCAGCAGAGCACTGTATGGTTCAGTTCAGATCAGATCAGATCAAACCTATAAACCGCGCACGCACACTTTCTGTACCAATCCACTACCTTTTCAGAGAACAGTCAAATAAATAAATAAATAAATATACTTTCAACTTGTACTTTAAATAAGTCAAAACACCCAGAAGGCTGTTATCTTTTAAAGTGAAAATTCATATTTTATTGGTACATACATTAATTTAATCAAGGGCAAAAACTAAGAAAAACAAAAAAATAGATATATCAAAGAGAGGGATGTCTACAGGGTTAGAAGAGGGACAGATCACCATTTATTTTCAATTACAAGTGCACGGCTGGCAGAAATCTTACAATTTGAATGTAAATGGATAAAACTGGACAGGGCTTTGAAATCCATATTTGAACATAAACTTGACTGGGCCGATGGGGTTACTGCTTTGGATGGCCTTCAAGTACCAAGTGCACTTGGACTGAGTATGAACAGAGCAATCCGGCATTTTACCATGTGACTGCGCACTTTAATTGAATCGTTCTTCTTACACAAATTGATAAAATTCGAGGAGAAAGGGCAAAGACAGATTCATGAGTTTTTCTTTTCACTTTTTTTTTTTTTTTTAAAACATTAGATCAGAATGGCTTTAGGCAATGCTAAGGAAGAATACATTTTCATACAGTTATACAGAACTTTGCTACTACCTTAAATATACAAGCACAAGTACACAAAATGAAATAAAAGCCCACACTAAATTACTCTCTTTTTGTTAAAAAATAATACAAACAAATATAATTTGAAGGTTGAGATTTGGACTGTGAAAGTCCTCGTGGCTCCTTGGTCTGTAGCTTTCAATGTCGGTAAAAAAAAGGAAAATAAAAACATTCTAGGGAAATAGAGGCTGGTATAAAATGCAGATAAAATTTTCCAAAACGTTTCATTTAAATGCTTGCCATCTCACCTTTTTTTTTTTTCTTTTAAAACAATGACAATTCTGGGCTGTTCTACAGCATGGCGGTGGTGTACTGGGTTTCAGTCCGAATCTTCCACTAATGGCAGGGAAAGATCTGTAATGACGTCTGCTTCAGAGAGCGATGAGCTGGGCTTCAGAACAAACACACCTGACATCATCCTTCACGTCTGGTCATTTTGTGAGGGTGTGTGTAGTTTGCTGGCGTTTTACACGTCGGCCTTCTCCTCTGAGGACAAAACAACAAACCTCCTTCTTAACTTAAACGAGTGAACTATCTACACCTTCCTCAGAGGAGCATTCGCACAGTAAAACACCAACAACTTCATGGTTACAGTGTTCTTAAAACCCAATACATCTGATTTACACTTCACTTTTTCTTAGTCCTGGCTCTCCTCTGACCCACGGTCTCACTCTTCTCTCCAGCACGTTGAGACGGGGCGAAATGAATGGCCGCCATTTTGTGAAAGTGGATCTGCATGTGGATGAGTGAGTCGGCCGTGTGTCTCCAAACCCCTACTTCCTCCGTGACCTCCTCTCTCTTCTCCTACCCTCCTGTACCCTCCCTCTTGGCCTGAGTCTCACTGAGAGGCTTGGGAGGTGGGGTTGTCGCTCTTACTCTCCTGGCTGGAGGGAGCCTTGTTGTTCCAGGGACTGTTGGAGCCCAGGGCTGGAGAATTGTTGAAGCTGTCCTCGTCATCGATGCCGTTGGCTGCGTCGAACTGCGTGTTCTCTAGCCGCGTGATCAGACGCTCGTCTTCGTCGCCAAACTCCCCTCCCATTAAAGTAGGCTCACCCACAACCATGACATCCTACAGAAGAGAACATGACATTAGAATATTTGGAAGGGGATTAAAGTAATCAGCATCATAATAAGCTGTTGGAAATAATTTTACCATGCAAATACATTTCAGATTTTCATATTCATGCATCAAATACAAAAATACCAGTATACCTACATAAGCCTATCAAAAGCAGACATTCCTAACCAAAAGCTATTCCTTTATTTCAGAATATTTTCACATTAAAAAAAAATGTAGCAATATGTATCCTACAACTAATATTACACATAATTTCCAACAGGCTCGTATCAGTCATTTTTTTTCCTGCAGAAAAATCTCAAATGGGGTTCTAGAGGACATCTACGGCACAAGACAGGCTCTAGAACCGTGCGTATACACTGAATCTCTGAAATCTCCAGGTTTTGGTCAAAGACAAGTTGCAGACCTTTATATGAACCCTATCAGCTACAGTGAGGGAAAGAAGTATTTGATCCCCTGCTGATTTTGTATGTTTGCCCACTGACAAAGAAATGATCAGTGTATAATTTTAATGGCAGGTTTATTTGAACAGTGAGAGACAGAACAAAAAAAACCACAAAAATGCATGTCAAAAATGTTATAAATTGATTTGCATTTTAATGAGGGAAATAAGTATTTGACCCCCTCTCAATCAGAAAGATTTCTGGCTCCCAGGTGTCTTTTATACAGGTAACGAGCTGAGATTAGGAGCACACTCTTAAAGGGAGTGCTCCTAATCTCAGCTCGTTACCTGTATAAAAGACACCTGTCCACAGAAGCAATCAATCAATCAGATTCCAAACTCTCCACCATGGCCAAGACCAAAGAGCTCTCCAAGGATGTCAGGGACAAGATTGTAGACCTACACAAGTCTGGAATGGGCTACAAGACCATTGCCAAGCAGCTTGGTGAGAAGGTGACAACAGTTGGTGCAATTATTCGCAAATGGAGGAAACACAAAAGAACTGTCAATCTCCCTCGGCCTGGGGCTCCATGCAAGATCTCACCTCGTGGAGTTGCAATGATCATGAGAACAGTGAGGAATCAGCCCAGAACTACACGGGAGGATCTTGTCAATGATCAAGGCAGCTGGGACCATAGTCACCAAGAAAACAATTGGTAACACACTACGCCGTGAAGGACTGAAATCCTGCAGCGCCCGCAAGGTCCCCCTGCTCAAGAAAGCACATATACATGCCCATCTGAAGTTTGCCAATGAACATCTGAATGATTCAGAGGACAACTGGGTGTGTTGTGGTCAGATGAGACCAAAAATGGAGCTCTTTGGCATCAACTCAACTCGCCGTGTTTGGAGGAGGAGGAATGCTGCCTATGACCCCAAGAACACCATCCCCACCGTCAAACATGGAGGTGGAAACATTATGCTTTGGGGGTGTTTTTCTGCTAAGGGGACAGGACAACTTCACCGCATCAAAGAGACAATGGACGGGGCCATGTACTGTCAAATCTTGGGTGAGAACCTCCTTCCCTCAGCCAGGTCATTGAAAATGGGTCGTGGATGGGTATTCCAGCATGACAATGACCCAAAACACACGGCCAAGGCAACAAAGGAGTGGCTCAAGAAGAAGCACATTAAGGTCCTGGAGCGGCCTAGCCAGTCTCCAGACCTTAATCCCATAGAAAATCTGTGGAGGGAGCTGAAGGTTCGAGTTGCCAAATGTCAGCCTCGAAACCTTAATGACTTGGAGAAGATCTGCAAAGAGGAGTGGGACAAAATCCCTCCTGAGATGTGTGCAAACCTGGTGGCCAACTACAAGAAACGTCTGACCCTGTGATTGCCAACAAGGGTTTTGCCACCAAGTACTAAGTCATGTTTTGCAGAGGGGTCAAATACATATTTCCCTCATTAAAATGCAAATCAATTTATAACATTTTTTAAATGCGTTTTTCTGGATTTTTTTGTTGTTATTCTGTCTCTCACTGTTCAAATAAACCTACCATTAAAATTATAGACTGATCATTTCTGTGTCAGTGGGCAAACGTACAAAATCAGCAGGGGATCAAATACTTCTTTCCCTCACTGTAACCAATAAACCTTTACTGAAACATTATGATCCAGCCTAATGATTATCTTTGTATAAGAAAGTGACAATTTTCCTTTTCCATTTTTTACTCTCTGCGCCATCACTACTGCTCATGTTTGTTCTGTCTGTAATAGTATAACGTTACAGAATCATTAATATTCAAACTAATTCATATATTAAAAGGTTTAGCATAATTAAAATTCAAATGCAGGCTTGTTTAAATCCTGCTTACAGGTACTTGGCTGGAGAGCGGGAAGCTCCCAGCAGGGCTCTTCTTCTTGCTGTTATTGTTGTTGTTGGTGCCTCCTCCTGCACTCATGGTGCTGCCGCCTGAGATCTTACGCTTCCGCCGCTTGTTGGGTGCCTGCCGTGCTGGCTCCGCTGATGAGAAACAGGCCAAAACCAAAGCTTTATGATAAGCAACCAGTCTAGCCAGTACATATAGTAGAGACACTTAACAGTACCTTAAAGATGGTACCTTTTGTCATTATGTTTTGAACAACCAGCCTGCTAAACAAACTAGTGCACTTGATGAAGAATTCCCTACAAACTAGAAACATGTGCAGGACAGTATTGTAGGTATTTATTGCTGTCCAAGGGGTTTCCTGGGGAATCATGCTGCGCAGAAAACTAATAACATTTTCTATGAGAAGCACGTGTGAGAACAGGAAGAGAAACAAAGCCCAGTTTGATATACACACACACACACACACACACACTATATATATATATATATATATAAAAAGTGAATATTTGCCTACCTGGAGGAGCTACCATCCTCTGCCACTTCTGAAACAAGCAGGTCTTGAGACAGTCCCTGGGGCTCAAGCTGTATGTCTTATGCCTGGACATGAGCTCCTGCATTGGCTCCAAGATCACACATAGCTACAGAGCAGAAAGAGAATCCGCTTTATTACGTTTGCCTTGAGCAAGCACAACAAAATTGTGAAGAGTACAGTTTGTTTGAAGGGCATACATTTAGGAAACTGAATGTAATATTTCACGGTTTTATAACACTACTCCATTCTCAGGAGGTGTAGGTTTTAAAACAGAACTAAATTAGAATCGCTGTCAATATTCAGCAGGTTAGGTGTGACGTGATTTCCCACTCTGAGCTGATTTATGACTACACCGCCGGCACTATAAGACAGCTGGGTACATTCGGAGGCCGTATGAGCTCTTACTCGGAGGTAGTTGAGAGTAGAGTTGGAGAGACCGCATCTCGTGATGTTCTTAGACAGCTGGTCTACCATCTGCGGGTCCTGAGCCTGGAACGGCAGACAACTGATAAATCAAGCAGTTCTTTTAAATATTAATGTTATGATATTTTTCCAATTAGAAGGATGCCTTTGGCTAAATGTCATGCTTTGGCACAAGGTTTGATACATACGTGCATAGCCAGGATGCTGCGGGGAATAAGCTCTCTGTGCTGCCTTATGCTGAAGTGCCATGTCTTTATCCTCATCATGTCATCAAACATAAACTCCAGGTACAAACGGCCCTCCACGCATACCTGCCGTTTACGAGGCACAGATGGGTTATGGTAGGTTTACACACATAATTAAAAACAAACATAACATTTCTAAAAAAACAAAACAGAATTTGTCACAGATGGCTGTGGTATGGCTAGGATTTGATTATACTGACTAGCCGCCAATAATGACACTGATTTCTGAAGCTGTTGTTGGCCTGTGATTAACTGTTACATAATAAAGCGAGAAAATGCATACATGCGCGCGCGCACGCGCGCGCACACACACACACACTCTGCTGCTTTAATGCCTACCTGTGTAAACATAGGCTTGCCATTCTGAGTGACCATTGTGCACTGATCACAGTCCAGAGACACAAAGTTATTGTGGAAGGACTCCTTAGGATGCTTTAGCACATAGTAGAGCTCAGTCGCACCACCCTCAAATATACTGCGGAAGTAGCGGGGGATCAGCGTCCGGCCAATCGCTGAAGGGGGGCGAACACAGTTTCCATTAGCAACTAATATTCACATACTTCTAGCTTCTATACTTTTTGTAATAGTTTGGGGCTAATAGGAAAATTACAAACGCACTGAAAAATATTTCAAATATGCAGAGCGTTAATTTCAAACATTTTATTGGAGCCTTACTGTATCTCTTAGGGCCGTCCTCTAGACAGAAGGTGATTGTCAGCATGGCGTCGTCCTCGAAAAACTCTGTGGTGAAGGCGTCCCACCACAGATTATCACACTCCTAGAGTCAGAGAGAGAGAGAGAGAGAGTCCCTATAGTCAGCTTCAGCATTATTGGCAACCTTAATACAGATGAGTAAAAAGGTATACATATTTAGATATTTTATTTCTATATTCAGAATTAAAAATCTCAGTTTCTAGGTGACCTGCATTCAGAAAATTTGACATTCACTCCTACTCAGGAGGATATTATGGAGGAATTTATGTTATTTGTTTGCATGTTAGTTTTTACTGCTAAATGAAATTCATTTGCACAGCAAATAGTGATTTCTTGATTGGAAAAAAATTAAATAAACTGTTCGGTAAAGTCCTTTTTTTGAGAGTGTCTTTTCAGTGAAATAAGTATCTTAACTCTATCAACCTCCAAAGAGTAGATTTATGACCAATTGCAAATTTACCTCATCTACATACATACATGTATTTAAATAGGTACATTTCCACTGAGGTTTGGGAAATATCCTGAGCAAGAACTAGAGTGTTTCTCTTCTGCGTTGCAGGAGCCGTGACCATTATATAAAAGACAGAAGCAATGCAGACTTCACACCATTTATGTTCTTTTTCCACACAGTAAAACCAAAAGAAATACAGCAAACATCCAGGAGGCTGAGAATGTTGTGTTGTTCTTTACTGTTTGGTTTTGTTGTGTAAATATGAGGTTAATGTGGTAGTGACAGTAGTGGTAGTGCAGAAAAAAAAGCAGAATTCCAAGAGGCATGCCACTAACATGCTCCCTTATTGCTTTTGACTAAATAAAGTGTCGAGGAAGTTGCTTCACTTGAGTAATCACCTGTTAACTCAACACAGTGGTTAGTGGTAAAGAGGACAGTCTGATCAAAGAGCAATGCTTAATATTGCAATCTAATAGTTAATCACAATAGTTCCTGATCCGCAGAAAAGTAAGTACTGTGAAGCACGAACTGAAAAAGGTCCAGGAACTACAGCCCAAAAACTAAAAATCAACCATAATTCCTCAGCTGGAATTGTCTTTTTTATGTCTGGGCCTCACTTACCTCTGTCCAGTTTTGTAGCCGTTTGTTAAGCTCAAATATCCTGTAGTCTGTCTGGTTCCCATATGGTGTGTGCCTCCTGATAAAGAAAAAAAGAGCACAGAGAAGAGAGAAATGATTAAGACAAGTTAAACCTCGCAATGATCGTGACATACGTTATACATAAACACCAATGAGATACGACACAAGAAAATAGGTTGTTTTCAATACATACCCTATCCCAGGCTCTAGGTATGTGGGGGGGTACATGGGCGTTGGGCTGCAGAGCAAGACAAAGAAAGATGACAATATTCAAGATTAAACAGCGCCTTCACCACAGTGCTGTTTCACAAATCACTCACTCATCAATAATCATAGGCTAAAAATAGGTACATTTTATACCGTTTCAAATCGTTATTTTTTTCCCCATCAACACTCGGGCTGAAATTTAGCGATGCATGTTAGAGGCTGATGATTCAGGATTAAGTGTGATCCCCCTGTGGGTGCAGTTTTAGACAGGAAGGGTATCGTTTCCTCCCCAGACTTTTTTTCCCTCTTATCTCTACGGTGCAGTGAAGGCAGCCAGACACAGTCCCCTGCACTTTTCGCGCCCCCACCTTTTCACCGTCCAATCAGAGCAGAAGCTGTTGAGTGACGGCTCGTTTTTAACCACAGACGCAGGGGATCAGCCTTGGGGTTCTTGTTCTTCCTTACTCCACTATCTCACTATAGCCAAACTGGTGTTGGCTGACTCGGCAAAACTGACAATCAAGGCTGCCTGCTTTTTATAAACCATTAAGCTGTATTACTGTAACCTAAACAGAACATGAGCACAAATACTGATTCTGTCTGAAATCCAACACACACACACACACACACACACACACACACACACACACACACACACACACACACACACACACACACACACACACACACACACACACACACACACACACACACACACACACACACACACACACACACACACACACACACACACACACACACACACTGCCTGAGAGTGACAATAACAGAAACGCCCAAACTGACTGTGTTTATTTTAATCTACTACGCCGTGCTAACAGGAGGACTCACCCCACGTCTCTGTCCAGCATGCTGCCGGGATGGAAGGGGGGGAAAGCACTGCCGTTGGGGGGTTCCTTCGGGGAGTACAGCTTGAATGATTTGGAGGAACAGCCTAAAAGAGATGGAATGGGGAAAGAAACATTAGGAAGCTATAATCTACAAGATGCGGGTCTAATACATATTTTTTCCCAGATCCCTATTATTATTGGGAGTAAATACAAGTAAATATGGGATATGCTGAATGTTATGGCCGTTGAATTCTAGAAAAATTGCATGAAGGTTGTAATTATAGTAAACGGTAAAAGTATTCAATTTCATGTGCGTAATAGCCTCTTCAAGTGCAGGTGGTTCTACACGATATTAGCATTAGCAGTGCTGTTCGTGTAGTTACTGCATAATAAGCACTTGGGCTTTGAAAGGTATCAAGATATTACATCATTTTATGAAGTCAAAGACAGAGCAAACACTAGCAGTAATACTACACTATGTTCATGTGGCATAGCCCACAATTGAAAATGATGTCACTTTCTTAAGTAAAATATTTTTGTATTTTTAAATAATCTTTCGTTCGTTTGTTTTTCAACCATTTTCTCTCTGCTGATATCGAGAAAGATTTCACATTTCTTAAATGTCAGTTTAAACAGGACACACATTCTCTACATGCCACTTTAAAGGAGGTAAAAGACAGCATTATCTTTCCAGACATCCTAACATCAGCAGGTTTTTTTTGACAGATTCAGATGGAAATTTGTCTGACGGAAATTGTTTACCACTTACACACCGCTTAATATCACTTTTGATACACATGAATTGTTCTTTTTGTAATATTTGATTAAGAGAGATAATGTATCATTTCAAAACATATATTTGGTAATAAACTATATACAATCGATGACGTGCTTTTGACAACACTTTTTTTTTTTTTTTACATGAAGCTACAAGAGTCAGTCGGTCAAAAAATTTGTTTCAACAGGCTAGAATCCGAACACAGGATCTTAAACAATTAAATACAAGTTTTCTTCATTGAATCTGGAAATATTATTATTCTAGTACACACTGATGAAATTGCTCGTCTCAGGAGTTCCCAATACGCTTACACTAAACATCCTTCAACAACACATTTAATACAGTTTGTCTTTACTTTTCTACACTCTAATGCCGTATAATCTTACTATCCGGCATCACAGAGAAGACCACGGGTTCCCTTTCGAGTCCGGATCCTCTCAAGGTTCCTCCCTCGTGCTATCTCTGGGGGTTTTCCTCGCCATGGCCACCTCCAGCTTGCTCGTTAGGGATCTAAATCTAAATTCGGATTTCTGTAAAGCTGCTCTGTGACGATGTGTATTGTTAAAAACGATATACAAAATCAAACTGAAGCAAAAAAAAAATAAAATAATAAAAAAATTCCTGCTTCAGCTGGAAACCATTCAATACACAGTAATCAAGAAAACTGTGCACCATCACTAAAGATGAGCTATAAAAGGTCAGGTTACCATTAGTTTGATTATTTACATGTGAATTCAGAAATCCTACTGAGTGTGAATGAGAGCAGGGGTCGTTTCGGCATCACCTGGGGCCCAAGCGCGTGACTGCTATACAGGGCAATACAGCCCACCCTCATTTCAATCCACTACACAGGTCACGACTGGTATAGGACTGATTTGTGCTCTCTCTCTCTCTCTCACACACACACACACACACACACACACACACACACACACACACAGCTATAAACAGAGGGCAGAAGGGGGTTGTGGAGTGCAGACACACCCCTCACCCTATCCATCCCGCCTATTAAAAGGATCTACTGCGCGACACATTCATCCTCGACGGGGTCATGACCTCCTCTGTCACAGGAACGACTCTGCCTAATAATGACTGGCCGTCTCGTCTCGCAAATAAATCTGTGAAATGTCAATGACTCTCGCCACACACTGGGTTTTTTGAGTTTTGTCTTTTGTCAGCTTGTGTTATTGGATACAAGACTAGCTAAAGCATACGAGGTCTGCTCATTTCCAAGGGAGTCTGAAATCAGTGTTTCCAGTGAAAAGGGATGCTCAGACATGCACTGATTCTTGGGATATCTATACACTACCGAAGCCGTTTTTCAGAGCACTAACTAGATGACAGGCACTAAATATTTGGTGCTTGAATATTAATACACCTAAATACATTCCAGGTAACCAGGGGTGAGTTTAAAAAAAAAAAAAGAAAGATGTACCCCCAGAACTTAAAAATAAATCTGTGGAATAATAAAATGTAAAAAATGTTTAAAACAAATAAAAACAAAGTGTAATATCTCAACACACCAATCAAATACAAAAATGTCAAAACTGATAAAATATGAATGAATACGCATATTGAAAACGCCGGACATACTCATCATATCACGTAGCACATCGATAGCAATTTGCTAACTAAGCTACTAGGGCAGAACGATATGACAATAAAATATCTATATTGTGATAAAGTATACCATGGTTTATCATGATATCATTAATTTAATTGCAAACTGATTGAAATTTTTTATTTTTTTATTTTTACCGACAGACATTCTTCTCCTGTTCAGAGTTATTTGTTTGCTATGATATAACTGGCCATATCGCCAATCCTAAACATTACTGTCATATCGCCAACCCTTATTAAATAACTGCCTAGTTAACTGCTAGTAATCTAGTTCATGACTGGATTTTTAGTCTTGGAGTCTTGTCCTATTCACAGCAATTTACTTAACAGCAGCCAAACCCATGGCTGCAGGTTTTCCATTAGTACAGAATCCTGTAATAATTTACACAACAGCTCCACAACTTAGAGCTAATTTGTGGGCTCATATGCAGCATTCCTCAAATAATTTTTTAACGAAAGTGCCAAGTCTCTGTTTTAACTGTAAAATGTAAGATTAGTGTTGCACTAAGAATTTGCCCATCTATAAGGAGTAACCCATTTACAGATCACGGAATAAAACAACCGAGTTCAGTTTGATTTACAGCCGATCAATGCGTGCGCGCACACATACAGTACGTGCCTTTCTATTTTGATCACAGAACATTAGCACAGTGGGCAGATTTCTTCATCCATTGTTAACTGTCAATAATAGACCCGTCAATAAAGCAACCGACCAGCCAACGCCTGTGCATTTATCTGAATCGAACTGCCTGACATTCTACCACCATGAAGAGATGATAAACAGCCATCTAGCTGTTCTTTTCCATTTCACAAATGCGCTTAAGAGAGTCCTGCATAGTACAGCAGGGGGACACGGGGGTTCATTCGGTCTCCAGGAAATGAATCGAGACCTGGTCATTTCAGGGTGCTCCGTCAGAGCCGTGTCCGCCCCATGTCAGTCAGTCATTGCTTTGAGCATATATCCGTCTCCACGTTCTCTTCATTAATTGTACCCCTTGGTCACGCCCACTTCTTGTGACAACTTCTTATTCTCGTACACACCTGCTACTAAAATGTGTGTGCGAGTAACGAAGCCAATGGCAAGCAGTCGAGAGTGTGAATTTTTTTTAAAAAAAAAAAAGCCACAGAGAGCCAAGTCAAATTTTAGTAAGATCATAAAAATAATAAAAGCAAGTCATTCCGAATATCATTTCATCTCTCATACACAAGCATGCACAGAAACACCCTTCCTGCATCAGTTTACTGCCTTCATGAAACATTCATTTGTGACTTTAAAACATTAAAAATTAAGGGTGGACGACACTGGACACACAGCTGTCTTGTGCAGTGGCACCACCACACAGTGGACACGATGCAGTATATTTCCATACAGCTTTATCCTTACGGCCCGCAGTTCAGTGCTCTACATGTTTTGCGCTGTTAGCCAGTGCGTACGGCTGTATTTTTAAACCTAACGCACAACACTCAGTTCAGACTAGCTACGTGCCTATGTTTTTTATGTCAAAATAATTACGTCACCCGTTACACCAGTTTATAGACCAGTGCATCGTAAAAAATTCTATTGTTCATTTCATGTTTGCTTTAATGGAAATGTCATTTCAATGGATTGCTTTAAAATAAGAAAACCTACATAATGCGTATGCTCGAGTCTTTATTGGAAGTGCAAACACTGCCCAACGTGCTCACTACCAACCTACGCATCTGCCTCCTGAATGAAAACAGACAGTGGTGGTGTTAACAGAAACAGTGTCGCATATTGTATATTCGAGTACTGGCACAGTAATTAATTTGATAATTCTGTCAATCTCAAATGCTATGATCTTACACCGCCAAACCTGACTCTGTGTGCGTGTGCAAGTGTGCATGCGCGAGTGTACGTGCGCGAGTGTGTAAACTCTTCTATTACTACTACTAGGGAATGGAGGAAGTCTACACCCCAAATGAGAATTTCCTCTGAATCACAGCAGCTAATTAAGACGTGTTTTCCCCCCGCAGAAGAGGCAGAAATGACTACCGCATTGCCATTAAGAGCGATAAATAAGTAAATAAATAAATAAGCAACAGTCCATTAGATCTTAAGAGCATACCATTAACAGAGATCACTCAGCTGGTGGTTAATGACTGTCTGTCTAAATCAAATCAAGCAACAAACACTAACTTCCTGTGCTGTAAATTGCTTTCTTCAAAACATCACCTCCCCCTCGCTCTGCTCACACACAGGGCCTCTTTTCCTCCACACAGAGAAAGGCAAAACACATCAGACTAAAGGCTAAAATGTGCTGATAATCTAATTCGCCTCAAAATGTGCCACATTATGAGTGGTGCTGACAAGACAGAGAGGAAGCACAAAATGCACTAAGGGACCCGCAAATTGCAGCAGCCGCAGCGTAGGACATCCATCCTGCCAAACATGATTCATTACTAGCAAGGGGGGAAAACAACCCAGCATCTCATATTCTGGGAATAACACTCTTAATGCTTAATAAAATGTGATGTTTATGAGCTGGTGCTCACAAATGTGGAAAAATCAACAAGCCCAAGTACACGATAACATTACCTTTGAAACTAATCTTTAGAAATGTTACAAAGCAAGTAACTCTGCATAGGTTTTTTTTTGTTCATTTTAATTCTGGGGCAGAATACAAACCATTTCCAGTGTGATCACCAAATGTATACACTTTCAAATTAAAGCCACTATATTCCAAACAGGTAGGTGACATGTCGTCTCACACACACACACACACACACACACACACAGGAAACTAATTAAAAGATTGAATGATATTCTAGTCCATAACATTTAGAAAGACGAGCAGAATTGGTTTTGATTTCACAAGAAACAAGAAAGATTTGAAAGGTGTGACATTTTCTCCTGGTCACAAGACAGTCTTGAAGCCCTAGTCACTAGTCAAGGAAGCTGGCTACACAACACAGGGCTCATCTCATACGGCTCCCGATTGGACACGATTGGACACGATGTGCACTACATAGCACGTAGAATCCATTATTTCCACTTGCTGTGCAGTGCACTCGTGAAGGGAGAAGAAAGCCGTTTGGAACACAACTTCCCCACTGCTGGTTAGCTAGCTAGATTTTCTTAGCCTAGCATGATTTAACGAACCAAAACACTTCTGAAGACAGCGCTTAGAGTAAATATTAAAATAATTTTAGCGTTCGTTATTCGTTTCGCGCGGTGTTTTATGATTAATTAAACTAAAACACATTTTGGAGCCATTTCTGTCTCCTTCCTATCCGAGCTGAATTAGCAAGCTACCCAGCTAGCTAATGGGCTAGCGTAAAACGGCTACAATACATTTTTTTTTAATATCAACGAAGTGTATAACAACAAAGCATGCACTATGTAGATTTAAAGAAAAATAATAACGTAATAACATTTTAAATACATTCAATTTAAGTGTAAAAATATCATTTTACCTGCAAGAATTGGTTTTCACAAGATTAATGTTTACAAGCTCCAGCGGTAGCTCAGTGTAGCTCAGTTCCGGAGCCCGAGCTGAGTACGGTGGCTACTGTGGAGCAAAACTAAACGTCCCCGACACAAACTCTACAACACTAACAACAACGGCGGGGAAAAGCATGGAAAATGCGACTGGGGAGAAAAACAAACCGCTAAACTGATTTGACCGCGATGCCGTGTGCCATTTCCGTAAACCTGCTAGCTGTGGTGTTGCGGACGGAGCCCGTTATAAGCCCTTTGTTCCAGGGCAGGCATGAACAATAAAGCTGTAGGCCCTCCTCTCTCTCCTTTCACCTCTTTCTCCTCTCTGTCTCTCCCCCACTGGCTTCTCCTTATCATCTCCTCTCTTTCTCCCATAAGCAAACCCGGGAGAGAGAAACAGTCCACCGCCCTTCCTCACCCCTCCTCCTCCTCCTCCTCTCCAGTGGAAGGTTGTTTCAGCACATTTCTGCATCTTTTCTTATCACATGTAATGCCACACTTATACAAGTTTACATAAAAAAGCACAGAGTGTATTGCCTTATAGATATAAATTCTATCAAAATCTATTAGTATGGTATATATATTTTTTTGCAGTCAGAGCCTCTTTCAAATTTAAAAAAATCTACACCTTATGTTTAAAAAAACAACACTATATATATATATATATATATATATATATATATATATATATATATATATATATAAATTTGTTGTTACTGCATTTGTGAGAAAACTAAGAATTTCATTGTACGAGGAGTTTGTACATGTGATGATAAAGTTCCTGAATTGGATTAATGAAAGGACTGATTCGTTTTATGAATATAATCCAGTTTATAAAATATTAAGCACATTTGCGTTATGATATTTATTTATTTATTTATTCATCCATCCATCCATTTTCCATGCTGCTTATCCTACACAGGGTCACGGGGGAGCGTAGAGTCTATCCCGGGGAACTCAGGACACAAGGCAGGGGACACCCTGGACGGGGTGCCAACCCATCTCAGGGCACAATCAAACACATTCACACACTACAGACAATTTGGAAATGCCAATCAGCCTACAACACATGTCTTTGGACTGGGGGAGGAAACCAGAGTACCTAGAGGAAGCTCCTGAAGCACAGGGAATACATGAAAATGCCGCACACACAGGGGCGAGGTGGGATTCGAAACCCCAACCCCAGAGGTGTGAGGCAAACCTGCTAACCTCTAAGCCACTGTGCCCCTTATTTATTTATTTATTTATTTATTGTTTGTTTGTTTGTTTGTTTTCTATCTATCTATCTATCTATCTATCTGATTATGAACTTTACACCCTTCAAATCTTTTAAACTTCATTTATATTTATTCATTCATCATCGGGCATGAGTTGGGAATACAGCCTTGACTGGAAATGACTTCATCACAGGGCATCGTGCACCCACACATTCACACACTCATTCACACACGGGGACAACATAGAGTCCACCAATCTACCAACTGGCATGTTTTTTGGAGTTGGGAATAAATCTAAGAACCCTTAGGATACCCACAGACAAGAGGAGAACTTGTGAAACTCACAACCCGGAGACCCTGGAGCTGTGATGTGCAATTCAGAAATTTAATTTCATGTGCAACTGAACTCCATTCAGTTCAAGTTGATGGTATTTAGACCAGTTTTTAAGTTAAGCCCGTTAATTTCAGCTGACCAGTCAATTATATTTACAACTATAACAATTAACAGTAAAGGATGATCTGCACCACTGCATGATCTACCATTGTTTAAAAATGCTGACCTTAGATTATTCATAAAAATCCAATAAAAATACAAAATCTAATACAAAGCTCAATTAGTCTAATGATGAATTAGCAAGGGTTTAATGTAATCCCATTATAGCAGATTATAGTCATCAATTTGTCTAATCAAATCAATGCAGCAAGTACGCATACAAACACCTCAGCCGCATTAGGCCACTTCATAGCCGAGATCCTTTGACGGCCAGGTGACCGATAAAAGACAACACAGCTCTGGGGATTTAAAATGATCAGTTCCCACTGAGGTCGATAGCTGGCCACTTAATGTCATGGCACAAAATCAATAAATGTGGTTTCACGACATTCCGTGTGGTCCGTTAAAAAATACTGGCGATATCTCCATCAATAATAGTCTTGCATAACATAAAGGCATTTCAATATGTCAATCACTGGCTTATTTCCACAGAAAAAATCCAGGTCACTATTAAATCTGAACAAATGTACTAAACATGCTTAGCAGAAACTGACCACACATACATATGTATGTGTGTATATATATATATATATATATTCAGAAAAAAAAAATTTCCTCTGACATTCAGCTGCTTTTCTTTCCAGCAAATTTATTAATGTGTGTAAATATTTGTAGTAACATAAAAAGATTCAACAGCTGAAACATAAGCTGAACAAGTTTCACAGACATTTGATGAACAGAAATGGAATAATGAGTCCCTGAACGGGGTCGGGGGGGGGGGGGGGGGGCAATATTAAAATTATCAGCCAGTATGTGGTGGCCTCCAGCTGCTTTAAGTACTACAGTGCATCTCATCCTCATGGATGTCTTGTGAGATGTTACTCCACTCTTCCACCAAGACATTGCAAGTTCTCGATCACGTCTACATGTAATTTTCCACTGCAAGGATGATCAGCTGTCCTTCCTGTCTCCATGTAGCACTGTCTTAGGCGTCTTACATTACAGACATTGCAGTTTATTGCTCTGAACACATCTGCAGTCCTCATGCCTCCCTGCAGCAGGCCTATGGCATGTTCACGCAGGTGAGCAGGAACCCTAGGCATCTTTCTTCTGGTGTTTCTCAGAGTCAGTAGAAAGGTCTCTTTAGTGTCCAAGTTACTGTAACTGTGACCTTAACTGCCTACCGCCTGTAAACTGTTCGTGTCTTAAGGACTGTTCCACAGGTGCATGTGTAATAATTGTTTATGGTTCACTGAACAAGCATGAAAAACATTGTTTAAACCCTTTCCAATAAAGATCTGTAAAGCTTATATGGATTTTGCAAAATTATCTTTAAAATACAGTCCCCTGAAAAAGGGACATTTCTTTTTTCTGAGTATATATATTAGTGTTGTTATTACAAATTAGTTTTCGACTTCAAGATTGTATCATTTGCAATTTGACTGCCTGCATGTAATTAGTATTTATAGCACTAACACTAACTCTGTTTCACCATGGTTGTCTCTGTTTGTCCAACAGCTATCTCGCACTCGTTTCTGGTTAATTGGTGGAAACTCGCAGCACGTTTATTACTCCTTAAACATATCTGTATTTGCAAGTGGCTTATAAGTCAACAGTGAACAACTGACAGACCAACAGAAAGCTCCACAACCAAGAGCGTTCCAGTTTGCACAATTTAAACCTCTGTGTACATTTATTTTGAACAAACTGAATGTTAAGGCAATTATAAGTGTTTATACCACAGTGCTGTTGAATTCTATATTCTGATTACTCAGAGGGTGTTGATTAATTTTCTATAACAGCAGCTCTGACAATAGTTCCAGCTACAAGGAAATCACAGGTTTATATTAATGCGCTCATTCTAATACATTATCATTTCTATAGTAACAACATACACAGGGACTTGCATGCTGAACCTTCCACAAATTTTTTGAGTTTTAGTAATGTGTAATTGTTGATATGGTGAAGTTTTCTGTGAGGAGACATTTATATAGCATTTTTGGAAGGAGTCTCCAATGTCAGCACGTTGTAACATTAAATGTAACTATAAACGGAAAAAAGTATGATGTTGTTCTTTCATAAAACAAAATACTGCTAGCGTTGACAAATTGTTGTGGCATAAAAGGAACAAAACACCTCAGGACATGCTGTTATAGAAAAATAAGCAACTTCTGGTCACGCTACTACATCACTGATTATTTTCTTTATTTACTGAACTTATGTTATTACACTAATTCAAACTGTTTGTTTAGAAAAGTGTTTTTAGAACTATAAGCAGTTAGGATAGGATATTTTTAGAATAATAATCTTATTAATTGGTTCAAGAAGTTAGAGGATTTTAAGATGCGCAACAAATTCATTTACCTTTATAATGTTAATCTGTTTAGGAAAATGCATGTTTTGCCATTTTCCTACCAATGTAGTAGTAGACAGGTCACTACAGGCTTCTCCCTCATTACCCTCACTAGTGTAAACACAACCTGACAGTCTCACCACTGAATAGGACATGTGAATACAGGATATACCACCATGTTTGTCTTCATGTGGCGTAGCCCTTTACTTATATGCTCCATTGCAGAAGTACACTCAGTAGTGTACTTAGTTTGGTGGCAAAGTCTTGAGAGTGACAGAGGGGCAGCTGATCCAAAGCCAACACATGGAAGTCAGTGTACAAGACTGAGTGCTAGCACAGGATAATAGCCAAAGAAAAACATATCGAGCCATTTCCAAATATTGTAAAAAAGGCACCAGTGTTTTTCAGTCTAAACACCGTCTATCACATCTGTAGTGTATGTGTAATTACCATGGACAATCACTTTTAATTGTTAACCTGTACTGAGAAAGGAATAAAAACAAACTTATAATTAAACTCTATGGGCACATATACATAAATGTTAATGTAAAACGTATTTGTACAACTCTTTCAGGAATTCCTCAAAAATTAAGCTGAAAATTGTAAATGGAGATTAAAAATATGAAGGAAAAAAAATGCAGAGAACGGTGCTAAAAGTACACATGGAAGTTCCTCCATCAGTTTTGGTCTGATATTGCTTGGACACCACAAAGCCATTTGGCAAAATTTAAGCAACAAGAATTAACAGTTTGATAAAGCTTCATAAGAACATAAGCTTTGGTAAGACTTTTACTCATGTCTGTCTCATCATAAGACCTTTATTGCTAACATTTCTAGGTCTGAATTTACATTATGTAGTCTGTATTTTAAAGTTAACTAGTAGAATTCAACATGTACCCTGAAACCTACATTAGTTTCGAGTTTCAAATACAATTTTTGGTGCATCCCTTTTAAAAAAAAAAAAAACCCCAAGCTACGTGAACTCAAGTGTGACTGTGTTAGTAACCAGAAGTCTGTGAGTTCAAATCTCTGAGAGCCAGATCTGTAGATTTTGCCTCATTTGTGAGTAACTCAAAGCTTCTGCCAAGAGGATAAATAAACATTTAATACAGCCTGTTTGACTGAAACTTGTTCAGAATATAAGGTCAATAAGAACAGAAAATACGAGGGGTGTAGAATGGTTCTTTCTTACCAGGCATTTCCATGATGAAAAGTCTCACTGTTCTTTACTGATGATTTGAGCTCTCTAGAATACAAGTGAATGAGGTGGTTATATGGCTTGCTCTCACACTTTCTATTTTCTTCTTCTCCTCTCTCTCTCTCTCCCTCTCCCTCTCCCTCTCTCTGCTGGATATCTCTGGTGCCCAGGCTGCAGGGTGAAGGGGTGTCGTTAAGTGATGGAGGGGGTTGAGGACTCTCTTACCCACCTTCTGTTCAGTAGTCAACAGGAAGTCCTAAGGCACACATCTGCCACACGCCTGATAACAGGCCGAACTGCCCCTGTTCCACCAATAGTGCCCCCCTGCTCTTCTAGCTGTCCATCTTCTCCTTAGTGCCCGTTTGGAGATATGTTAAACTGACATACTGGTACAGCAAAAACCATGACAATGCATTTTTACTACATGAGTTCATCACTTCACTTGCAAAATCACTATAAGGAATGCTAGGCTTTATCTTCCTATTTTTAAAAAAAATCTTAAATTGTAGTCAATAGGCCATGGTTGATGTCCATTGTTGCTTTTGTTTTGTACTTAACCCACAAAGAGAATGTAGCTAACAAGTAATGGAAGTCTATCTCACCCAAAATCTTTTCCATAAACACATACCTAAATCTTCATATAGTTGCATTAAGCAACCTTGTTAAGCTCATTCCTGTGATTTCTTTCTTATATACAGTACTGTGCAAATGTTTTAAGCACCCTATTTGTTTTAGTACAGACTTTGTTATAGATTTTTTTTATTTGATGATTTCTACATCATCGAGGCAGTACAAAAAACATTTTAAAGTCCCAAATTTTATTTTTCCAGCTCAAAATGAAATGTTACAGAAAAATGTTTGCATTTCAGTAAAGAAAGCAGCATATTACGTAAGAGACTACTTTTCAGACAAAAAACACAATGAAGGTTGCTGGGTTTTGCTGCAAAAATAAGAAGCGAGTATGACGGTCTGCAACATGCTCAATAAAACGTACAGCTAATTTTCTTATAAAACTGCACAAATTGTACCAGAGACTACTATTTTAATTTTATTTTTTTTATCACACCAAATATTGACTTCAATTACTACTGTTTACTGCGCTTTACTGTATTTTTTTTAATGTAGAAACATTTAATTTCATTATTTTGAAGGCATCTTTGCACAGTACTGTAGATGATTTAAATAGCAGGAAGAGTCTGCATTTACTAATTATAATATTTACAAATATTTACTGATATTTTTAAGTCAGACTATGTAATCCTCCTCCGGTAAAATTCCACCTTTGAATTTCAGGATGCTTTCGTTGTCTTGTGCTGAATGATACCAAATTACATTTAGGGAAAGAAGTGATTATGGTTGTCCAGGTTGGTTACCTGATAACATTACAATGTTTATCTATATGGTGAGGTTTTGTACAGTAAGTCACAGTATCCACATCAGGAAGTCTGTGTGACATAATTGAAGAACAGGATGTTGTTTAAGGAAAGGGAATTAAGTCTGGTGTTTCCCACAGGTCTGACGTAAACCTGGGGGAGGAACTTGGGGAACAGTGGAGTCTCATTTTGTGTGAGCTCTAGCATTAGCTGAAGAAAAAAAACTTCTGGTATGATTAACATCAAACAGTTATCAGGATGAAAATAATTTATCGGGTCTGTCACATTGTTTTTCCTCCTCTTTGGTTTCTTTCGGTTTATCGCTGGCTCTTTTGTGCTCTCTTCCTTCCTCTCTCCTTCTGGCTCCCTACCTTGACCCCAAACTTTGCAGCCGTCATAAGAATTTTTTGGGTGGGGGGGTCGGGGGACTCTAAGTATAACCTTTGTGTAGGAAATAATGGGAAACACTTCTATTACTTCTAAGCTACATTCGGCATATTAGCTCCAGTACAAAACTAAAGACACCATACATATCTTATCTGATTGAATATCGTTGTATTCTTAATTTCCTGCATAGATGAAGCAAGAGAAAAATGAACACACTTATTGAAAAAGCCAGTCATGTTACATTAATCCTCTGACTGACACAAAGTGCATGAGAGTTATGTGGGTGATTGACAGGTCTACCCCTGAGGTTGGTGTGTTTCTGTAAGGCTAAGCCTCAGATCAATAATGTTTTGATCATGGAGTTCGGATTGGGATCATCTGAGCTAGCAAGGATACAGAAGAGCAGAGCTGCTCGGATTTCATCCTCAATGATCACATCGGCTGTTATGATGGGAGAACAGACGGTGAGAGACTCTGTCAACCAGGCGCCCTCTTGTGGTCAGAAATGATCAACAATCCACCACTTAACAAAGTATAATTCTGTTCAGGGCTGTAGAGAGAATATTGAGCTTCCTTGTGGGGGGTACTCCAGCACTAGGGTTGGGAACATGTCCTACTGGTCATTTGTAAATACATAAAAATACAGTACACACTTTTCTGAGCTCACTGTAGCTCATATGCATTTCTCTATCCAAACAGAAACAAGTGCAAACATTTGTATTCCCCTTATGTCTGAGTGACAAATAAAAAAATATATACAGTACTGTGCAAATGTTTTAGACACATGCAAAGAAATGCTGTAGAGCAAAGAGGCCTTCAATATAATGAAATTAAATGTTTCTATATTAAGAAAATACCGTAAAGAGCAGTAAACAGTAGTAATTGAAACAAAGTCAATATTTGGTGTGACAAAAAATGAAAATAAAAATGAAAATAGTCTCCGGTACAATTAGTGCAGTATTATAAGGAAATGAGCTGTAAGTTTTATTGAGCATCGTTGCAGAACCAGACACAGTTCTTCTGGAAACTTTGACTGTCGCACTCGCTTCTTATTTTTGCAGCAAAACCCAGCAATGTGGTCTCTTATGAAATATGCTGCTTTCTTAAATGACATACAAACATTTTTCTGTAACATTTCATTTTGTGCTGGGAAACTAATGTTTGGGAATCTAAAATGTTTTTTTTTGTCCTGACTTGATAATGTAGAAGTCATCAAATAAAAAAAATTATAACAAAGTTTGTACTAACAAAAATAGGGTGCCTAAAACTTTTGCACAGTACTGTATAGTTTTATTTTACTTTTTGTCAACAAAACAAAATACCATGTGCATTTATTGTTGCTTTTCTATTAAAAACCAGTTACAGCGTAATCTAAATGTTCAGTAATTAAGTCTTCACTGCTGACCTGCTCTATCTCATTTGTTTGAATGTGTCTAATCACTTAAACAGTCCACACATTTTACTTTGTTCAAGCTTATATAACGCATGAAGAGCTCAAGCAGGCTCTCAAACAGTTTGCTGTGAGCAGTCAAGATAAAAGTCAGTGGGAATCAGGGTCAAAGCTATTATAAGTCTTAAAACACACAAAAAAATACTTGTCTTTCTCAGAGCTAGAGAAGAGGATAATAAACATCAAAGCAAGTGATACCATTAACAACAGTGAAAACTACAAACGGAAGAAATGGACAAAAAAAGAACTCCAAAAAAGTGGAATACACGTCCATATTTATATATCGCGTTCAGAAATGCCATTTACATTAAAAGTCTCGTTGCTTGTAATCACTTGAATTGAGGGTAAACTTTTGCATTCAGCTTTATCTTGAGGGAGTACAAGAGACACACCCCCCCCCCCCACTACATTCTCAGTCCTTTTCTATTGATCTAAAATATACTCTCATAATCTCATGTTATTCAGTAATAGAGCTCTATAATCTTCAATGTGTCCATGCATTCCTCTCCATGCTCCCTCTCTCTAACCCTCTCTTTCTGCACTCATGCTGCCTGGGGGCTGATGGGTAAGTGACATTGCCCTGATGCTGCTGCGTTCTCGGTGCAGGAAGCCATTTTGTTCCAGATCTGTGGCTGCTGGGAGACAGGTCTGATGTGTTGGAGACAGCCTGGCCAATGACAGATCAGTGTGCCAGCCAAACGCACAGTCACACACCAGCTAAGTGAGCTCTCTCGCTCTCTCCCGCACGCTCTCACCCTCCCTTTCTTGCTCTTAATGCTCCCTCGGCCTCGCTCTCCTTCTCTGGCTCACTCTCCCTCCCTCTTTAACAACAGTCTTGCTCTCTCTTTCTCTGACACAAACACCCTCATACTGTGCTCCTTGTTTTTTTCCCCTACTCCCTCCATCTCACAGACACATCCTCTTCAACAGCCTGCACTTGTGTAACTGCAAGCGCCATGTGTGTGGTTGCCATTTTAGTACTGCTGCGATTTAAGTGATTTTCCTCTAATCAAGTACACCATGTGACTCTCTGCATGAGAGAGCACCAATCTCTCTTTCTCCTTGCTGCCACAGACAAGGTTGGGGGGGGGGGGGGATGGAAGAAAAAGATACAAAAAGAGAGGGGGCAAACCGAAGGATGTAAAGGAAGAAGAAGACAGGTAGGGAGGAGCTTGCGACCTGTAGCTGCTGAAGGTGACAACATACTGCAAATGTTTATGTGTTAAAGGAATACTGCTATGCTTTTTAACTTAACCTCAATACTCTGTTTAGGTAGCGTATGTCTGATTACCACAGACTATCACACCACAATAAACATTTAAAATACGCACCTGTATAACATGAATTAAAAACTACAATCGTTCCACTTTACCAATAAAAGTCTTGGATGAGACAGACATGAGAAAGTCTTACCAGTGTTATTGAGTATAATCCAACTTCCCAACACTGGATTAATACAGCAAAAGGCATTTCTAGTTACACTTTCCTGATGGTTTTATGGTATCCATGTGCAGTCAGGCAGAGACTGAGGCATTTCCATTTTTACTTTGAGCTATGTCGACTTAGTAATGCATAACCACAAAAGAGAATACACAAAAACAGTTCAATAGGTCTGCTGAGAACTAAAAAGGACCAAAATAAAATTTAAAAAACCCCACAAAACAATAACAACAACAACAACAGTAAAGTTGGCTAAGTCCCTCGGTTAACTAGCAAAGTCTGAATCAATTCAAGCAAAGTACCTCAGTATTAAAAAAAACAAAGACACAACTAAGATGTGGAAAAACACACATTGCTACAACATTTAGAAAGTCCATGCCAGATACAGGGAGAATATAATGTACAAACTGAGAAATGAACAACAAAGAGAGAAGAAATGCTGGCTTAGCTTAACTCAACAGTCTGCTAGCTTTGCTTATTGTAGCTACCCTCAACAGAAGGCTACAAGAGGAAATCTGGGCTGTAATAAACAATAATAATAATAATAATAATAATAATAACAATAAAAAACTCATAAAATCGGAAAATAAATCACTTTGCACATACATATGACAACCTTTTAATCCCATTATCAGGAGTTTATGAGGGGACTGACTGAAATAACAGTAAACCTTAATAAAATGATGGATCTTGCTCTGACAATTAAAGTCTAATCATTAACGTAAAAAAAAGAGAAATTGAGTAATCAAAAGAAAATCTAGAGCAATTTAAAACTTAATTTTGAAGTAGCATACCTAAGACCTCACCACAAAACTGAACCAAGTTACATAATAGAAACTGGTTCAGGTGCTCTACAAAAAAGCGTACTGACTTTCCTTGTAATGAAGTTCCTTGTCTTCCATTGTACATGAGTTTTACACAAAACAAACAGATTTACCCTTCTTTTCTCAGTACCGGGAAAGGTTGAAGTTCTTGTCTGTGGTGGTCAAACATACGCTACAGCTGACTTTATCTCTAAATGGCTCTGAATTATGGCTAAGCAAGAAACACGTTAATCATCTACATGTCGAGACATAGAGTAGATGACTACATTTAACATTACATACTCACACATGCACATACATGTACATGCACGCACAAACACACACGTACCTCGCACCTAGACCACACAAGACGGGGGTGTATCCCACTGCTCAGCATCACAGAGGAATGTAAACAAACCAAGTTTATACTGAGCTAGCCAACTCTCTCTCTCTCTCTCTCTCTCTCTCTCTCTCTATCTTCTCCTTTCACTCTAGCTCCTACTTGCTCAATACTAACTCACTCACTATCCAATTTAAGAATGATCTCACTCTCTCGCTTTAGTCTATATACTAAACACAAACTGTTCTTTCTGACCGCAAGCCATGAACAATGCTTATTCTCAGACCAAATACACAACCAATGAAACCAATACTTGCTAAAAATGCACCATTATAACCACTGATCACATAATAGGCCTGAGCCACAGGCCATTAACCAGCCACAGTCCCTGTACACATATTCACACACACACACATAGAGTGCACTCTGTAAAAAAACAAATCCAGAAAACATTCTACGAATCACTCACCTTTCCAAAACCCATTAATAAAACTGGTGTGTTATCACTTACGCTTATAAAAATGTCAATTCACAGCCACATGTGAGTATAAGTCAAAATTAAGGCTCTTTTTGACTGACAGTCAATGACACGTCTGAATGATCCAAACACTCATCAGGTTCTATGCACAGGGGCACTAAACAAATAATTCATATGAACTTATTTAATGGTTCATAAAACTTTACTGATATGATATTGCAACCGAAAGAGTGAACAGATGCTCTTGAGAAACAAGCAGGCATGCTTCACTTTATGACCGGGCTTAAAAAAATGATGAGACGGCCATCTTGTAAACCTACTGGGACATTGTAATAAAACAACAACAACAACAACAACAACAAAAACCCACAAAATCTCTGGTTAGAACTAAACAGTGGATATGAGGGATTTATTAATTTATAATCGTTCTTTGAGCTGTCTGTTCGAATAAAGGAGTAAAAGAAGAAATCCGAGCAGCGGGAGAAAAAGCTGACGCTGTAGCAATAACAGAGGGATGTTTTACAGTGTAGGAAGTGTTATCAGTGATTGCTTCAGGGCACAAATGTCACAGACGTGCTTGAGTGCCTGTTGCTCTGGGCACCCGAGATGGCATCGGCTGGTTGAACTCTACAATGACGGAAATCAAACAGATGTCTGTGTGGCAAAGCAGTCAAAATCGAGATACTGTTTGCTCTCTCTCTTGATATCAGTCCTGAGCCTTCATCTCAATTTCTGCCTCTCTTTACACCTCTGTGTACCGAAAACATCAGTTTGTTCATTTGATTTAAAAAGTCACTTATTCACAATGGCCTCTGGTTTTCTCTGTCCCTTCCTTCGTCTCTCTTGAGTAAGGGATGAGAGGAGAAGGTCAGGGGGTGTTTGATGGGTCTTCGCTTGGCCAATTGGTACTCTAGCCAATGACTCTGAGCAACAGAGCAAAGATATCAGCCTGTTACATTAACACTGCAGAGGGACAGGGAACGAATGAGCGAGCAAGAGAGAGAGAGAGAGAGAGAGAGAGAGAGAGAGAGAGAGAGAAAGCAAGCCCTATCAGTAGCAATACACACAGTCAGAAGGTTAGTTTTATCCCAAAGTTCCCCTAACACTTACAGTCCATCTGCAGCTTTATGCACCCATGTTTTATTCAAGTCTGTTCATGATGTCTGAGCTTTTGTCCCATGGGGAGACAACACACGGTGATCTTTCAACACATCTTATCTGTACTAAAGTACAAACCAATATTTCGCTCCTTTTAAAAACCATGCTGCTTTGGGCTAAGTCGGGGAAGCTAATACTTTCATTATGCCAAGCTGGAGAGATAGCAAACCTTCCAACCATAAACAAACAAGAAAACAAGCACAGGCTAGTTCCAGCTCTGGAACACAAACAGGTCTACTACTGACATGATATAAAAACCAGTGTTTTTCAGCCTACTCACTATCAAATGCATCTGTGGCATATGTGCAATTACCCCGGAAAAGAATTTCAACACATTTCTCCATGCTGAGAAAAGAATACAAAACCTGTTTACTTAAAAGCCACTTTGAATATAGGCCCAAGGGCAGTTGCTGGGGCAGCCAATAAACAAAACGTTTATGAAGAACCCTTTAATGAATTCTTCAGGCAAATGTATTTGTAAATGAGGTTATACCTAAGCTCTACATACAGTCCTTTCAGAGAAGGAGTTACTTTGCCAGAGAGAAGAGTTTGTGGTTATACCTTATTAACGTAGCAGTTGTAGATCTAAGCCTGAAGGATACCACAAAGCATACAGGAAAGAGTAAGAACCCGGGATTCCCGGATTGCTCATGTGTTTGAAACGACATGACAACAAATTCTGTAAAACGTCTTGTCATGTTCATGTCTTTACCATTAACATGCATTGTTTGAGTCTAACAGTTGTAGTTTTGAGCATGGTCACATGTTTTTAAACCTTTATTCACATTTTAACAACTGCTTATAGACTATAGGGTTATAAGTGAATTTGAAGTCATTTCTCAGTACTGGAAAATGTGTCAAAATTTTTGTCTGTGGTAATTGTACATGTGTTACACATGCTGTTTGAAACTGTTGGAGTATTACTTTAAGAAACTGAACAAAAAACAAAACAAAACCCAAAGCCAGCATGAAGGGTTGTAGGATACAGCCGCTACAGACACTTGTTGATGTGTGTAGACAGAAATCCCATAATAATCCTGCTGATGCCAGTGTGTGGGTGAATAAAAGTCAGCTCAAAATGGCTAATCACAGAAACACACTCTGCTGGGCCACTCCATCTCTGACAGGCAGCATCAAACAGACGGATACAAGCACATGAGCATACACAAAAGAAGAAGACACACACATTTATACAGTGATACAATTCTAACACCATACAAAGTGCTTACATGTGCCATGATCGCAAAGGAGAATTCGAGTGCCATGAGAACATCAACTTGACCTTTGGCCTCTTACCAATTTTACCTCTACAAACTTTCTGCACATCTGGTTTCTGACACAGAACTGGCTAGTTAAAAATACTCATTTCCCATTCTGCAGCCTGTTCAGAATTAAGGCTTCAAAATGATCAACAACAACAAGAGCCACAACAAGGCAACCCGAGCCTGGTCCATGAAGCTCTTCATGACATTCACCAATGCAAACCATCTGTGTGTGGAAAAAAGAAAAACACCAACAAACTCTTCCAATTTCTCCTTTCCTCAATCTGGTTTTGAGGCTGCCCTGAAACAAAACTCTACCCCCCCCCCCCCCCCACACACACACAGAGCTCTACAGAGTACAACAGGGGGCAGCCATGTTTTCCCCAAACGTTTGTGCCTCCTGTCATTGCAACAAAGCCCTCGGGCCATGTCCTTTCGCCACACCGACACACTTGACAACACACTCTATCTCCCTCGGCAACTGGGTGGTAGTCACGGCGACAGCAGAGGGCTCTTACCCGGACACGCGCAGCCGCCCACGGACATCTTCTCACATGCCCGTTCCTGACGCTGCTGCTCCGAGCTGATTGTGGAACGCTCTGACGAGTCGCTTCGCTTCTTCTCCTCTTCTGCTTCTTCTCCTTCACTCCGTTCTGCTTCTGCTGCTGCTGCTCACATGGGCGTCTGTTTTTCCAAAGGTCCACACATGCACATATACACCGAGGAGAGAGGAAGAGAGGGAGAGTGTGAGAGTGTGTGAGAACGTGGAGGGAGGGAAAGGTTAAAAAAAGAACAAGAGCACAAAGGAATGAAAGCAGAGAAAGAAAGAAAAAAAGAAAGAGAAAGAGAGGAGCAGAGAGTTGCAATGATCCTGCTGCCTTGACTGTACCCTCGCGCTTATTAGTGCGCTGATAGCAATGCAGGTGGGAGGAGAGAGTAAGACAGAGCGAGAGAGTAAGAGAGTGAGAGAGACAGAGAGAGAGGGAGAAGGAGAGAGAGATTATGTGTGTGTAGGGTGAGAGAGTGTGTGAGAGCGAGCAAGGGAGGGAAAAAGAAAGGGAGGGTGAACGAGAGGGCTGTCAAAGTGACCTGAGCAGCAGATTTCAGAGAATAACAACCATGTGATGTGTCTCTCTCTCTTTTTTTTCTTTTAAAGATGTACACACTGTTTTCCTGGCCTGTGCCCCCCTCTGCCACCCTGTGCCACCCTGTGCCCCCTGATGAATCCAGATGAGTGCTCTTATGGGGTGTTTTGTCTGGTGGCAGGCAATGAGTTGGGGGAGCAGTACGCACTGTCTGAGTGGCTCGTTACCATCTGTGGCAAACAAGTGAGGGAGGGTGTATATGGTCATCTGACATCTTTCTGCTCATTCTCTCACTGTGTCTTTTGCACTCCTGGCTGCCTGCCTGCATTCACTCCATTAGTCGCCAAACCTGTCTTTTTTTCTCCCATTCTATCACACGCCCAGTCTTACACAGCAAAGTGATCGAATGGAGAGAGGAGAGGAAGTCACCTCGACTAAAGCCATGCTCCATTCACCTAAATGCTGAAGAGCATCGGAATGCATAGTGTGTGGAGGGGTCTCGACTCATAATGTACACTTTTAGCCTGCAATCCTGCTCTTACTTCCTCTAAATGAACCTCTGCAGCTCAACAAAGAGCTCTTTAGAACCTCACGGTAGGGGGGCTGCAAGCATATCTGGTGTGTGTGCATGAGGTCAAATATGTTTCTGTGTGAGCATGTGGCCCTTTTTTCAGTTCTTGACTATGGGCTGGGCAATAATTGTTTTTATTGCAGGTATTTTATGCTGTGCATTCGTGTGTTGCCTGATACTACACAGAATTGACACAGATTGTCATGTGCCTCTAGAAAACAAACACATTTGATTTATTACCTATCAAATTATTATTATTATCCACCCATTTTCCATCCCGCTTATCCTAAACAGGGTCGTGGGGAGCCTGGAGCCTATCCCAGGGAACTCAGGACATAAGGCAGTAGACAACCAATCACACACTACAGACAATTTTGAAATGCCAATCAACCGACAACGCATGTCTTTGGACTGGGGGAGGAAACCAGAGTACCCAGGGGAAACCCCCGAAGCACAGTATGAACATGCAAACTCTGCACACACAGGGTGGAGGCAGGATTCGAACCCCTAAGTCCGGAGGTGTGAAGCAAACGTGCTAACCACTAAGCCATTATTATTAGGGGCCAAGCACCAAAGATAATTGTAATCGTTAGTTTTTCTATTATTATTCTTCCGCTCTGGAAGTCTATGGCAGCCCATAGAACCGTGTGGTTAAAAGTTGTGAAATTTGGCACACTGATAGAGGAGAGTCTGTACATTAACCACAGCAATTTTGGAGTGTCTAACGCAATCTGTCTAACGCCATCAACTGTTCAAAATGTCACTTACATTTGAACCCAAATGACTAGAAACAAATTTCTTTTTTCTTCTGATTCCTTGGCTCAAGACGATTTGAGTGCACCATATGATGTCATTTTCCCCCACTTTGAATTTTTTTTTGAAAAACCTACTTTTTCAAAATCATCCTAGACGGTTTTTCCGATTTTCACCTAAATTGGCTCAGATCATCTTCATACTGTGCTGGCAAAAATTTATTAAAAGCTTTTCAATAAACCCAGCTGTTCTTGAAAAACAGGCAAACGAATTTGATGAAGAGCATGCCAAATTGGACGCAAGGCTATATCTCCGCAATGCATTAGCGTATTGAGACAAATCTTGGTACATGTCATCACAAGCATGACCTGAGGCTATATGCACTGTTTTGGTGCAGTGCCACCTAGTGGTCAGGAGATATGAAAAATGGACATTTTTGCTTATAACTTCTGAACAGTTTAGCCCATAATCACAAAACACGTTATTCAAAATGGCAGGTCGAGCCATTTTGCTATATTTTACAAACACTTTGGCATATAATTACGAAACTTGGTATGTGTCTTTGGCACCATGCCCTGAAAAATTTCAGCACAAAAATTATAATGAAATTTTTAAAAATTCAAATTGCTTTTCATTAATTTTGCCAATTGTAATGTTTTATTACATTCCCTGGGTCATGCTGAGAACAAAAATACCAATTTTGCCATAGTTGGCCAAACTTCCTGTCCGCCATTTTGATTTTCTTTAAAAACCTTCTTTTTTAACTACTCCTAGAGCGTTTGATAAATTTTCATTAAATTTGAAAGAGATCATTGTCACACGATGCTGGCAAAAATTTATGAAAAGCTTTTTGATAGACCAAACCGTTCTCGAACAACGTGCAAACGAATCCGATATTGAGCATGCCAAAATGGACGTGAGACTATATCTCCGTTGTGCATTTGCGTATTCAGACCAAACTTAGTACCTGTCATTTGCATCTTAACTTGAGGGTACCTCTTTAGTGCTTGGCCCCTTAATTGCTGTTTGCAACTATATTTATTATTATTATTATTCATAATAATAATAATAATAATAATAATATTGTTGTTGTTGTTATTACTACTACAACCCCTGGGAAAACTTATGGAATCACCACACTTAGAGGACGTTCACTGAGGTTTTTTACTTTTTCACATGACACAAGACCATTTTTGTTTAATAGCTGAACAGTCTGGCTTTGTGAAACATACCTCAGACAAGTTACAAGTTATAGTTTTTGCCAGGGGTTGTAGTAGTGGTAGTAGCATATAACTTGCCAACCGAGGATTGCAGAGAGTTAGCTTGATTACTAAGAGGATGCCTTTATAGAGTATTGATTTTTGTGCTCTGATGTTAATATCAATAATTATTACTGACAGTAACAAATCATCATTCATTCATTCATTCATTCATTTATTCATTTCCAATAACTGCTTTATCCTAAGCAGTGAGTCTGGAGCCTATCCCGGGAACACTGGGGCGAGGTGGAAATACATACTAGCACAGTGCTGTCCAGTTACAAATCAGTGGATGTTAATTTTTTTCTCTTTTGTTCCTTTATTTGCCTTTTCTGTGTTTTGGTAAATATTTATTTACTTGCCTTTTGACCATTTTGTTGCTGTTTTTTTATCAAGTGTACTGTGAATGTCTTCACAAATCATGATATGAAATTTTTCCCACATCGACACTTGACAGACCTACTGTATGTGAGATACTATTAAATATTCATTCATCACTGTCGGAATTGACCTCTTCCTGCCAAGGACAGTCAAAATCATAGTTTTTTGGGGTTTTATAAAAAATATATTTTTATGCCAGTAATGTAGTATGCAATCTGATCTTACTTTGAACGCTTTAAATTATTATCATCCTACTTTAGTGTAACATATTGCACTGTCACTTACCCAACTAATTTCACCAAATCCGTATCACTGTAGTTGTGTAACTGACATCTTTTAATTTACAGTCTCTTTCGCCTAGCTAAAATGTCATGTTATGATTATGAGAAACTTGGACTAAACTAGCCAGACTAACAAGCGAACCGTAAGCTATTAATAATGTTTAAGAATGTTTAAACAGATTTTGTTCCATTTTAACCATCAAAATGCTGTATGTATGATTTACAAAATCCCAAATAATGAGTGCTACTTTGTGTGTGCAAGGGGATAAGCTTTAAGCAAAAAGTAACATATTGCAGGTGATTTACAAAAAAACAAAGTAAGGGAAGGACACAATATGTAAATCAGGGTTTTGTGTGTGCGCGATTTGTTCTTGCTCTGGATTTAAAAAGACTCCAGGAACAATGAACAGAAACTGACATCTTGCATTGCTGCATGTTTAGTGTAACACAGATTCAAAGCTGTGAGACAGGCCGATAACCCTGTTCAAAATAAAAGAGTTCTGGTCAAATACCTTTACACACTCTGTTTAAATGCTGGTGGTATTGGAGGTGTGCACACATGCTCACATGGTGAGTATTTAATATGAAATCAACTTTACCTATATAATTTTAATAAACCTTCTGATCATTATATGATATTAAGGTGTAATATTAATAAACAATCTCATTATTATTGCCTACTGAATGGTATACTTTTGTCCTTAGCTGGAATAAATGGGTTTGCACAAATCTAATACTTGCCCTTCAGTTGTATTAATTTGCACACAATTTCTGTTCCCAAAGTGACCTTTAGGCTTAGTAAATGTGAGTGCTGAATAATCTAGTTACGTCAATCCCACCCTATATTTATATGTAAACACCCCAAGTTGCATATTCATTATTCCTTAATACAAACACAATACAAACAAAAGACTCATTTGCTCGTGTGAAAAATACATATGCATACCTTTAGTAAATTAGGGCCTAAGTGTTGAGTAGACAGAATTGGAGTGAACCCCTTGACCTCTTAAAATGTTGCTCATACAACACAGTGGAAACAACTGAGTTAATGTTCCTCAAATTAAAAATTCAGCAACAAAGCTGGCTAAATGTTACATAATAAAAAACATTTTCAGAACATTTAGGAAACTTGTCAGCTTAAACATTCTAGGAAGCAAAGGTTTATAGAACCAAAACATTCTGAAATACACATGAGAAGAAGGGAAACTGTGGAATGATGGAGCATATTTGCAGGAGTTTATGCTAATGTGACAGGAGCTCAAGTGGCATCAACTTTTCCCTGAGGCAGGAGAGGAAAAGAGATAATGTAGACTGAGAGAAAAGGATGGGGAATGGAGAGAGGAAAGAAGAGGAAGTGAGAGATTGAGAGAGAGCAGGGAGAAGAATAAAAGAAAGGCTTTTAGTCTGCGAGTCTCTTGCAACATGTTTCACACTGACTGCACAATCAGATCATCTCACCTCCTGTGTGCTCTCATATACGCGCACACACACACACACACACACACACACACACACACACACACACACTTTGAACACTCTGACACACACTCTTGCTTGCTGCATTGTACAAAAGCTCAGCCTCATTTACCCTTGGCTCTTGTGCAGCATTGGGAAAATAAAGACGGTCTCTGTCTCTGTTTCCTGCTCTCTCTCCCTCTCTCTCTCACACACACCCACCCACATGTTTTCTTTGCTTTTCATCCGTACTTTACTGCACAGCAGGACTGCTGTGGAAATTCCCTTTCATCTGCTTGAACCTGTAAAGGTTATGTCAATTTGGAGCCAAAGGTGCAACATAATAAACAGCTCATCCTCTTGTACATTTCCGCCTTTCTCTTCTCTCCATACAACTATACAGAATTCTCTCCATGACTTTCCTTTCACGCTCCAGACTTCCTTTTCAACCATCTCATTTTACACATCTCTCTAGCCATTATTCGCTTTGCATGTCTTTCTATCCATCCCCATCTTCACCCCCTTCTTGTTAGTAAGCCCCTGAGAGAGAGAGAGAGAGAGAGAGAGAGGAGCTAATTAGAGGGGGACAAGGACAGGGAAAAAGGGATGACAAGCAGCAGTGGAGGAGGAGAGAGAAAGGGGGATGAAGAAAAAAGAGGAGTGAAGGAGAGCAGCGTGAAGAGGCGGAGGATTAGCCACTGAGCCATCCTACTTCAACCACATAGGGTACCGTCGCCATGG
Organism: Ictalurus furcatus; assembly: GCF_023375685.1. Lineage (NCBI taxonomy): Eukaryota > Metazoa > Chordata > Actinopteri > Siluriformes > Ictaluridae > Ictalurus > Ictalurus furcatus. Next base: position 23,892,995 of record NC_071264.1, read on the forward strand.
CAATGTGGCAGAGCTGTGATCACAAACGCACGACAAGAGTGCGCGCACACACACACACACACACACACACACGCACACTCTTACATGCTCGGGCACATATGCTTACCTAGACAAAAAAGCTATGTTAAACAAGTGCACACTTGCTTTTACTGTTATTATACACACACATATCTTAAAATGATGCAAAATAGTGTGCATTTATTCCATGATTCTATTCAGCTTTTTTTTTTCCATGTATCAGTCCTATACATTTTTAGCAGCTGGGACAGTGCTTTTTGAAACAGGTTTACCCCTGAAGCGTGAATGAAGTTGAATAGTGTGGTCGATATTTGCCACAATTTGGCTCAAAATGTAGAATTTTCCAGAAGCCCTTTACCCACCAGGGGTCCTGGTTACATAAGAGCTAAACTATGTGCTTTCCACGACGCCCTCTTTCTACTGCCGTGCACTCTCAGCACTCCCTCCATCTGAGGATTGTTACAAACATATGTGTGTGTGTGTGTGTGTGTGTGTGTGTGGGTCTGTGCGCATGCACTAGGGAACCATTGTGCTTATTGCCATGTGAGTATTAACCCTTTTATACTGATACAGTGCCAGTGCTGCTTCGCAGAAATTGCATGCAGATACAGGGATAACAGGCAAAACCCTGCAGCTCATGATAGCGCCCCAGACCCTGGACCTCTGAGGCACCAACACTACCTGCTGTGTTCCCTTGCCATCCAAGATGACAGATACAAGCTTTTGTTGTTTTTACCGATTTCATTCTGAGTGTGTAGCTGTTCAAACCTGTAACATTAACATATTCTTGTTGCCATTGCTAGGAAAATGATTTCTTCCTCTTCAAACCACTGATTCATCGTTCCATCCATCCATTTTTCATACCGCTTATCCTATACAGGGTCACGTGGGAGTCTGGAGCCTGTTCGAGGGAACTCCGGGCACAATGTGTACCAACCCATCGCGGGGCACAATCGCACACCCATTCACACACTACATACAATTTTGAAATATTACTTAGCCTACAGTGCTTGTCTTTGGACTGGGGGAGGAAACCGGAGTACCGGGAGGAAGCCCCTGAAGCACGGGGAGAACATGCAAACTCCATACACACAGGACGGAGGTGGGATTCGAACCCCCACCCCGAAGGTGCGAGGCAAACATGCTAACCACCATGCCCCCTTGATTCATAGCTGCAATATGTAAATTATTTCAACAAGACCTGCCCCTGCCTGTTCCCTAAAGCCCTTGAGGTCACTCCCAAACCCCTGTTGCTGCCCTCAAGCCTTGACACTTCCACCAAGATTCTAACATCACTATCAATTCCCTGACACCACCCCTATGCTCTTGGAGCCACCCCAAAGACCCTGGCACTGCCATCTAGACCCTGATACTAAGGCCAATCCCTGATGCAACAAACAAGTCACTCACACCTCTAACAAGATCCTATAAGCGCCCAAAATTCCCTGATATATCTCACAGGTCCGTGACAAAGCTCCCATATACCTGGCGCTGCCCCCAATCTTCTGACACCTCCACCAAGATCCTGAGACCACAGTGAAACTCATGACGCCAACCCAAAGACTCTGGTGCCGTCCCCCCAGACCCCGCTGCCACTGTTAAGACCATGATGCCACTCACACCCTACTAATGGCACCCACAAGCCCTTGAAAATGGACTCAAGCCCCTGATGCTGCTTGAGCACTCACACCAACCTTCAAGATTCTGACACTACCCCATGTACCTGACAACTCCAAACCCCTGACACTGTTCCCAAGCCCCTAACACCAACCCCAAGCCTCTGATGACACTCCCAGACCCCTGACCACCCTCAAATACTCTGACACTGTTCCCAAGCCTCAGATGCCATCCATGATCAGCAGCCTTTTGATGCTTAAACCAAGGACCGGCTGTATTGTACCTTGTTGGTGAAAAATTTATCTTTCAGCATTAATATGTGGGTCTATACAGTACCCTACAACAATAAGGAGGATATCTATGTGTGTGCAGCCAATCCTTTACCTCTGGAAAATCAGCAATGTATTTTTCTGTCAAAGCCAGCCGTGTCTCTTCGCCATTCTCATTCTCTCCAGGACCGGCACTGAGCTCCTCTGGGGCTCCCTAACAGATGTTTCAGCCTCCATGTAGGAGGGCATTCCTTTTCCCAGAGACAACAAGAACAAGAAAGACAGGGAAAAAAACAACTTCAGAAAAGGAGCAACATAGAGAGTGTTAGTCCTTCTTTCCCCCTGCTGCATCCACAACCTTCTCTTCAGCTTTCTAACAGCTGTTTCTTGATCAGTTGCTCTATCTGATACTCTAATTCTGTCTGCAATGAGCCAGAACTAAGGACTGATCCAAGATCAGGTCCTTCACTGGTGTACGGTGACACCATTCGCACCTAGAAGGAAATGGCACATGTGGTGTCAGGTTGAAGGTCAGGGCTCCTTTGCCATCTTTATAATGTCACTTTGCCTGGGCAAGGGGGAAACAAGATGTGCTGGTGTTGCTAAATACGCACTATATCTATATTTACATTGGGCATTGGTTTTATAGCAAAATATCACAACAATATCAAGATACTTAAAGATTTTTTTCATGTATCATGGTAGTTAAGTATTGATATTGCCCACAATATTCTCAGAAAATCATATTATTTGGTAATTTATTCAACATGGCCTGACAAATTCATAATAAGCTAAACTCAATTTGTTTGAAAGTCGGTTAATATTTGGGACATGGTTAGTGTTTGAACTTTTTTTTTCTATGACTTCTTATATATACATATATATATATATATAAAATCAAACAAAATCGAACCACGTTGTCTTTCTTTATTCAAATGTGTACTAATCAGGTTGAATTTATCAGGATATTGCTATTGTCTTGTTGCCCATCCCTATTTAACCTACACACATACACAGATTATGACACTACTTTTCAAACTCTTATTTGTCTGCTTTGCAAATGGTATAGCCATGTGGTTATTCAAGGAAGTCTTCCTGAGTTTGTGTGTGCATGTGTGTGTGTGTGTGCGCGTGTGTGTGTGTTTAAATGTATAGGATTTCTACTTTCTCCGATCCATTTGAGTGTTTCTCATAGTTTCCTGCCAAATTTCTAAGAGGCCTCTGGTGATAGACGGGGAAAAAGCACAGACAAAGCCAAGACTGAGTGTAGAGATGGAGAGAAAGTAAAGAGGGCCTTAGAGCTCGAATGCATCTGATATTTAAACAAAACCGGTATACTTGTGTGTGTGTGTGTGTGTGTGTGTGCATGTGTGTACGTGCGTGTGTGTGTGTGTGTGTGTGTGTGTGTGTGTGTGTGTGTCTGTGCGCGTAGATAATGGAGACCTCTCAGGAGAGACTATCAGCAGAATGGCAGGGAGTCCAGATAGAGCTGGAAGGTGACCCACTTTCACAAGGCTCCCTCCAGTCTCTGAACACACTCTGGCCCCATTTCAAACAGTGTGTGTTTCAAGATGTGTAGCCAGAGCGAGAGTGGCAGGGGAGGATGTCAGAATAAGAGGGAAAGCAAGAAACACACTGGAGTAAAGGAAAATTTGATAGTGCAGATGTACGGATGTTATGTATCCTGCCTTGAAAGAGAAAGCAAAACAACTATGTTTATCCCTAATGTCCCATCAATATAATCAATAGTTATTACATTTAATGGATACTGCCTGTCCTGAACAATCACTTGTCCTAATTAAAGAAATACTCCATATTTTATTAACATAACATTTTATCTTAATATCTGCTTCATCTTTAATGTACTGTATGTGCAGTGAAATCTTTGACATGTTTTCCTGTACTGAGCAAGGAACAGAAGAAACCTGTTAGTGCAGTAAACGTGCAACACCTAGAATGCTGTAATTAATTTTCCAGTCAAACATTAAGCGAATTAACCTCTGAACCTGTATCTGTCCTTTTAAAGATGGGATTAGAAGAAGAGCTAGATATATAGATTAGTATATAGTTTATATCTATAATATATAGAGAGAAAAATGATTACAACACAGTGAAATCCTTTTTTCGCATAGCCCAGGTTGTTAGGAAGCTGGGGTCAGAGTGCAGGGTCAGCCATGAGACAGCACCCCTGGAGCAGAGAGAGTTAAGGGCCTTGCTCAAGGGCCCAACAGTGGCAGCTTGATGATGCTGGGGCTTGAACCCCCAACCGTCTGAGCAATAACCCAGAGCCTTAACCGTTGAACCACCACTGCCTATAGTTGTCTCCTAATAAGACCTTTATTGTTCTGATTTTGCATTATATTCAATTCAATTCAATTGTTTATTGGCAAGATTCAAGATCAGGCCTTAGAATGTCACTATAAGTGACTACTGAATAAATCTTTTTTTTTTTTTTTTTTTTAAATATTCCTTTCTCTGTACCAGTTTACATGTTAAAATGATCATCCATGGTAAATAGAGTTTATGTTAAATGTATGAGAATTCTTTTAACCTTAAACTAAAATGACAAATATTTGATAATGGGATCAAACATGAATGAATGTATGTGGGAAGAAGGTAATCTATTATGGAAGCACCTACAATATATAAAGTGTGTTAGTAAATAAATTACACTTCATACTCTTCCTGTCCTTGCTCTGTTTGCATGAACCCGAAGTGGCCAATGATAACGCTGAAGTACTTACCCAGTAAGAATGACAAAAATGGCTATTCAATATTGTCTAGCTCTGAATCATTGCACATAGTTTATATAGATTTTTCCATTCACATTGTCTCCAACTTCTACTTTTCTACTGTAAGTGGGCAGTGATTACTCAGTGGATCTTAATTAACAATAAAGAATTCTGCACACAGCACAAGTAATCAGCATGCTCTGACACACTTGTGTCTTTCCTCCTTTATTTTACATGCTATACTGTCACTCTTTTTAACTTTGAGAAACATGTAAATCCTTGTGTATGTTTAGATTAGAGATGCAATCTTTGGGCCTGTATGTTCAGCACAGATTGAAGATATCTCAGTAAACAAAGAAAGGTCAAATTACATACTGTATGACACTAAGCAAGAGTTAAGCAACAAGAATTTTTTATAAGAAAGATGAAATATACCATTGCCACCTCACAGCTCCAGGGTCCCCGGTTTGATCATGAGCTCAGGTTACTGATTATATGGAGTTCTCCTCCGTCTGTTCTACATGTTCTCCTCCATCTGTGTGAAGTTTCTCTAGGTTCTCCAGTTTCCTCTCACCTCCCAAAAAACATGCCAGTAAAAAGAGAAAGTGTGCGAATGTGTGTGCATGGTGCTCTGCGATAGACTGGCGTTGCCTCCAGACTGTTTTCCTGCCTCATGCCCAGTGTTTCCGGCATTGGCTCTAGATCTAGTGCAACCCTATCCAGGATAAAGAGGTTACTGAAGATGAATGAATAAAAAAAAAGGAAGCCACTGACTGATAAACCAATATACACTGATCAGACATAACATTAAAACCACTGACAGTTGAGGTGATGGCTTGGTGCAGAGCCAACAACCTCTGCAGCAATGTGAAGAAAACAAAGGAAATGATTGCACTAGGAGCCTTCCTGCTATTGGAGGAACAGCTGTCGAGGTCGTCCTCAGCTTCAAACACCTGGGGATACACATCAATAACGACCTCACCTTGCACAACAACTCCATCAGCTTAATAAAGAAGGCCCATCAAGGACTAATTCCTGAGGAGGCTCAAGCGGGCTGGCCTAGGTACCACAGTCCTCACGTCCTTCTACAAGTGCGTAGTGGAGAGCATCCTTACATTATGTGTCACCGTGTGGTACAAAAACTGCTCTGCTGCAGACGGGAAGGCTCTGCAGCATGTAGTTACATCTGCACAGAGGATCACTAGCTGCAGTTTTCCAACAATTGAGAACATTTACACCAGCAGATGCAGGAACATGGCTGACCATATCATGAAAGACCCTTTCCATCCTACTTACGGTCTGTTTACCCCGTTCCCTCAGGTAGAAGACTGTACAGGCTCAGAAACAGCTTCTTCCCAGAAGTTGTTAGACTCAAAAACTTTTTCTAATGTGAAATAACACTCATACACCAGAGACTCTTCCATGTGCAGTAACACTCATTTCAAGTGCAATAACACTCTGTCATGTCCAATAATACTCATCAGAAAGATTATATTGCTGTATTGTAAGTTTTATTGTTTCTGTACAGTACCTATTTCTTGCTCTGCTAATTTTATTGCTCCACTTAATTTTTATATCTATTGTCTTTAATTCTTTGCTGTTGTTACCGGGACCTCAGTTCTTAGTATCGTTCCTTTCATGTAGCCCAAGTTTTGGAATGACAGTAAACTTCCTTGAATCCTTGAATAACATTGATTATTTCATTACAATGTCACCGGAAGAGTGGTGAGATATATTAGGCAGCACGTGAACAGTCAGTTTTCGAAGTTGAAGTATTGGAAGCAGGAAAAATGGGCAAGCGTAAGGAGGTCAGATAATTTCCAAAACGCCAGGTCTTGTGGGGTGTTCCCAGTATGCAGTGGATAATACCTACCAAAAGTGGTTCAAGTAAGGACAACCAGTGAACCAGCGACAGGGTCATGGTTGCCCAAGGCTCACTGATGCGCATGGTGAGTGAAGGCTAGGCCGTCTGGTCCAATCCCATGGAAGAGCTACTGTAGCACAAATTCCTGAAAAAGTTCATGCTGGCCATGATAGAAAGGTGTCAGAACACACGGTGCATCACAGATTGCTGTGTATGGGGCTGCGTAGACATAGACCGGTCAGAATGTCCATGCTGACCCCTGTCCACTGCCAAAAGTGCGTACAATGGCCACGTGAGCATCAGAACTTGATCATAGAGCAATGGAAGAAAGGGGCCTGGTCTGATGAATCACATTTTCTTTTACATCATGTGGACGGCCGGGTGTGTGCGTCGCGTACCTGTGGAAGAGATGGGACCAGGATGCACTATGGGAAGAAGGCAAGCCGGCGGAGACGTGTGATGTTCTGGGCAATGTTCTGACTTAATGGATCTCCTGATAACATCTTGGTGCCAGATACCACAGCACAGCTACAGAGGTCTTGTGGAGTCCATGCCTCGATGGGTCAGAGTTTTGACAAGGGGGGCCTACACGATATTAGGCAGGTGGTTTTAAATGTTATGGCTGATAAGTGCATGTATTTCAACAATTTATGCCATATGAACGAAGATCATAATTGAAAAAAAGAGTAAACCTTTTCTTAAATAATAAACTTGCATGCTATTGTAAGTAATGCAATAATCTGGTTTTAAAAAATATTGTAAGGCAATAAATATTGTAATTATGTAATAAAATTATGTACAACTAAGAACAACAGTACTTTATAAAATTGATAATTGAGTACTTGGTGATGGAAAAGATCAAAAGCTCATCACCCAGGCGAACTCAAAATTTAAAAATGTTGGTGTATAATTGATTATGTACTGTAACACTTTAATGATATTCTCCAGCAGTTCTGGATTGTATAATGGAGTTCGGCCACTAGGTGTCACCATAAACCTTCCGGTTACAACAGTTTACAGCTTTTTGTTTAATATCGGCGTCATATACACGTAAATACAGTTAAATAAACACTGTAATTAAATACAGTATTACGCTTCATTCATAGCGTAATACCGGTGGATTTAGTGAAATGCGGCGCTGTGCAGATTAGAGTACAAAATGTTCTCATAGCCGGCACTGATCTTTTCCCGGGAAAACTCATACCACGTGTCTTCATAGCGGCCCACGGGTCCTCGTGCGCTTTCTTCTTCTCTTTTATTTCTTTCCTACCCAACTTCGTACAAATCCCACCTTCTCATTTATGATTGGCTAAAAGTCCATCTCGTAACCAATACGCTGAATTGACACTAACGCTGTCCAATCGGCAGACGGCTCGTAAGTTCGAACGTCCAGGGCAGGAGGCGGAATTCTCTGAATGCAGGTGGAGCAAAAAATTACTCGCCACATGCGGGTGGGCAAATTTCAAGATGGCGGCGCCGCATTGCTACAGACGGAGGAATTTAAACACCGGTTTCACCGAATTCGTAACACCAGAAGCTTTCCCAGACTCTCAGGTGTGATTTAATATAAGATCTAACAATATGTTTGGGCAAGAGACCGTCGTTGTGACCGTTAATGCACGTTAAAGTCGTGTCTCGGTATAAACGTGGACGTGGGCCACGTGGACTTGAACTTACCGTAAAACTCACTAGTGTCGTGTTTAAATTGAGATTGTTTTATTTTATCACTGGAGATGAAAGTATTTATGTATTAAGGAGTGTATTAGTAGTGAAAGGGATAGGAACACAGAGCTAGGTATTGGATTAACTAAATGTAATCTATATGGTAAGGTGTCGTCACACATCAAACCGGAAAGGAGCAGCCGTGTGCTTCTTACTGAAAGTAGCAGTGCTACAGGTGAACCGAGTTCACACAGTTTACAGTCCCTGCTTGTTTTACATCCTTATTTACAACAAACATATCACCAAAATGACTCACATGAGTCCTACAGCACATGAGAAGTGATCTGGGAGCATATAGTTATACACTGTGTTTACTATAATATTTATCCACTTCCATCTTCCACATAAATGACGTCCATTTCACGAATAAAATAAATACGCCGAGTCACCTTTTTTAAGACATTGTATATTTGAGAATTTCTTGTTCATCAAGTATTTTAAACACCCTCAGTAGTGAATTCAAATAAAATGTGACATTAATTTACTGGAAAAGGCCTACTTACACTTGTAGCACTTCTAATTTTCGTTATTCCTTTCTGTGCTTTTTAATTTTTATTTATTTGTTTATACAAATGTCTGTATCAGTTAGTTATTGTGTAAGGAATAAAACACTAGGAGGCATGCTGATCTAGAAAAATAATCAACTAGAGGATGGTGTGGTGTTGCTCAGAGTGACAGTTAAAGTAAGTAAAGGCATTTCCACATGCACAGAGTGTCAGAACAACACAAGGGTAAGAGGATAAATGCAACATAGCCATGAGTAGTGATGGGAAGTTCGGATCATTTTTACTGACTCGGATCTTTGAATCATGTTCAGCAAAATGAATGAGACTTTTTGTTCATTTCAGCAGCATATAATTAAAATGTTACCTGTTAAATTCGCCAACACCTCTAGTACTTACACAAACGATCACATTCGGAATAAAAAATAAACAATAGGTTAATGCAGCCAAGGCTGAATTATGAGAAACAGAAATGATTAATTAATTGCATAGCTGAGTCTTCAGTCTATGCAGTGTGTTAGTTCACCTCACCTCCCGATCCGAGTCACATTTGTGACGTCTGTTCTCAGGAAACAGAAATGATCAGTTCACGTCTCGAGTCTTCGGGTTCAAGGCATTCGGTCATCCCGTGACCGCCCCATAGGCTGAATGCAGTGGGGCTGTGACGTGATGAACAAACGACTCGAACCCGAAGACTCGAGAAGTGAACTAATCATTTCTGTTTCCTGTACATAACCTATGGGGATGTTGCAGCGGTCAACACAAAATGAACGAATCACTCTCTGAGACAACTCGTTGTTCCCGAGTCATATTACAGATTCGTTCAAAATGAATGCCATATCACTAGCCACGAGTTCCACTGTCGATTTTTTTATGATGTGACTTCACCAAACTTTTTTACATTTTTTATTTTTATAAAGATCTCTGACCATGATCATTCAAGATTTGTTACCAACCACATTTTTTTTTTCAAAGTTGACAGTTCAACACTCTCTTCCAGGTTTTATTAATGTGTTGTCAAACAGCTCTTAACCGAATTTCAGTGATTTCAGCAGTCTCCTTAGTTATTTTCTTTGCTTGATGCAGGACAATAATTTGCCACTTCTGGAACACAGTAACATCTTTTCCACAGCCATTGGACACGCTTTTTGACATGGTTGTTTAAGACATGGGAAGCTACACACTGCATCAGTTAGGGTTAAAAGCATTGTTGCCAGCTGAAACATATTAATCAATAATGATTCAATTGCAGGCTCTTTAGTATTTGCTTATCTAAATCCAAAAGAGCGACCTTTTTTTTCTTTTTTTGGCTAGGTAGTGTATAAACCCACAATTTTCCTTGCAGCTGGAAAGACTGTCAGAGCTGCTTTAACAGGAAATTAATCAACACCATCTGACCAATCAGAATCGAGAATTCAACAGCACTGCGGTATACATTGTTAATAAATATTACACCAGCAGAGGAAGTGTTTGATACGTAATGTATATTTTGAGATTTTTGTGATTAGCCCATATTCAAGCTGTCACAAAATCTTTAACATCCTGTAGTCACTGTGTTAATCACAGACAGTAGTGTTAGCAGTTATTCGTTCAGCCACACAACCGGCTTTTCCTGTGCTCGCGTGTACCCAGGCAACTCGGATTTAGGATTTTTTTGGTTGTTGCATTTTAAGAGACACAAGGTTCCTTGCGTAGGTCTGGAGAAGTGTGGAATTTAATTTTCTAGATCTGGAGGAGTATAAAAATACAGATAACGTTTAAGAAAAAGTGTAGAGATCCGTTGTGAAAGTAACACTAATGTACAAAGGTCTGCAGACTGTCTCTAGAAATTCCCTTATTTGACACAGTCTTCCTAATGCATAATACATTTAATGTTTTCCAAACATTTTGTAAAATTAGGAAAATACTGATTGTAGAACGTGTGGAAAATGATCATTTTTTAAAATCTGGAAATGTGCCAAAAAATGTCTGGTATTTTCTCTCAGACAGGAAATGCTTGTGTGTGTGTGTGTGTTTCAGAAGCGGTGTTTTAATTTTTTTTTTCTTGTGGAGCTCGGGTAAACGTTTTGTCAGCATGTCTTTTATTATAGCTATATCTTTCCAACTTGGTTCATTGTGCTACCAGGGGCTTCGGCAAAGCTGAGCAGATTTAAATTACATGAGATTAGAAACCATATTGAGTCACAGCATTTTCGCAAAATGTAGTGTTTTTAAGTACACAATAAAACCCGTCATAACCTCAGTCATGTAGTTGTGAGTAGAATTTTTATAACAATCCAAACTGAAAGGAAGAGTCAAAGTCAGACAGACAAAAGGTCAAACGATTGGACAAATTTTAGAACTAGAAAAAAAGTGGAGTAACACAAAGTATTGGGTGCGAAACAGGAAGTAGGTGGGTTGGAGAGATGTAATGTCTGGTATGGATTGGGAGTTGTAGCTCCTGGATGGGTGGTGAAGCTGGATGTGACGCAACCAGTCCTGAGCAATACATGATGTGTATCATGATAAGAAACCACCAGCAAAACAGTAGTGTTGCATTAAAAATGAACCTGGTTTAATGATTTACTGTCTTCTTAAAAAATAAAATAAATAAACAGTGAAAAGAAGTTAAAAAATTTAAATTTGTCACATATTAAACATAAAAATTGTTACCCACAATACATAAAGTATATTGTGATATAATTTACCACAGCATTAATATTGTATTGTCCAGCTCTAATTCACAACAGCTGTCAGGATTTTGCTTTGTGCTAATCTTACCCATTTTTGTGAAGGTTGGATCTCCAAAAAGCCATACTCTTGAATTTGATGATGGTGCTTTGGGATGTACTTCAAGCACCTTTCATAGCAGCCTGGAACCTTCCATTTTATCCATCTTTGAGGATTCATCTGCTGAAGAGGTGAGGAAAGAGATCCTTTATGCTTACAGTTTAGCAAAAACTAGCCATTATTTGGGGGGTTTTATTGTAAAACCTGTGTTTACACTAGTGAAAGGCAACCATTTCTATATGAAAGCTGTAATTCTGCTTTCAGTCATGTTCAAATTGAGATTTTGTTTTCAGTTGTTGGCAAATGTTAAATGTTTGACTGACACACTTTATAAAAAAAAAATTTTAGGCAAAGATCCAGATAGATGAGGAAAGTGAAGCATCGCTGCTATCTGCTTTCTCTGAGATGCTGGACAGCGTAATCGAAGACACCCTGTCCCCTTTTGACACACTTCCTGACTCGAAACTTTTTATGGGTCAAAGGTGTCAGGACTCCAGAGTAAGATTTATAACTGTTCCATTGTATTTGAGCCTTTTTTGTTAATGCTTTGAATTTATTACGTAAACATGTTGTGTGTAGGCATGCCTTTTGAGAATTGAGTGTTCCAGCATTATAGATCTTTTCTATATCTCCATCACAGGTGAGGTTGCATGGTCTGGACAGAGAAGCAGCTCCTCGGGTCACTAGATCCTTCACACCCTCGAATTCAAAAGTAAGAATGTGCATCTTATTCATTTTGTTCATCTCGTGTATGGTTAATTGTCACTATCCATTTTAAGGTTAAGATCTCATAGAAGCAACAACAGAAAGAGAAAAAATCTAATTGACACAATTTCTCACTAATTGCAAGTGTACATCCAAGACATGCTCGGTGTCCAAAGATTGTTTCCTTAATTTTCCACTGAAGCCATGAGACCATTTAAGTTTGTTTAAATCTAACCAAATCTTCATAGAGTCGCTTTAAGTCTTTGTGACTTTACTCAGAATCTGTGTACAATTAAAACACTTTTACAGTGACATATGTAGCCTCTTATCTCCAAATTGTTCCTTTAACCTGTACATTGTGTTAAGTTGTACCCCTTTTGCTTTTGAACAGGCAGAGGGCCTTCATTCAGACAGGCAGTTGAGACCAAGGGTCCATCGCAGGACCCAAACTGCCACCGTACAGAGAAGTGATGGTGAGGAGGAGGACCTCAGTGAGACCAGGAGACGCCCTGTGAGAACCTTCCGCATTGAGTCTGACCCAGAAATGTATGAGGACGAGCAACAGGACGGATTCGTAACTGTATCACTGGTGGACCTGGTCAAACACATGCATCCATACAGCCTCAGAGTAGCCGTTGATAAAAAAGAAAGTCTCAGGGATGTTGAGGAGCTTCAGGAGGAGGATGTGTTTGTGGATGTTGTGGGTGATGACGACACACAGGAGACATCTTTGGGCATGCCTGTGGCCAGCACACTGAGCAATACCTCTGATCTGGGTTCAGAGCAGATAGTTCCCCATGCACAAAGTCCTACAGTACACAGTGCTGTTCATAACTCCAAGGTGTGTCAGGAGGACATGCTGAAGATGTGCTTGCCCAACTCTGGGGAACAAAAGGAGGAGGATACCGCTCAGAGAGTCCTTGCTAAGGCGGGTAGTTCTGGGAGAATGAAGAAGAAGGTGAGATTTGCCCCTGATTTAGCATCTATTCATATGTACCAGGTTGAAGATGAAGCATACGAATGTGATGTCCTAGATGCCTCAACTTCAGCAGACCACACAGGTGACCTCCAAATGGCAGATTGTGATTCCCAAACCTCAGCTTTAAGTGGGAACTTGACCGAAGTAGCAAAGGAGCCACCATCTCAAAATGGCAACGCAAAACTCAAAACGCTCAGCCTTCAGGAATACCGTCTTCTCCGACAGAAGAAGCTCCCAAAGGAAGAGAGAAAAACAGACTACAGAACCAAGTGGCCTTCAGTACCCGAGACCCCTAAAGAGCTCCCTCCCATTCCTTGTATACCAGGTTACAACTCATCTCAGGTTAACGTTCAAAATCCATCTTCTAACGCAGAGACCTCAACTCTAGGAGCTGTGGCCAAGTCTAGAAGAAACCTTCACCTGCCCGTGAAATCCCTCTCAAAAGAAAACGCATTAATCAGAAAGCCTGTGCAAGCTGTCGACCCACCAAACCCTGTCACTGTGTCCCTTCAGCCACATGCAAAGATCTTACCACCTCTATCTGAGGAGCAAAAGGTTATGCAACAGGAAATTGGCCAGTCCCAGGCAATCCAGACAAATCTGAACCATCCTGCAGCAGTGCAGGACTCAGACATTCGGAAACAGCCCAGTTCTGTCGCTCAAGTACAGCCGTCGATGGTTTCACCTGAGGATTCCCAAAGTGCTAAAGTTAAGCAAACAAAGTGTTCCCTAACAATTTCTGGCATTGTTAAAACCAACATTGCTGCTACATCCTCACCTGTGTCAGTTATACCAGTGCAAGGGTCTCAGGAAAGTCTGCCTCTAGTGCAGATACCAGTGAGCAACCAGTCTGCAGAGGAGAAACGACAAGAATCTACTGGGGAAATAGGTAATTTAAGCAGATTAGTGGTCCAGTAGGATATTCAAATAAGGGGTGGACAAATAACTTGCCCAGACATTTACTCAGAAACTTTTTGTTTCATATCAAACTATTAGTGTAAGAATGTACACTTTGGAGCAGATATATACAGTATAAATCTGCTAGATTGTAAATCATGCATTGTAGTTTGTGAGAAATTTATATCAAGGACCAAGTCACAGTTTTTAGAAATGTCCTAGTGAAACTGGCCATAATTCCACTATGTTGCCATCTTTTTTTTGTCCTCACAACACCATAAGCACAAACACATACATAAGCACAAATACAAAGTCACTTCATGATTGGTCATGGAGTTAAAATGATGTATTATCTCGGCTGACCTCTCACATGTCTCAAATTCAAGCAGACAGCAACCCATTTCATTGACATGCTATAAAATTGACTAAGATTGGATCTCATATGACATAAATGATTTCTGATGTTTCTAAATCATCTTTGGGAGCTCACAATTCAGGCTAACATCGCACATTTTATGCTTACTCTAATCATGTTCCTTGGCATTAAGGCTTGACCAGTATGAAAATGTCATCAATACAAATACCTGTTTTGATAAACTAAGAATTTCAATAAATTAGTCCAAAGTCAAATAAACAGTAGAAGCAGGCATATTGTGTAAATACATTCTTATATTTTCTCCTTAATTAGGAATAGAGGCTACTGATGTAACCAGTCTTCTGGAGCAATTTGAGACACAGGGTAAGTTCTACAAGTGTCCACAAGCCTTATTGAAATAAATTATGTTGATACTGTTTGCCTTTTGTGCGTGGCACATTAGCGGTATGTACTTTACCTTTATGTCTTTAATATTTACTGCAGGATGTAAGTATCTACACCAGCACTCAATTTCTGTCTAACGCTATAAAACCAGTCATTAAATCCTAATTCAGCTGCTAAGAAAGTTGTGTTCGATTTCCTCCCTGCAATAATCTTGCCTGTAATGACTCTTTAATGACTTAATAGCTTAGGGAAAGCAAAGCTCATAACTGTGGCAAATTGCCTCGTGTTTTCAGGCAACAAAGATAAGAGGTTGTCATGGCAGTGATTATATAGTTCAGGAAAACGAATCCCATGGAGAGGTGAAAGGGTCTAAAGAGAACGTTGTTGTGAGTCATACAACTACCTCACTGAAAATTCAAGTGAAAAAGAATTTAATCCAATATGTATTTTGTAGAGTAAAGTAGGTATTTGCTTTTATTCTGTTTTACGAGCTGATACAGTGCCCTCCACTAATATTGGCAATCTTGGTAAATATGAGCTGAGAAAGCTGTGAAAATGTGTCTTTATTGTTTAACCTTTTGATCTTTTGTTAAAAAAAAAATCACAAAAATACTTTGCTATCATGGATATCAAATAATTGAAAACAAAACACCGGTTTATATATATATATAAAAACTTTGTTAAATATAGGTGTGCAATAATTATTTATACCCCTATGAATTTACATGAGAAAAAATATAAGTATATTCACATAGATGTTTAAAAAAAAATCATATATACATTTTGTACACCTGGGTGACTAGAAACAGGAAATTGTTCAACCATGACTTCCTGTATCACAGGGGTTTGAATATGAAGTAAAACAGGCCAAATTCGCTTAGTCATTCATAACAATGGGTAAGACCAAGGAATATAGCTGTGATGTGCGGCAAAAGGTTGTTGAGCTTCACAAAAAGGGAAGTGGCGATAAGAAAATAGCACAAGCATCGAAAATGCCCATTTCCACCATCAGGGCAATAATTAAGACGTTTTAGTCAATTGGAAATGTTATGAAACAACCTGGAACAGGATGTGTGTCTTAATTGTCTCAACACACTGTAAAGAGGATGGTTCAAGTGGCCAAAAAATCTCAAAAGATCACAGCTGGAGAATGTCAGAAGTTATTTGCGTGTTAGGTTCAGAAAGTCTCCAAGACTACAATCCGAAGTCATCTACATCACCACAAGTTATTTGGAAGCTTTTCCAAAAAAAAGCCTCTACTCTCATCCAAAAACAAACTCGAGTGTCTTCAGTTTGCGAGACACTACTGGAACTTCAAATGGGATCGGGTTCTATGGTCAGATGAAACCAAAATAGAACTTTTTGGCAATAAACACCAGAGGTGATTTTGGTGCACACAGAGAGGTAGCCATATGGAAAAGTACCTCATGCCCACGGTTAAATATGCTGGTGGCTCTTTAATGTTTTGGGGCTGTTTTTCTGCCAGAAGACCTGGACATTATGTTAGGATATGTGGCATCATGGACTGTCAAATATCAACAGATATTAAATAAAAACCTGACTGCCTCTGCCAGAAAGCTTAAAATTGGCCATGGATGGATCTTCCAGCAGGACAATGATCCAAAACACATCAAAATCAACACAAAAATGGTTTACTGACCACAAAATCAAGGTCCTGCCATGGCCATCCCAGACCCCTGACCTGAAACCCATAGAAAACCTGTGGGGTGAACTAAAGAGGAGAGTCCACCAGCATGGTCCTCAAATTTTGAAGGGTCTGGAGAGATTCTGTATGGAAGAATGGTCTCGGATCCCTTGCCATGTATTCTCCAACCTCATTAGGCATTATAGGAGAAGACTCGGAGCTGTTATCTTTGCAAAGGGTACCTCACAAAGTAATGATTAAAAGGGTGCCGCCAATTGTTGCGCACACATATTTAACAATTTTTTTTTTTTGATAAACCTGTGGTGTTTGTAATTGTTTGATATCCATGAGAGCAGAGTATTTTTGTGAATTTTTTTGGACAAAACGTCGAAAGGTTAAACAATAAATACAATTATTTCACATCTTTGTTCACATTTACCAATGGTGCCAATATTAGTGGAGGGCACTTTATAATTGTCATTTTTAAATAATGGCAATAAAAGTCACTTTTTATCCCAAAGTCTGACCTGTAGAGGTATGAAGGGACAAAAAGTTGTAGTTACTACTGACGGCAAATGTCCTAAGAACTGTTTGAATCCCGGATCACTCCAGTAAAGACGTTATTAGTAGTTGTTTCTCCACACCATCTGAAGGGGAGCTAGCTAAGAGTCTAATGAACAAAATGTAGGAGTGACACAGGATTTGGTTTTGCACTTTGTTTGTGACTGAGACGTGTGTCCATAGATCAAAACCTCTAACTAAATTCTGTGTATATCTCCAGGATTCACTCCTCCTGCAACTCCTCCCCATCAGATCTGGAAGCCCTTAACACCAACTCTGAAAGCAAAGCAACACGAAGCCACTAAACCATCTCCCAGCAAAACCATCCAAATCATTGAGCCTAAGCCACTGCCCCCCAGTAAGATTCAGTCAAAGCCCCAACCTACATCCTCCATCCCTGCCCCGAGTCTGTTTCTAGCATTTATAGACCATGACTACTGTGCCACTCAGGACTTCAAACTCGGCAAGAAGAGAGCACTTTCTGATGTTTATATGCACAACAGATCTAAAGAATCAAGGAATCATTTGAGCCATATGCCCATGGATAACAGGACTTGCTGTGTGGGTGAGCGTCTCTCTGGCTCTGTTCTGCTGTCCCCAGACAGCTCCCCCTGCAGATTGGAGGCCAGAAGCATGGGTGAATATATGGAAGCAGAAGCAGTTAGGCGTTCGCGCTATTCATGTTCCCTGAGTCCTCCAGCCAGAGGAAGGGTAAGGAGGAGGCATTACCGTGGGAGGTATCATCATTCTGACTCCAGTTCAATGTCCTCTTCCCGTTCTCCTTCCTGCTCTTCTTCGGCTTCATCATGTTCACCACCCAGAAAGAGGTAAATACATGATGTTCGCAAGACCTTAAAAAGTCTTAATTTAAGGCATTAAGTATAAAATTGTGTTAAATGCAATTACACATGGTCTTAAATTTTCACAAGTTCTTATAGTCATAAATGAATGCTCTATCTGAATCTGTCTTCACCCACACACAATAGTACAGCAGAAAATAAATTTAAAAAGTCCAAAAAGGTGCACCATTTCTTTTCATTTTAAATGTTACAGATTTCATATTGGGTGTGATTATTTGAATGTTTCTGTTGCATCCAGCAGTTTCAGCTAATAGAGACATCCACTTCCACTTGCAGTAGCAAGTGGTCACATGACCTTTAATAGCCACACATTTGTCTAACACATCTACATCTGTTTTTTAATTTTTTCCCTCCCAGGTACAGATCACGGCACTCGGCGAGCAGCTCAAGCTCCTCGTCCCGCTCCAGTTCACAGTCACTCTCCCCCTCTCCGATCCGAGGACAGCGACGCTGCTACCGTCGATCACAATCCAGATCCTTCAGCCGCTCGCGATCCCGCTCCCACTCTCCACAACCAGACTGGAGGCAGAAGTGGAGCAGATGGAAGAGGTCAGCGTAAGCTTGTTGTGATTTGTCCTGCATTTCTAATCTGCATTGTCGACAGTATTTCTCTTTAACACCACTTTATTCTGGTGACCTTGCAGGCAGAGGGAATACTATCATCCGAGTCAAGGAGAAGATGCTTTCATGGCGGCCAAGCAGAAAGCTATTGTAAGTACTAACTGATAAAAGCTTTTAAAAGCTGCTCAAACAGAATATGTGGTAATACATTCACATGGAAAAAATAAGTACATCCCATGTGAACTGTTGGCTTTTTTGACACATTTGGACAAGCAAACATTTGATCCTCTTTGAAACAGTGCCTATTAATAAAGGTGATACACTTTGACACATGACACACAAAATTGACATTTTGTAGTAATTTTCACAATTTAAATTAACAAAAAAAAAACAGATCAGTTACATCTACATTTATCACACCTCCAAATCCACAAAATTAGAATTCGGTGTTCAAGATTGGGTGTGCTTAGGGAGTGCAGGTGGAACCGGTCTTATTTATACCCCTCTCATATCTAGTGTGTGGTGTTCCCTTTGCTGTTGAGGTGTGTGGTGTCATCATGCCAAGATCTAAAGAGTTCTGTAAGGCCTTCAGAAAAAGATTGTGGATGCCTATGAGTCTAGCAAGGGATTTAAAAAGATCTCCAAATTATTTGAAATACATCATTCCACTGTAAGGAAAATAATCTACAAATGGAACAGATTTCAAATGACTGCCAATTTGTCCAGGACTGGCTATCCCAGTAAATTCAGCCAAAGAGCAGACCGTTTGATGTGAAAAGAATTCTCCAAGAACCCCAAAATTTCATCACAGTAAGTCCTGCAACT
This sequence comes from Ictalurus furcatus, assembly GCF_023375685.1. NCBI lineage: Eukaryota > Metazoa > Chordata > Actinopteri > Siluriformes > Ictaluridae > Ictalurus > Ictalurus furcatus. The sequence continues at coordinate 23,912,282 of NC_071264.1, forward strand.
GTTGGTGTCAAAGCATATGCTTCTACAATCAGAAAGAGATTGCACAAATTTGACCTGCATGAGAGGCGTGCCAGGAAAAAGCCTTTGCAAGACTACAGTTTGCCAATGAGCATATAGACCAAGACCAGGCCTTTTGGAATAATGTGCTCTGGACAGATGAATCAAAGATAGAGTTGTTTGGCCACAGTAACAGCAGACATGTATGGCGAAGTCCAAAGACAGCTTTTCAGGAGAAGCACCTCATACCAACTGTGAAGCACGGTGGTGGAAATGTTATGGTTTGGGGTTGCTTCGCTCCCTCAGGGACTGGACAGCTTGCATTCGTTGATTCAACTATGAATTCTGCATCATATCAACGAGTGCTTTAAAATAATGTGAGGCCATCCGTTCAAAAGTTGAAGTTAAACTGAAAATAGACCTTTTAAACAGGATAATGATCCTAAGCACATTAGCAACTCCACCAAGAAATGGCTCAAAAAGAAGAAATGGAGGGTTATGGAATGGCCTAGTCAATGTCCGGATTTGAATCCCATTGAAGTGTTGTGGGGGGATTTGAAACGGGCAGTACATGCAAGAAAACCCTCAAACATCTTGCAGCTGAAAGAATATTACATGGAAGAGTGGTCAAAAATTCCAGCAAACCTGGTGGACAAGTATGCAAAATGCCTACAAGAAGTTATTTCTGCTAAACAGGGCAATACTAGCTTCTGAGTCCATGGGTGAACTTACTTTTTCCACAGACGAATATCATATCTATTGATATTTCTGTTAAACAGATGATTGAAAAAGCTCATTTCTTTGGGGTTTTGTTGAAGTATATCAACTTTATTAATAGGCACTGTTTCAAAGACGATCAAGTATTTGCTTGTCCGAATATGTCAAAAAAACCCAGCAATTTTCATGGGGTGTACTTATGTTTTCACATGACTGTATGTGTGACGCTTTCTCTCTCTTTCCCTGCAATAATTCCGTGACCACAGGAAGAACGCAGGGTGGTGTATGTGGGAAGAATACGTGGCACGATGACCGAGGATGAGCTCAGGGAGCGCTTTGCACTGTTTGGGAAGATTGAGGATTGCACCGTCCACTTCAGGAGTCGTGGGTAAGATGTACACTTGAACATCAACCTCTTTGAGGTCTGGAAACAGTACATTTGCCGTACAATGCCATAGTATCATATAATTTACATTGGAACACATCTGCGACCTTCTATTCAGTCCACACCACTTATGTTCCCTAAACACTACTGACAGCCTGCTTCAATTTTATCAAGTGCATTAATTCCTGTATGTACAACAGTTCCAGTGGAATATGGAGGGTGGGGAAAGTTATAATTACACAGCAGTAATGTGGTATGAGAGGGTGGGGCAGTGAACAAGATGTTAGACTTATGAATATGGAGTATTCTGGATTCTACATATACTCTTTCTCTACTCATGATGGAGTTTCACATATAAGTAAATCTTATAACATATCTGATGCGCGCGCTCTCTTTTTTTTTTTTTCTTCCCATAATTTCCATTTATAGCGACAACTATGGATTTGTTACATATTACAACACAGACGATGCATTTGCTGCCATTGAGAAGGGGACAAAGTTGAGGCAGCCGGATGAGCTCCCATTCGATATTTGCTTCGGTGGGAGACGACAGTTCTGCCAGTCAAACTACATGGATTTAGGTTTGTATGCTGTCTTCTCTCAACTGCCTCCAAAAAAATCTGTCAAGTTATCCCAGTGTTAGCTTGAGTGAAAGAAAAATGCAAAAGTATGTTGTGCTATTTAAAAATGTGTATTATGCCTTTAACAAGCTTAGCTACAGTGCTGTGAAAAAGTATTTGCCACATCCTGATTTCTTGTTTTTGTCTATCTCATGATAAATAGTTTTAGATCAAACAAAGTATAACATAAAACAAAAGCAACCTGAGTAAACACAAAATACAGTTTTTAAATGATAGTGTTATTTATTGAAGCAAAAATCTGTTCTTCAGATTCTAACCGTGACATGGACCCAGCCTCAGGAAGGAGCAAGGATAACACACTCGACTTTGACACTCTGCTGAAGCAAGCCCAGCGAGGGCTAAAGACGTAGCACAGTCCTCCAGGACGATGTAGGGATGGACTGAAGGGTTGAAAAATAAATATGGAGCATGTTCGACACAAACCAAGCAATTACCTCAGAACTCCCAAAGAGCTTGCACTTATACTTACACTAAATATAACTTAATATGTAGCATTCATATTTGACATTGAAGTAAAAAAAAACCTTCTGTTGAAGTGCATATAATGGAGAAAAAAATTTAAGTATATAAAAACAGAAAAGCATTAAAGGATATTAAAAAAAAAAAAGCATCAGAATTTAAGTGTTTTCGATAATGGCCGTATCATTACGAAGTCATTTTTTTCTAAGTTGGAATGAAAAAAGGTGGCTGTTTTTATGTTGAATAAAAAAATAAAGAATGCTTGAACATCATTCTTTTGTATTGTTTGGAAGTGTATTGTTTGTTGGGATATGTTTAGAAAATGTACAGAATCCTTTCCACATTTGGTTAGAGTTATTTTCTCTCAGAATGATTCATGGTTTGTAGTCTATCACACCCATGAATGGTTATCAAGTAGCCAGTAGTATTATGTGGTGGTTAATCAATAGTTAATCAATGAATCTGAAACATGAAGAAAGTTACCCACCTTGAGCATGTTCTGGTTAAGCTCGTTGTCATGTGATGCTGGTGCCTGATGGTGACACACTACTGCTGTTGTGGCTTCTCTCACCTTCTCATGACCTGACTCAGTCATACTGATACTTCTTCTATTTGGAGCTTCTGTACTTGACTTTTTTATGCCCAAGTCTCACACGTATTTCAGTGGATAATTGCACTTTGTTACTGCAGACTTGTTCCATAAGAACTGCTGTTGTAATTTGTAAGACTCTGATGCTCACAATGAACATCTTTTTAATTCAATGGCTTAATGTTATAGTATACAATTGTGGATGAGTAATAACTGATAATCTCATTAACGTTTATCACTCGTAAGAGGATGAGTTCGCTATTAAGTAACAGTTTCTTCTCCATGGCATGTCAGAGAGTTATTACTTGCCACTGCCACTTTCATTGTTCAGTAGGGATCTAAATCACATCCACATTTTTGTAAACCTGCTTTGTGACAATGTCCATTAAAAAAAGTGCTGTGTTTTAACCTGACCACAGGGCAAAATCACTAATCATTCACGTGTCTTCTTGGGAGCACTTGGAGCCAGTCCTACCTCCCTCTTTGATGATAATAATAATAATAATAATAATAATAATATGAAAGTAGGATAAAACACTCGTTTGCGTAATATTTAAAATTACACCAGCTAATTGTGCTATAGTTGCCATGGTGTCATGAATGACTTCTCACTGTCTAATCAGCGGACTGCTTGTGAGTAGCCAATCCTAGCGCAAGAGGCGGGATATATCGGAATTTGGGTGGGAAAAGTAGTGACGACTTGGCGCATGCGCGGTCAGCTCGAATAGCTCGAACAGTTTTAGCTGGGCGGAGTTTGACGTTTCTGCGTGACAGGTTTGGCGCATGCGCAGTAGGTGTAAATACAAAGTCCAACGAGGAACTGGGCGGATTATAAAGGCAGAAACAAGAATGCATTATAAACAGATGGGATGAGCTGGGTCAGTTGTCAGTACGCCTAGTTTTGATTTCTAACGCATTAAATAGAGAAGAGGAAGTGCGTTTTGAAGTCAGAAGTACAAAATTTACTAATGCCATTCATTTGGTGTGTTTAAGACAAGCTGTCTCTGCATTATTTAACACGTTTGCTAAATTAATCTGCTGTCAAAGACACCGAGTTAGCAACGATGTTAAAGATGAGCACCAGCCAGAGGATGTTCCTCAGTGGGGTTGTGGAAGGTGAGTTACATCTGGAGAAAATACTGTACTGTACTGTACTATTGTTGATAATATAATGTTGGTTTAGTAGAAACAAGTTACCCAGATGGGAATTGGTTCATTAAGAGCTCTCTGTTCACTGACCTTTGATTTTCAGGGTTTTATGGGCGCCCGTGGACTATGGAGCAAAGGAAGGAGCTGTTTAGGAGGTAGTAAAAGGTTTATGTGCTTTGATAATGTTCCTCATATTATGTCTCACCATAAACTTAGTTGACATTTGATTTGGTACACCTGCCTTGTACCTTCACATATCCAGTTGAATACAGTATAAAGTACCCCTGCCCCCCATGAACTTATTTGGGATTAGACATCATGAATATATACACAAAATAGCCAATAATAATGACGTGGAAGGGAAAAATCAATATAGTTTACACACAAAAAAAGTATTTACAAATAAAAAACAAAAGTTGTGATTGCATAAGTATTCGTCCCTGTTGGTGTGAATTCTCTAAATTAGTTCTGGTTTAGCCAGTTGCCTTTGCAAGATGAACTTGTTCACTTGTGTGCAATGGAAGTGTCACATGACCTCAATGTAAATACACCTGCTGCTGGAAGGCCCTATAGATTGTTGGAGATCTAAACAAACAGCACTGTGAAAACCAAGGGGCTATTAAAATAATTCCAGGACCAAGTTATGTAATAGTATCGATCAGGATTTGGTAATTACAATCTTCAGTAACATCAGTTATTTTAAATGAATGGAAAGAATATTGCAAAACTGCGACTCTACCTAGAGGAGGACGTCCACCAAAAGTCAGTGATTGGGTAAGGAGGGCATTAGTCAGAGAAGCAACAAAGAGGCCAAGGGGACATCTGTAGGAGCTGGAAAGATCTACACCTGAAATGGAACAAGCTGTTCACAAGGCAACTATATCCTAGACACCAGGGGTGGTTATTAAAACAGCTGAAGCACAACTTTCTATTATGGACTATTTCTATTATTATTTCTGTTCTATCGATGGTTTGAGTCGCTAAAATATTGAATTCCACAGAGATTGATGAATAATGTAGACATATTGGTAAACATTTCATTGCTGCATTCAGCAAACGTGGAAATTTTTAAAAAACTTTTGTCTTTGTCACAAAGCGCTGTGTTTGGTGGAAACTCAACATTTCTCATCAACCTGAGAACACCATCCCTACAGTGAAGCATGGTAGTGGTAGCATCATGTTAAGCCTTACCCTTTTACTCTTGGTTATTCTTCTCCCTAATGCCCTGCGTACTTGTTCATGGACTTTTGGTGGGTGGAGTCATGGTTGTCCTATCTTCCGTCCATGATTTAATAATGAATTTAATGTTGTGGAAAAGGTCAAGGGGGTAAATGCTTATGCAAAACGCTGTATCTACAAAGTGACCTTTAAGGTATATTTACCTGATAAAATTACCAATTATTGTAGCTACGAGGGTAAAAGGGTAAAAACTAGAGATGCACCGATGTATTGGCCGATAGTTTAAAAACATCCGATGATCAGGGCTGATTTATATCCTGTCAATAAAAAGAGGGTGGTAAAACACATCGATTTTGTAAAGATGTCTTGTTTGGAATGATGACAAAACTGCAGTTTGTAAGCTCTGTACTGCTAAAATTTTACACCTGAAGTAGCAGCAGTGAAGCGTTTCGGCATCGAGTCTCACTCTGAATAATCGGTGATCGGTATCGGCTGAGAAATTTAGTATCGGTGCATCTCTAGTAAAAACCTTCTAAATGACTACCGAATCTATAACCTGTATGTGTGTTTTAATAACCCAGGGAGCAAAAATGGGGATTGAACACATACCTTTATGCCCCAAAAGATGACTACAAACACAGGATGTACTGGAGAGAGCTGTATACCTCAGAGGAGGCAGGTACGAAACTCATGATTATAGCTTTTCTCTTAAAAATATTATGAAGAAAAAATTAATAGCTGCGATAGGTATACTGGAATATGAATTGTTAGAAATATATATTATACATATTTTCTTTGTGGCATTAATGATGTGGTCAGAAGCATTCGCTCTGTTGTCGGGAGATGGTGGGTTGAATCCCGATAATGCCACAGTCACCTGTGGCTGGGAGTCCAAGTACTGGCTGTGATCTTTGGGTAGGAGGGATGGTATACTCTTTCTGCCCTGTCATTCAGAGCAAAACTAGCCAAGTATGCAAAAGAGGGTAGGTGGTGATTTCCTCTAAGCTCATCTGCCTTATAACATGGCATAAGCAGCAGTTTCAAAAAGATGCAGCTGGCATGTCTCAGATGAAGTATGTGTTCACTTTCACCTGCTCCGTGTGATAGGGTAGAGCTAGCTAGTAGGTGGGAATTGGCAAAAAAACAAATTGGGAGAAAATGGCGGTAATAATCCAAAAACAAGGTGGTGTCAGTGATTTTCAAGTCAATACACTGTGTAATATTTGGCAGTCCTCACATTTCGGCAGCCTTCTCTGTGGTGCCTCTGTAAACGTGATTAAGCAGGAGGCATCTCTGTTTGCCCGTTTATGTTGTGGTTTTGGGCTGTTTTTTTGGGAGGGAACACTGAACAGGACTGTGTTTATTTGGACACTGAATTTCAAATCAGCTTACTTCAGCTATACTCCTCCTGACTCCTTAAAGAATTTTGAAAAATTTTAAGCCAAACTTGATGTATAATGATGACAGATGATGACTGTCAAACAGATGACAGTAATGTATAATGTGATGTATAATGTAATTAGGAAATTACAGAATTCACACATCCCATCTTTTTTAGAGATAGGATTTTGTCATATAAAATTCTCTCTTGTGTTTTTGAAGAGCAACTGATCACACTCATTTCTGCTGCGAAAGAACGTGACATTGAGTTCATCTACGCCATTTCACCCGGGTTGGATATTACATTCTCGAACCCGAAAGAGGTTGCGGCTCTTAAGAGAAAGCTAAGTCAGGTAATATTACATGATTTCAGACATGCCTATTCATTAATTGATAGTGTTTCATCACAAAGATACATTTATCTTTGTTATGGTACCATATACAGTTTTGGGTGTTTAATTTTTCATTTTACGAACGCTTCAAGTGCAGTTAATTATTTGTCATGCTATACGTGCAAATAGACGACTGTTTGAAGCCATTTGCTCCGTCCCAAACCTTGTACTTACCGTCTATATAGTAGCTGAAATACGTGTATTTTGCCTACTATATAGTAGGGAAGTACGCGGTTTCGGATGCAGCCGTGCTCTTGTTTGCCGTCAAACGTGTGTGTACGTGTCCTTTCGCACAATGCGGTGAAAACTCCCACACGATGTTAATAGTGTGACTAAGGTGTGTACATGTTTGTAATGCACTTTGATAATGCGATTAAAACAGGAGTACTCCACACGTCTTAATTCGATTTGTGTTTACTTCGAGTACGACTTTAGTTGGATTAAGGTCATCAATAATCGCTGTTTACATGGTAGTTTCTTACTCAGAGTATTGTCTTAATCGGATTAATATCGGATTATTGTTGTCCATGTGAACGTACTGAGTGTTTCATCGAGCAGCTGAATAATTTAATGTCTAATGACCATTGTGTATTTGTCTCTGAGCTAAATCTGATGGAGCTGAGTGTACGTTTCTTGCACGGCAGGTGTGTGAGTTCGGCTGCAGATCCTTCGCCCTGCTTTTTGACGACATTGAGCCAGAAATGTGTGCTGCTGATAAGGAGGCCTTTAGCTCCTTTGCTCATGCACAGGTGTCCGTCACCAATCAGGTGTATCAGGACCTGCAGGAGCCCCAGACCTTTCTCTTCTGCCCAACAGGTAACACTGATGCCTACTAATTGCAGTACTCTACCTGTAATAAATGTGTGACTACATAACAGTTTCTCAGAATAATCTGGATGGACCTATAGGCAAAATAAAGAAAAGCAGCTCCCCTTCTTTTGATTTACCTCAAAAGCCACAGAGAATGCAAACAACCTCATCATCACCAGAGTTAAACCAGTATTTCAGATTTGTTATAATCTTTATTACTTTTTTACTGACAGTAATAAATCTACAGGGTAGTCCTTGCATGAGCAGCTTTTTTCCTCTTAAGCATAAGTACTTTTGTCTGGGGGAAAAGAGCCTAGCCTAAAGGCACCATTACTAATAGTATAAGCAATGGACTTTACAGAAATAGGTAAACAGTTTTCTAAACACTGTTTTCCTTTTGTAGATTACTGCGCTGCATTCTGTACCCCTAACGTGAGCCAGTCTTCATATTTACACACTGTCGGAGAGAAACTCCTCCCTGGGATAGATATTCTCTGGACCGGTAAGATCCAAAGCTCTGTCCGTTTATCTCCAGTTATTTTAAATATCCAGTACAGCACTTGCCTAATGAATCTGAATCTGTAGATCATAAAACGAATATTCAGATGCCAGATGTGTGTTGAGTGCTGTACTGGATGTGCCAGACAGTAATCTATAAACATTTAAAAAATATTCATGGCTGGAAGATGCATCATTGTTGGGGCAGCCATCTTGGATAACTGAAATCACTTTTTTCCTTTGTGAATTTTAGCATCATTAACGCCCTATACCCTGTCTTTCAAGTTACTCAGATGGTCATACAGTTCCACTTTGAACTTTAAATTTCTAAATACAGATTCTTCCTGGCAACTTACTAAACGATCTATGTGAAAAATTACACTACAGAGCTTAACACTGTTGTTTTAAACTAAAGGAGCAGACACCAGCAGGTTTTTAGTTGCGTTCATGGTAAGAAAAAGTTGTTTGTGATTTATGTGACGTGAAGCTTTGTGTGTTTTGTTTTTTTTTGTTTTGTTTGTTTGTTTATTTCAGTATACTGTTTCATTAAGTGTTTGCTTTTCATCGCTCTCAGGTCCAAAAGTGGTGTCCAAGGACATTTCTGTGGAGTCTATTGAGGAAGTGTCCAGTGTTCTTAGAAGGCCACCAGTGATTTGGGACAACATCCATGCGAATGACTATGACCCCCAGCGGTTGTTCATGGGACCCTTCAAGAACCGTCCCACCGAACTCATTCCCAAACTCCGAGGAGTACTCACCAATCCGAACTGTGAATTCGAGCCTAACTTTGTGGCTATTCATACACTAGCCACTTGGTGCAAATCTAACACGGGACAGAAAGACGTTGCTATGGGTAAGCTGGTCCAAGTGTTAACTCTTGCATGATTGGTTGTTTTATGTAACCTACTTAAGACCTACTCATCATGACCTAAAAATCATTCGGAATGGTTCTTATTAACTTTTAGAAATTTCTCTCGGTCATCCTGATATTGTTGTTCTACAGATGGTGAGGATCAGGGGTCTGACTACAACCCCAAGGAGGCTTTGCGGCTCGCTCTCACTGACTGGCTAGCTGAGTTTGGTGTGGCTGATCAACCCGATGGTAAAACGTTAATGTTCAATATCTGTAGGTTATATATCAAACTACAATAATAATGCTGTGGATAATAATAGATAATCTATTAATAGGCAACTTTTCCTTGCCAAAAAGACTTGCCATGCAGATAATCAGTATAACTGTTATACTGCTCTTGCTCATGCAATATTGATTAACTAACAGCACATCCTCACATTATGCCTTACATAAAATAAATATTTGATTATTTGTGTTTTACAATGTTCATAATTAGTTAACTGTTTAAGGAAAAATCTTGTACTGTTCAAACTGGTTATTTTGAAATGTTAACATGATTTCTGAGTGCCTAAAACCCCATCTGTGCTGATTTATTGCGTGTGTGTGTGTGTGCAGTGTCCCGCGCTGGTAGTGGTCGTGCAAAGAAAGAGCCGTCTGACGAGGAGCCCATGCAGACGGACGAGTACGTGCCGGGGCCCAGAGAGAACCCTCTGTACACAGCTGAGCCACTCACCCTGGAGGACCTAACGCTGCTTGCTGAGCTCTTCTACCTGCCCTATGAATACGGTCCCACTGCCCTCAACATGCTGCAAGAGCTGCAGTGGCTAAGAGGAAACAGGGACGCTGCCACTTTCGGCCCCGTGGTAACTGAGAACAACAAGGTGAGTGAGAGGGCAAGAGTGTCACCAAACCTGTGCAAGCAGGCAGTGTAGCACACTCTGTGGAAAAGTATCTGCCCCTTTCCACCTACGATTGGCTAGTGTCACTGTGATTGACAGGGAAGAGAGAAAATGCCATCGCTCCCGCCCAGACAGCACAAACAATTTTTGCTCCCTTGGATTCCCGGCCACGGATGGCTGTGGCATCTTCGGGATTTGAACTTGGAATTCGATTTCCTGACAAAAGCAATATCGGACAGTTTTTTACGTGATATGACAGGGTTTATGGAAAATGTGTTATTGTTTATATTCTGATTTAATATTCCATTTAAATCTCACAGGCCAAAGAATGGCGAGAGAGAGCCGAGCACTTTGAAGAATCGTGTGATTCGGTTGTCCGGATGTTTAACAGGCTGTCGAACGCACCCAACAGAACTATTCTGTACGATCTGTACAACTACATCTGTGACATAAAGAGTGGTGTGTCTTTAGCCAGAGCATTCGTCAACAGTTTGGGTAAGTACTCATCGGATTATATAGGACCTGGAACTGATTATGAATTACATCACAAAAAAATGCAATACATTGTAACCTCTTCAATTATTTAAAAAAAGTGGTCTTTAACTACTTTTGGACTACTTAAAGGGATAGTTCACCCAAAAATGAAAATTCTGTCATCAGTTACTCACCCTATCCCACCATAAAATTGGGATTAAACCACTGGAGTCACACGGATTACTGTTACGATGCCTTTCTGAACTTTTTGGAGCTTGAAAGTTTTGGTTACTTGGAACGTAAATGGACAGATACAAATCTCCCAGGTTTCATTAAAAAGTCTTCATTTGTCTTTGGAAGATGAACGAAAGTCTTATGGGTTTGGAACGACACGAGGGTTTTCATTTTTGTGTGAATTATACAAAAAATGTAGTGTTTTAAAGTTTACCTAGTGTGTTGTGGAAGCAACAAATGAATTGTTCTATAATTTTATTATTTAGTCTTGTTCTACAAAGGGTATAACACTATGAACAAAAAAATTGTACGTGCACTTTAGGGACTACTTTTATTTCCAAAAAGAGCCGAACATAGTAAAGTGCAGCTTTATGTGGATTAATGAAAGTAAATATATTTCCTAGAGAAATGTTATACAGCACCTTGAGTTGCAGTTGGAGGCTTTCTTCAGATGTTCTATCCTCAGCCAAGTGGGGAATGATTTTGCTACTGCCATCTACAGTTAAACCTTAGCTAGGATGCCTCCTCCTGCTGCAAGAAAAAAACTTCCTAGTTAATATTAGAAAGGGTCACAAATAAATCTTTAAGGTGAATCCAACAAAAAAAAGATGCATCTTTATCAATTACAGAGCAATGAATACGTTTGTGGACATGCTCAGCAAACTGGAAACTAGTATATTATAATTAATTGACCTGAGAAATATACTCCGGTGATCCTTTAAAAGGGAGCTGTAATATTACTCTTATTTTATTTTTACTTTCTTTTTTTTTTTAAAAAACATTACTTTTACATTACTACCTAGCTGTAACAACCCTATCTGAAATGTAACCCATGTTAAGGACAGCCACTACACGTTTTTTATTATGATTCAGTTCTTCTCCAGCCCAGTGGAATCTCCTTGACTAGACTGATATCGATTTATTTGTCTGCTTCATTTGGAAACAGGTGGTCGTAATCCTCCTCCCTCTCAAATTATAAATGATGACCCGGAGCCATGGGGTTTCAGAGGTGGACTTTCTGGAGAGTTCCAGGTACAGTTTGTTAGTCTTTGCCATTTTATTGTGCATTAAGTTATTACAAACAAGGCAAAAATAATGCTGTAAAGCAGGAGTGTCCAATCTTATCCGAAAGGGTGCAGGTTTTCATTCCAACCAAGCAGAAGCCAACCCTGAGTCTATTGAAAGCCAAGTTCAACTGATTATACAGGTGGAATCAGGTGTGGTTCCTGCTGGGTTGGAATGAAAACCTGCACCCACACAGGCCCTTTCCGGATAAGATTGGACACCCCTGCTTTAAAGGGATAATTAAGTGAGTGGTAACTGGTTTTACTAATTTGACTTTGTTATCTAGAGGATGCTTCCATGTCACGGGAACCGAGATCTGTTTCGTACTCCTCCTGCCACTAGAGTGTACACGATTCGACCATGTACTCCCAAAGATATGGTGACTGACTTACTGATTTCGAAAGATAAGGCCCTACTACTTTTATAGTCTGCTCTTAGACCTGAACTCAAATGCTTTAAGCTACCTAATGATTCTGTGGAGATGCCATCCATTACAAATGAGTATTGTGTGCGTGTTTGTCTACTTCACAGTCAGAGGTTTTGAGATTATCCAAGGAGATACAGAGTGAGACGCTACAGCAAGTTACATTAATTGGTGACAGGTGATAAGTCACTTTCATTGAACTACATTTTTTGTTGACAAGACATTTGCCAGATTTATGGCTGGGGAAAAAAAGCATTTATTGACAGTTGGTGATATTATTGCCATTTTTTAGCTAGTAACATCAAGCTAGCCGATATACAGAATGCAGTTTCATTCGTCCGTGTCCTTCCTCTCAGGCTGGTGGACGGTCAGATTATTCCATCTAAACACTGTGACCTGGTTCTGGAGGATGAAGTCGGCATCTGTGGTTTCGCTTTAGCCCTCACCGATGCAAAGATAGCCATGACCACATCCCAGGTGACGAAGATGAAGAACACTACCACTACCTCCCACCCATTACTACTAGCTCTGAAATATGTAACTTTTAATTGTGCATCTGCACTGTATTGTATTTTAATCACAGTCATGATTTCTGGCTTCATCAGTTAGTTAGAATTGATGGTGAAACTTTTGCTAAAGATTTGCTAGTCGTAGATATCAGGATTTATTGACACTGGTTCATTAAATCATAAATTCTATCATCATGTTTTGAATCGTCTTCTTTGAGTGTAGGAGACTGGAGAAATATGAAGTTAATTTGGCTACACAGGCAAAACTAATGATCATTAGATGAGATCAAACTGCAGACCATGGAGGCACATACTGACTTTATTTACTTAGTCTAATTACATTTATATTTAGCATTGAAAAGATGCACTCAATTAACGAGATTAGTCCTAGCTAGCATTATTGAAATGTATTGTGAAAGAAGGATTATAATGTGCAATGATTCTGTTCTGAAAAAATGTTAAAAGGTTTTGTTCTTAAATTGGATAATTTTTTTTAGGTGTAATTGTGCGGCAAATAGTGCAGAAAGTCTTCTCTAGATTTTGGAGTATTCAAACTGATATGGTTTTAATCTAGATTGATTGACTTTTTTTTTTTTTTTTACTGCTTTGTTGTCTCTTGTGTCTGTAGTATCCAGAAACGATGCTGAGAGATTTCCCCTCTCTGATGATTATTCAAATCCACCCAAGAGTACCAGATCCCAACACTGCCAAGCGCCTGATTGGCAACATGCTCTCTTTACTACAAGAAGCTGGTATGTTTACCAAGAAACAGATGTGCGTGCACACACACGCGCACACACACACGCGCACACACACACACACACACACACACACTCTCACTCACTCTCTCTCTCTCTATACTGATCAAACAAACATAGTGTGTGCAACCAACCATTGTCTGGCTTTTCTCGTCTGTCCTGTTTATACAGTGCAACTGCCTTCATTTTTAACACAGATCTATTCTGCATTTCTTCCTCAGGCTCCACTGGTGTTTTTTGCGAGTTCAGATCTAACGACAGAAGAATGTTGGACTTTCTCAGGACTCTGGGCCTGCTCCACCTGCTTACGGTGGAAGGACTACAAACAGGCCTGGTCGTCATGGGAACAAAGCTGTGAATAATGAGCTGCGCTTTACAGATATTCAAGATGTTGATTTAAGCCCACACAGCGCTTTTATTGTTAAACAATAAGAAATGACAAAAATAAAAGTTTTACATTGACATTGCAAATATGTTCATAAACTTTATATATGGTCATATGATGTTTATTTTTATCATTACTTCTTTATGTGATAAAACTTTGATTGCCCTTGGGGGCAATTTTTAAACCTCTACTGCACACACTAAGATACTCTCATGAGAAAAGGTTCTGTTGCGCTATTGCTATGTGATCATTTTATTTTCTGTGGTAGTGGTTAGCACGTTTGCCTCGTGCCTTTTAGGTTGGGGGGTTTGAATCCCGCCTCTGCACTGTGTGCATGGAGTTTGCATGTTCTCGCCTGAGGGGTTTCTTCCAGGTACTCCTGTTTCCTCCCCCAGTCCGAAGACATGCACTATAGGCTGATCGGCATTTCCAAACTGTCTGTAGTGTTCGCGATTGTGCCCTGCGATCTGTTGGTATCCCTCACCCTGAGCTCCGAGTTCCCTTGGATAGGCGCCAGGCTCCCCCGCAACCCTGTGTAGGTTACCTGGGATGGAAAATGGATGGATTTTCGGTGGTATTTTAGAATATGGGCACACCACACAACAATGAAAATATGTCTATTGAACATTTGATTATTTGTCACTGTTGAAACAGTGGTATTGGTTTTACATTACTCCGAGCAAGCAGGGGATTTTGAATTATTTTGAAAGAATGCTTACATTCTTTCAAACTAAATCCAACCCTCTCATTGAAATACAAGTTATATTTTAATTAGAGGTAGGAATTTACAGCTTTTTTGACCATTTCGCCAAGCACCTACTCCTGTCTCCTGTTCTGACTTATCCTCCCTTCCTGCATTATGGTCTAACTTATCCCCACTGTTTTCTACAGGAATATCCAGTGCAATCCTCTTCTTATCCTGGCCCTAGAACATTTCCATGTTCTGAACAAAAGACATATACACCAGTATTATGAAAGCTGCATTAAATATAAGTGAAATAAATAAAATAAAAGTTAAATATTAAATTTCTTGGGGTTTTTTTTGTGTGAACACCTTCATTTTTCTGTGACCTTCACTTACCACGTTTGGTAATGTGGATCCTTTATCGTCCTTTATGGTCCCATATGGCAATATACATATTTTTCTAAACAGAAATACTACAATTTTCTAAAAATAAGATTTAAATGAAAAAAATATATATTTAAAAGTCACTGTAAATATTTAGTAAATATTTTTGAAGAATGATTTAAATGATGTTCAATGTGGAAAAGAGGAGGACAGTGGGAGATTTCAGTGTGGCCACCTACTTCAAAAACACCAATCAGTGAATATGTTTAAAATGTAAATGCTCTAAAAAGCCAGATAAATGCAGCATGCAGAAAAGGGTGCTGTAATTGGTCAGGGACAAATTAGGGGGGAAAATAACATTCTTCTTGACTAACTCAGGTGTTTAAGCATCTTAAGTTTAATTTCTTGTCTAAGATGAAGACAGTTAAATATTAATGATCACATCCACAAGTCAGAAGAGCAACATTCAGTGAGATATATGCATTTCAGCAGGATTTTAAAACATGACAGTAAAACAGAAATAAAACAAAACACTCATTTGGACTGCGTCGTTAAAGTCACCCTAAACTTTATAACGTACTGATTTATGATTAAACTCTTTTAAGAGTGCGCTGTCCAGTTGATTATTACATATTATTAATAATGATTAATTATTATTACCACCACCTCTACTACTGCATGTAGGGGCATTTCTAATTTGCATATTAAGAGATATACAGTATACACAGTAATATCATATGAGGGTAAACGTGTTTGTTTCTGATGGTAGTTTTTGTATAACCATTAAAAACATGGGCTTTAAAATAAGTTTTGGGTGACTCGCAATTTACAAATATCTGCATGATCTACTAAAATGTTATAAATAAAAAATGACATAAATGAACATGAATCATTTGCATCTTTATCCTTCAAGTCCACTTAATAAAAGACAAATTTGTCTTTTGGGTCATTCCGGTTTGGTTAGAGTTAGTCCGTGTTGTGCGTTTTAACCCAAAAAACCCTGAGTCTTCAGCAGCACTGTTTTTCACAGAGATGCTAAGGAGAGACCTCAGCCAACGTTCAAAACTACACGGTAAGCGTGTAAGCTCTGTGAGCTGTCTATGTAGCTTACCATGTAGCTGTGTCTTTGTGTTTTGTTTGACGTCATTGATCTCCCTCGTCATGAGAGAACAGTTATCCACTGTGTCCACTGGTGGGTCTCCATGGGGACATGAATACATGCAGTGTACATTATCACCACTGCATACAGAAATATCATAAAGAGAAACTGATCCTTTTATGACATTTTACATCTACGACATTGCACTGACATTACACACATGGTCACATACCCAGTGACTCCCATGTGAGAAATCCACTCTCTTCTACCAAACTAGATGAACTCCAGCCCTTCGTATTTCACATCTCCGATCTTTGTCTCGGGCAGCAGGACCCGTCCGTCCAGCGTGAAGGCTGTGATGTAGGTGGCGATTTTGCCTGCGTCCTCCTCAGACTTCAGTGCGAGGACCACGTGGTCATGGGTGTTGGGAATGAACCTGAAGGCTGAGAAGCCGTGTGTGGGGAGCAGCCGCCCGACCCGGGTCACTGAGACGTGGCTGAAATCGGCCGTGCAGGTCAGGAGCAGGTTGGTGGCACGGCGCTCGTCAGCTGTTTCCTCGTAGCGTTCAGAGCTGGCGCGGCGTGGGAGGAAGAACCAGCGCTGTCGACGCTCGCTCCACACCGCCGACTCGTGTATCAAATAACCTGAGATGCACATGAAGGACAGGTGTGGGCTTTAGTTATGCAGGATTTTCCCTACTGTAGAAAGGCTTAGGCGCAGTGAATGAAAGCCAAATGAATGTAAAAAGGCATTTAGGCGACATATCAGAATGAATATAAAAACGATGGTGAGAGTTCTATGTGCTGACAAAATGAAACTGAGAGGTGGCTTGATCTCAAATAAAAGGTAAGCTGGCAACAGAAATGACCTGCCAATCAACAATCAGTGCCTGAACGAACGTCCTCAATGTCTTCAGCAGCACACCGTTTTAAAATCAAATTAAACTAGTAACTACTAGTTACTACCACTACTAGCTCTACTAGGAGTAGTACTAGTGACAAACACTCCAAAGCATTATCCAAACATTTACTGATCAATACCACATTAATTTATTCCGTTGTTCATGTGAACCTGGTCCTTCCATGTATGTCTTTTTTTTTTTTTTTTTTTTTTAAATAAGGCTCATATTCACAAGCTGTTCAGTTCAGCCAAACGTCACTGTGTTGTGTATTAGAACACAATTTCTACCCAATTCTATGACAGGGTAGAGACAATAGAGTTTAGAAACAATTGTTTGCACCGGTTCCTCCATTCAATACAGTATGCATGCACTGTTCAGTGTAGTTAATGCTATTTAATCATACACTTTTGGACTTATTGCACTGTTGTGTATTTGCACTTTGTGTAGTCCTGTGCACAGTGATTATGTGCTGCACCATGGTCCTGAAGAAATAACATTGTTCTAATGTATACGAGTTATATAGAGGAATGTAAAAAAAAAAAGCACAAATCTCCGTAGTGCCGTGGCCATCCAGGATCTGGATGTTTCACTGTTGAAGCAAATAAATGCTGAGGTCATTATTGATGCTGTTCCAAAACATATAAAAACACATAAAAGTGTTTTCTGGAATATGCTGGTTCATATCTCAGAGAAGCAAGCATGAAAGTTCAATTCAGATGTTTCAATCAGCAAACCTCTTAAAATGTAGGTGTGTGTGGGTGCTAGCTGGGTTAGCTCTCTTGGTGTCACTCACTTGGCATGCTCATTTGCATAAAAGTTGCTTTTTTTAAAGTAGCACACCTGCAGTGAGTGAAGGTACGAAGTGTGTGGCAGCTTTAACAAGTTAACATTTTTAATTATAGCAGGTAAGTTCTTCCTCATGCCATCTTAGGGAGTTTTCCACGATCACCTCTGGCTGCTTAATGCGGTTCAAATATAAATCTACACCCGGATTTCTGTCACAATGATTTCTGTGACGATCTCTATTGTTAAAACGCTATACAAATACTGAACTGAAGTTAACAGAATTGAAAAGAGGCAGGACTGCAGTTCCAAGTTGAGAGCAATGTGTGTGTGTGTGTGTGTGTGTGTGTGTGTGTGTGTGTGTGTAGCAGCCTTCGAGTCAACCTGCTGTCAAAACAAAAAAGGAGCCAAATGATATGGACAAAACAGAAAAATGTGAATATTTTTAAATTTTCTAATTTCTAGATTTTCTAATGATCTTATAACTAATTACATTTTTGAAAAAAAAAACTAGTTCTTAAGTCTTTATTAAGACGGACATAAACAAGAGCTAGTTAGTTCGTTCAAGTACACATTCAGCAAAAGTGCATTCGAGAAGCCACATTTCAATATGATGACTAAAATGTGACTGATTATGGATTTTGTTTTTTGAATTACTGTGAACTTCTGTGGAATTTCCCTTTAAATGCCCTAGGAGCATGCAATTTCTAGCCAAATATGCTTTAGTTCACACACAAAAGGTTCAATTATGGCAATGGAAAGTGTATTCTGAGCCCAAAGAGGCATAGATGCAAGTATTCACTTTTAAAGTTTTCATAGCATTTGGAATTGAGGTTTTAAAAATGGCCTACAAGGTAGTGCTGCATTTCAGTTCTCTATGTTTAGTTTTCTGTGCCAGCGATATGGTGTCATGGAGGCCAAATTGCAGCTGTGTCCTGGCAGCCAGTTTCGGATGAGTTCACTCTCATTCCATGGTGGTATGTGGGTCAGATAACAGTGGGCTGGCAAAAGGCCATCAGTCATTAATTATCTGGGACACGAACTGTCCTGGGTCTCTGTGAAAAGTTTGTTGTCATACTGGCAGATTTATGGTATGGTACTGATGAGAGTGCTATTTTCTCTACAACTCTCAATAACCCTTTAAGAAATGTCAAGGGTCTTTAATGTTATCACTGTGCAGCATTAGCAAAATACAGCTAATTACTGCTTGCATTTTCAGTTCTCTTTTTTTCTACAACTATTCTAGTCACAGTAACTATTTATTGATGTTAATTTCAGTGGCTAGGGTTAGGGTTAGGGCTGAACACAAAGGAGACTTCACATTCTGGAGACTCGCTGACATACAGGAAGGGTATATTAAGTATCTATAGAGGAAGGTGAAAAGGCCAACTGTTGAAGCAGTTGGCCTTCAACACTGAAGCTGACTGCATCAGATTTAGATCCTCATTCTGTAAAGTGTGTTTTGCTTTGGTGAGCTTTTTTACCAGGTGGTTTGATGCCTGCTGCGCCCCTCATTGCGATGTAATGGGGCACCCAGTTCTCGTGGTGCACGTCGCCCTGGAAGCCGATGACTTTCACCCACTGGGGGTCGTTGTTGACGAATTCGCCCGTGGTGGTCGTCCACTCCTTCCCCAGCCCACCCACGTACAGGTGCTCGTCCTTCACTGCCAGCCACTCAGCCTTAAAACCTGCTCACAGTGTAAACACAAGGACAAGCATCTTTAATATCATGTTTCACTACAGTTCTTTCCCCTGCACAATTATTCAATTAAAATATACAATCCCATCCAAATTGGAACAGCAAGGCCAATTCCATTGCATTTCACCTCCTGAAGAGGAGACTGACGAGAGGGAGGAAAAAAAGAAACAACAACTGAAAGAAACTGCAGTACAAGCCTGCAAAAGCAACACAAAAGGAAAATGCAACAGTTTGGTGATGTCAGTGGGTCACCAGCTTGATGCAGTTATTGCAAGCAAGGGATATACAACCATATATTAAGTGTTATTTACGTTAAGACTATTTGTTCCAAAACTTTTGCTCACCTAACGATTGGGTGGTCTGACACTACAAATGCCATGTTCTCATTTGTTTAACACATCTTGATGTAAATATGAGGTAATGAAAGCTAAAATTCTGATCTACCATCTCATTCATCTCAAACCCAACATTTCTTCAATGTATAACGAAAACAATAGAATTGGCCTTGGTGTTCCAATGCTTCCGGAGGGAACTGTTATCTAAATTATCCATCCATCCATCCATCCATCCATCCATCCATCCATCCATCCATCTTCTACCACTTACTCCTTCTTCAGGGTCGCGGGGGAACCTGGAGCCAATCCCAGGGAGCATCGGGCACAAGGCGGGGTACACCCTGGACAGGGTGCCAGTCCATCGCAGGGCACAATCACATACACACTCACACACCCATTCATACACTACGGACACTTTAGACACGCCAATCAGCCTACCATGCATGTCTTTGGACTGGGGAGGAAACCGGAGTTATCTAAATTATAAAAATACAAAATTAGAATTAATAAATAATATTCCGTTTGCATGACCATCCATCAATCCATCCATCCATCTTCTATACCGCTTATCCTACTGGTTCGCAGGGAACCTGGAGCCTATCCCAGGGAACATGGGGCACAAGGCGGGGTACAATTCCATTTCAGGGCACAATCACACATTTTGGACATGCCCATCAGCCAACCATGCATGTCTTTGGACTGGGGGAGGAAACCGGAGTACCCGGAGGAAACCCCTACAGCACGGGGAGAACATGCAAACTCTACACAGGGCCGCAGTGGGAATCACTAAGCCACTGTGCATGTTTGCATGTCATTTGCTTTATTTTAAATTTTGCAAATATTTTACTGCTATACACGTACACTTCTATATATTATTAAACACATTTTTTAATTTTTTTACTATAAAAAATAATTCCAAAACTATAACTAAAACAAAAGAATGAAATATTGCCTCTAAACAAGCAAAAAAAACAACATGAAATCATTTCCCTTTTAATTTTTTCACACAACACTGACATGACTCAACTCATTAAGTGCAGAAAATGGCAGCTGGCAGAATGAGTGTGCGGTGTGGGAATATTTTGAATTGAACTCTTCTATTGTTTTCCACTCACCTTTGGAAACGCTGCCATCTCCATCAGGCAGGATGACCCATGGTACAGCCCGGTTGTCTTCAATGCGATACACCACGCCTGTTCGATCGTCTACGCTGTACAGATGTCCGTTAAACACCACCAGGTCGGACAGCTCCATCCCACGCCCTTTTTCTGATAAATGGCTCTCCAGCACCACCTTCTCCGGGTCCCACTCTACCTCCACATGTTCCCCGTTGTCTGTCACTAGCAGGTGGCCTCGCTGCATGTAGCTGAACCAGGTTTTGTCCTTGATGCTGCGTGAGTTTGTGTCCAAGTCTGCGATCACAGCTATGCGGTAGCGGACTCCATTAGCTGTGCGCTCCGGCGGGCTCAGAGGGTACGTGTGGTTGTAACGGGCATCCGTATTGGCAGTCGTATCCCGAATCAGGCGGTGTGCACCATTACTATGACGCATCGATGGAAAGAGTTTTGTATCGTCTGTAGAGCCCCCTGCTGTTTGGTGCAGATAGAGCAACAGGCCCAAGCCTAGTATAGTTACTACTGTGATGGCCCTCCATTTGAAATGGAAGCGAGGGTCAGCGCTAGCACTACTGATGGACGCCAAGGAGGGCAAGGACCGCATGGAGATCCGGGTAGTCATCAGGTCATTAGGAGGTAGAGCTAAAGGGAGGAAGTGAGGAGAGAGAGAGAGAGAGAGAGAGTGAAATTAAGAGACTGGAAATAGGAGAGGGAGAATGGGAGAGAGTGAGAGAGACAAAGACAGAATGCGAGTCAGAGCAAGAGTTTTATACCCATATGCCAAGGCTATATTTGCCTAAGGAAGGTTGTTTGTGTTCTGCCTTGATTATCAGATTTCCATACACGTTCCTGAATCAGGTCCTAAAGGAAGTAGAAAGTTGGTCATAGCAAACTGGTTAGGACTGACACCTCTCAGCATGGAATCAAAAACACTGTAGCTTCAAATCCTTCTCCTCATAACAGTTACAGTGGTGCTTGAAAGTTTGTGAAGATTTTCATACAAGTACTAAAAGTAGATAAAGAGAAACCAATTAAACAAGTGAGACAAAAATATTATACTTGATCATTTATGCATAGAGGAAAATTATCCAATATTACATACCTGTGAGAAGCAAAAGTATGTGAACGTCTAGCAGTTAATTTGAAGGTGAAATTAGAGTCAGGTGTTTTCAATCAATGGGATGACAATCAGGTGTGAGTGAGCACCCTGTTTTGTTTAAAGAACAGGTCTCTATCAAAGCCTGATCTTCATAACGCATGTTTGTGGAAGTGTATCATGGCACGAACAAAGGAGATTTCCAAAACCATCTCTAAAGAGTTTGGACTCCACCAATCCACAGTCAGACAGATTGTGTACAAATGGAGGAAATTCAACACCATTATTACCCTCCCCGGGAGTGGTCTACCAAAAAAGATCACTCCAAGCACAAGACGTGTAATAGTCATTGAGGACACAAAGGAACCCAGTGTAAATTCTAAGCAACTGAAGGTCTCTCTCACATTGGCTAATGTTAATGTTCATGAGTCCACCATCAGGAGAACATTGAACATTAATGGTGTGCATGGCAGGGTCGCAAGGAGAAAGCCACTGCTCTCCAGAAAGAACACTGCTCTCCGTCTGCAGTTCAAAGGTCATGTGGACAAGCCAGAAGTCTATTGGAAAAATGTTTTGTTGACAGATGGGACAAAAATAGAACTTTTTAAATTAACTGTATAAATGAGAAGCTTTATGTTTCCAGAAAGGAAAACACTGCATTCCAGCACAAGAACTTTATCCCATCTGTGAAATATATTGGTGGTGGTATCATGGTTTGGGCTTGTTTTGCTGTATCTGGGCCAGAAAGACTTGTCATCATTGATGGAACAATGAATTCTGAAGTATGCCAGCAAATTCTAAAGGAAAATGTCAGGACATCTGTCCATGAACTGAATCTCAAAAGAAAGTGGGTCATGCAGCAAGACAAACACCCTAAACACACAAGTTATTCTACCAAAGAATGGCTAAAGAAGAATACAGGTAATGTTCTGATATGGCTAAGTCAAAGTCCTGACCTTAACCCAATAGAAGTATTGTGGAAGGACCTGAAGCAAGCCATTCATGTGAGGAAACCCACCAACATCCCAGAGTTGAAGCTGTTCTACACTATGGAATGGGCAAAAATCCCTTCACGCAGATGTGCAGGACTGATCAACAGTTACCAGAAACGTTTAGTTGCAGTTATTGCTGCACAAGGGGGTCACACCAGATACTGAAAGCAAAGATTCACATACTTTTGCCACTAATGTTGGATCATTTTCCTCAATACATAAATGACCAAGTATAATATTTTTGTCTTGTTTGTTTAATTGGGTTCTCTTTATCTATTCTTAGGACTTGTGTGAAAATCTGATGTCGTTTTAGGTCATATTTATTCAGAAATATAGAAAATTCTAAAGAGTTTACAAAGTTTCCAGCACCACTGTATTTAGTTGTCTGGAGGTGGTAAACACCCTACTTCTGACTTTAAGATGAAAAATCAATTTTGATCATCCAAAAATCTTTTCTGTAATTAAATGCCCAAACTATATACTTGGTTTAAACAGCACTGTCTAACTACACAATCACTTGCTTACAAAAAAATTCAAATTTTGTATTGATAATTATAATTTTAAATAAAACTGTATTATCATCACCTGCTTTCTGGTTCAATTCTGGCTTGAGACTACGTGAGGAGGAACCTAAGGGTCGAAATGATACTCAACCCAAAAAAAGATTTGGGTTGTCCACAATGGTAGACCCTATAAAATCAGTGTTCAGCTCCATGGTGAAACTTTGTATATCTTTATCAATCCTAAACCACACCATCAAATCTACGAGACATTAGTTAAAGTAACCACGCTTTCAAAACTGTAATCTTTAAATGGGTATCTCCTATTGGTTGATTCTAATTATACAGACAGCACCCAATTTTTTTAGGTCCACAAAAAATGATTCAGTGGGTTATATGTACATTAAATCAGTGCTGTATTTTGACCATTGGCTACTGTTATGTAAATCACTTATAAAGACATGTGTTGGCCTGTGATAAATGTGAGCTGGCATGCTAGAAGTTAAGTAGCCATCGAGATAAGGACTACCTTTACCCACAGTACAGTAAATGAGTGACATCAGTAAAAACCAACATCAACTCTTCCCTAAGGCCGATGAACACATTCTGAGTGAACACTGCGTGCATTTGAACCATCTATAGTTACATTTAGTGTTGTGTGAAACAAGTTCATGTTATCACTTACATCATACCAGCTGTTACCAGTAACTCCCTCATCAGCATTTTCACTCTATTGAAGTTAATAAGAAAAACTGCCACTTGGCAT
This sequence comes from Ictalurus furcatus, assembly GCF_023375685.1. NCBI lineage: Eukaryota > Metazoa > Chordata > Actinopteri > Siluriformes > Ictaluridae > Ictalurus > Ictalurus furcatus. The sequence goes on from NC_071264.1 coordinate 23,936,434, forward strand.
GTTACAGAGAAATCTATCTATCCTGAAGACTTTCCTGTGGTGGAAAATGTGCTGACTGTTGAAATAGGATGACACGGGTGACTTCTGCAATAAATTTCTACTTACAGAATGCGTCACCATATCAACAATTATGTTTAAATAATATAATGTTTTAAAAAAAATTCATTCATTATTAGACGATAGATAATGTAGATTGTCTGCCACAGAACTCTCTGGGAATGAGTTGTTAATGCAGAAACCTTCTGACCAATCAGAACTGCGTTCTAGTATAATCTTCACACATAATCAATAGTTTAACAGTACGTGTTTAGGAGTGGTTTAAGAACTGGATGTGTATTGAGGCAAGGTTTCGGGTGAGACCGACTAACTTGTTAGCCCCAACGCAAACCTAAAGGAGCAAACACTAGACACCAAACAGGACACCATTTGGAAAAATTTTACAAATCAGGTGTTCCACCTAAGGTGCTCACTCCTTAAAAAAAACACTCATTTACATAGATGGCACTTTTGAACTCAAGAGCATGAGGTAATGCTCAAATGCACTACACAGAGGTTACACAAGTTCAAACATGCAAAAGCCATGTTTGCATGGGTTAACCCTTTGCACTTGTAACATTTAACATTCTGCTTTATCACGTTTGTCATCTTCTTATTTAATCATTTCAAAGGCACATTACATAGTAGTACTCTTTAGTCTGTTGTCAACAGTGAACCCAGAGGTTTTGTGTTTTTTGTCTAGAAGGTCTCAGTTCCCTTATTCTCTAAGCTCATACCTGAAGGACTAATTAACTAACCAATAGTATCAAATAACTGGGACAACACAGGCACAAGGCAAACATTACAGGGCAATTATGACCTTAATGTATGTACACAGTGCAAAATTACTAATAAGGCAAATCATTATCTGTTATCATTTATATAACATTAAAAAAATACCTGCATGTTTAGTGGTGCAGAGTGTCCTTCAAATGACTGAAATTGAGAAGAACTCCTTGAGTTTATGGCTTGTGTTATAAACTATGAACAACTCCTCAGCCAGCATTATAAAGCTGGTGTTACAGACAGAAGCAACACATAAGAACAGGGGGAGTTAGGCAGTTTATGGCAGAGAGAGAATGCAAAAGAGAACCTAGTGAACATCAAGCGTCACTGTCCTGAACTCGCCGCACGTCCCACAATCATTTGCCTAAAAATGGACATCTGCATGGCGAGCTTTTCGTTAACTTACTTTTAGAAAAGGCTTTGGCATGTCTTGTTTCAGTGTTGAATTTGTACAATAGGAGGATATCAGCTTATTTACTGAAATCAAGTAAATACACCTTTAGGTATAATGTTAAACCACTCGAAAGTCTACATAAAAAAAAGTCTAGCAACTTTACACTACAGACAAACTTGGTTGTTTCACACTCACAACAAATAAAAAATCTCTACCAGAGCTTTACTTAAACAGCAGGCATGAAGTTGTACGTTTACAATTAGACACAATCTAGCAGCTACTAAAGACCATGTTATTTACCATTCATTCTTCCTTTTGTTCTTCTGTGATGTTTCTTTTTTCGATCCATTCAGTACAATGCTGCTCGCTTGCAGGAACAAACTGATCTCTAGGTCTCCGTTTCTTCTTCTCTCTTTGAAACCTTTCCCTGCCGGTCTTCATTGGGTAAGAAATGGCCGACTCTTGCAATCATGACTAAGGCAAATTTTCATTACAGTCAGATTTGAACTTTTACCTCCATGGATTATTGATTAGCTTAAGAACAGAAGAGCTCCACTAAATGGCATTTGCCCCACTGACAGGCATTTTCATACAGTTCTGTGTCACAGATGCTTTGTGCTTGTTGTTTTTGATCACCTGTGTCTGTACACTCCCTCAGGTACCAGCCCTCAGAGCCTCCGAGGACTGACAGAGCCAGAGATCACAGCGTGGTATAAAATATATAAGCTGTCTTAACTCATGTCTTGGACGAATTCAAAAAGTTTTTAATACATTTAAAATAAACAGAGGTTCTGTTTGGAATAAGAAATCATTCAATTCCATTACAAAAAATCTTATGAAACAGTAAAAGTTAAAATAAGAATCTCTTTTAAAAAACAAAACAAAAGGGTGCTCCGATACCTTAGGCAAATAAACAAAACACGACATATGCAGTTTTAGAAAAATAATCAATAACAGAGTGGTGTTATGCGGCCTGACGCAAACAGAACTAGGGCTGCAACTAATGATTATTTTCATAATCGATTAGTAGGCCGATTATTTTTTCGATTAATCAATTAATCGGATGGGGCGGGGCAAACTTTCAGTACCATTTTGTTTTTGTTTATTTAAAATAAAATCCACAAACTGAGTGTTACAAATATAAACTTCAGAATAAAACTTTACACAACTGTTTGTCCAAAGCAGAAAAGAACCCAATACACACACATGCACCAAAATATATGTTATTAATTTAGGACTGTAGTGTAATCCGGTGCTTTTTGTGCATCCATAAAAAATAACGCATAAATACTATAAAATAAATTATATAATTTAATTTGTAGTATTTATGCATTATGTGCATAAATACTATGCACATACTATTGATCCACCCCCTTCCACACACACACACACACACACACACACACACATACATGCAGGCACCCCTGGTTTGCATGGGGAACATTTTTCTTTTTGATCCCATCGACCCATTCTCAGGAACTTAACATATAGTTTCTAATCAGCTGGGGGTCCATCCTGCCATAAAACACATTGTTTGATTCCCATTTGGTATCTTGGTCACTTACATTTCAAAGATGCTCAGTGGTGTAAAAGAATATGCTTAATATAACCCAAGAGGTTGGCTGGTAACATCAAGGAAGGGGCTTATAACATCAGAGGCTGCATTTTTACCATTAATGCTATTATCATCACGCATCCTATGTCAGATGTTGGTCAACATTTCTGTAAGTTACATTTGTCTCTATTCTATGTATATCTTCTTTTGTGATTCTGTTAAATAAATTAATTTGTTATTGCTATCTTTAAACATTCGGTGGTTCTTCCATAAGAAAGTCTGTTGCATTAAAAGTGCATGACTGTATTTATATGGTTATTAGAAATAGTGTCCCAAGCTAAATTTGTCGTATGTTAGACAGGTTAAAATCGACCTCTGACAAGTTAACGTAAAAGGCTAATACTTGCAAGTTTAAACGAAACCTCTGACAAGTAAATAGGAAAGGCCTATCCATCCACGTCGATATAAACCTCTGAGCTAACAAGAATAACTTGTTTATCATAGGCTAGATAAAAGCCTGAATTTTGAATGGTAAACATCACCTCTAAGTTACAATTAATCCACAAAAAAAATTTGAATTCTAATATGCTTATTGACTTGGTGCTCTAAATGAAATTTCTTTTACTTCTGCAGTTTGTTCTAAAGGTATACAAACTTTTGCACTGTACTGTATAAGTGTCTATTCAGCTATGTATCTTAAAAATAATCCAGGATGTTACTGCAGTGTTTTCGTAATAAAAGGAGATGTAGTTGAGCGAAACACAAAGTTCCCAGAAAAGCAGCTGCTCAAAAAATGGAAACTTTGTGAACTTCACTAAACTTTTACTACATCCTCTATCTATTTATTTATCTATCTTTTGTTATTGCATTACTTTTGATGATAAAGTACAATAAACCTAAATGTACCATTAACTCAGCCCATAATGATTTCCATTTTAATCTGTTTGCTGTAACAAAGTCAACCAAGGCATCCTGTTAAATATTTGCTAAGGAACTTGAGACCATACGTCAGCTCTACAAGACATGAAGGCACCTTAAATCCCTGCGTAGTGCCTTGAAACATGCAGCATTATTCAGTGTTTTGACATAATTTCCACTGAAACAGGAAGTCAGGGCAGAACATATCGAGTTGCTCCTCACCCTTTTTAAACAGCCAATAGCGTTTACCTTACCTCAGAGCCCGGGCTAAGCCGTACTTGACAGTTAGTACCATGGATTTTTGTAATATTGGGGGTGGGACACTTCAGATTCTAGACAGCATTTGATTGGACAAACAGTCTCATGAGCGCTGAAGTGCAGAACAATGTCATCAAAACTGCTGATCCGTATTGGTGGTAGAGAGAGACTGTACGTTTTGAATGTGTATATCTTCTAAATGCAAATTTTGTCATTGTTCTGGAGCTCACTAGCTTATAGACAACCTCAAGGCTGACATATTCATACTAAAAGCCACAAAACTTACATTTTTATTTCATGGGGACTTTAAGAGAGGACAGCCATTTTGGTAGTATGGTCTGTATGACACCCATATTTTTATTTTTTTTTTAGAATTTAAAATGTTCAGTTTCCCTAAAAATGCAGATTCTCAATGAAATTAATTGGTCACTGAAATAATAATCACACTACTTAATTCATCAAAAAGAGAGAAATACAGTGGCAAATCTGTAGTATATAGTATACTAAATACCAGATCTCTCAGGGTTCAGTAATAGTGATTAGGGAGTAAATTATTTCGTATTAAGCTTGAATTCTGGTCATTTTAATAATTATAACGGAAGAGCAACAAAATAAAGAATAGGCTTTTAAAATTTCATTATAAAAATAATATATTTTAAAACTCACTGTATAACTAACTGAACTATCGATAACGGCCTAGCTAATGAAGATTCCATGACTACGTATACACGCATTTACGTACTACGTAGTATGTAAAAACAGTACGACAGGTTACCATGGTTACCATTTGTGGCCTATTGTTTAGCCGTACTACTTAGTATGTTAGTATGCGACATAGAAGAGATCCAATTGAATACGCTACTATTCTGTTGTGGGTTATAACTTTGGGTGTGTACCTGTTAATATCTAGCTTCAAGTTATGTTATGTTATGTTATGTTATGTTATGTTCGAATATGTTCAAGTTATGTTATGTAAGTTATGTTAAAGTTCAGTCATTGCTAACTATTAGCTAGCATAGACTACTAGCTAGTACAGTAACGTATTGGAACATACCCCCCATAAACCAAGTATTCATGAGTTAATAAATATACGTACAGCTCGAATCTCCACTCTGGTGTAGCTTTGCGACGCAAACTCTGCGGTGGTTTAGTGTGCTACGTCCTTTCCATCGTTTACACAACCTCGGAACAGCCAGAGCTCCCTTCCCTTTTCAGGCACCACAGCCGTCCTGCGAAGGAAATCTGCCAACACACCGGTTAGTGCGGTTGTACCTCCTACCCGTTTTGCTACAAATCCCGCCTCCAGGGCTGTGATTGGCTAAGAGGTTTCATTCACAGAAGTCCGCTGATTGGATGGTTATAACGTCGCTCACTTTACAGTAACAAGCAGAGGTAATGACAATGAGTATGAAAACGCCCACTGATTGAGAAACGCCTATTTTATGTTCAGCAGATACCTATACTTGAAGGAAATAACAGTTGGGATCGGTTAATGCTGCATTCAAGACCTGGGTGATAAAGAATAATAATTCCCTAACTTCAAAAACTGGGGGGAAAAAACCCTACGAGTAGGAACCAAGTCGGAATTTTATGAGCTTTGTTTGCCCCAACCAAACCCGGAAGTGAGGCAACTCACTACATAAAACATGCCCAAAGTCATAAACGAGGAAGTAATTTTAAAGTAGGGGTTTTACTTTAGATTTAAGCTTATAATGAATTTCACTTGATAAATGTAACAAAATACATTTTAGTTATAAAAAAAAATAATTCAAGGCTAATAAGTTATAATACCATTAATGCAGCAACAAGATTCAAATCTAATTATTTTTAAGCAAGGGTAACAATTTTATGCGACTGGAACAACAAAGGCAGTATTAATTTAATCCATGTTAAAGCTTACTCTTTATTGGTGCAGCCCTTTCCTTTCATTAATTTTGCATAAATAAAATATTTTGCATTATTATACACGATTAGGTGGTACCCTTGCCTGTGTTTGCGACCTCACATATAAAACAAAAATGAGTCACTTCTCTGTTGGAAATGAAGGTTACAATTATTTGAGAAGATGAGATAAGGTTTAGTTTAGCATAATCTTAATTCTACACCAAGCTATAGGATTTGGGAAGCATTCAAAATGGCTGTGTAGATAAAGCATGGACATAACCCCTTGCAGTCATCAGCTTTGACAGTTGGATCCATCTCCTATGTGGGATGGAATAAAAAGACTCTTGTTTCAGCAGTCAGTGTGCCCATTGATGGGCCAACACATGAGGAATGCAATTTCAAAATAAATAAATAAATGAACTTGTGGTGTAGTTTTATGTGATATAAATGTAGCAAGATGAAAGGTGAATTCAGGTAATATAGAAATAAGAACAAAAAAATTTAGTTTACTTTCTGATATAAACTGTGTCAGCAAAAAAATCACTACCTCTAAAATGATGTAAAAATACCTCTTCACTAATGAAACTTGATTTCATGATCATGATATCACATGAGAGGGCAGGATGAGCATTAAAGCAGAAACGTACAGTATACATTTAAGATGTTTGCTTAATTTGCTTAATTTATAAGGCTTTTTCACTATTTGTTGTATCTATTAACCTGCAATATCATGCATATAATAATGTTATATAATATTGAACTGTTACAATTAAAATGTTATGCATTTATTTTATATTTATTGTTTTGACATTTAAGGTAACAAGTACTGACAAATACAGTGGATATGCTATGAAAAACTGTATAAACTATACACCTGTAGTTATTAATGTCACTGGGGAGATAAATAGTGTGTTCCAAAATCAACTTCCAGCTCATTGCACATTAGACCCAAACATTCATGAAAAATAAACTGAATACTGTAATTCAGATCATTATTAGGATGCTCCATTAAAATGTATAGGAAATATGAAATGTATAACATGCAGAATACTGGGGAGTATTAGTAATAAGATAGCTTGCCAAAGATAAAATATCAAATGTTTCACATTACAGTATACAGAATTAGTATGTAATGATAAACAAGAATGACCTGTTTGAATGGTTTTTTTTAATTGCAGTAATTACTTGTACATATAAGACCAATTTGCACATTAACAACACTTTCATGACATCTGAGCAGCTAGACCAAACACACTACGCCTTGTTACCTCTTCGGTACAGTCTGATATGCTAAATCGTGCTAAAACTGAAGTTTCGAAGATGTCTTACAGTTCCAACCTAGATATGGTTCATTTCCTCATGTACAGTAGAAGAATTTGCTACATTAATTTGCAACACAGTATAGGATGGTAATCATCAGATAAAGGTTTGGTTAAGGAACACCTGAAACATTGTTCAAGTGCATGAATTCACAGTGATACTAATCACAGCCATAACATACTGAAGATTGTACGCAGAACTAGCACACACAAGCAGCAAGACAGAATAGGCTGGTGTGTAAATACCCTGTTACTCCCTAATAAAGTAACCAAGAAATAAGATTCGATTGATCTATAGTTAAACTGACAAGTCAGGCATAGTTAATAAGAAGTTTACTGCTTATATAGCACAGAATGAGACAAGACCATCATCGTTCATGATTTTGGACCAATTGCATCTCCTCAGCTTTTGCCCATCATCTTCAGTAGGAGCTAAAAAGAATGAGTAATAAATAACACACTAATACATATAACAGCAGAATTAATTCAGGATTTATTAACAAAATTCAACCATGTGATCAGGTGAAGAGATTACCTGTGTGAGGTAGTAATTTTCATCTACAAGCTGCTCGATGATGTTGAAATGATCTGTGTCAGGTATGTCTTCAAAAGTAACCTTAAGTCCGGCATCTTGCAAAGACTATAAGAAAGTACAGATAGTTAGTTAGTCAGAGTTACATTTATATAGTGCTTTTTTAGACACTCAAAGCGCTTTACATAGCAGGGGGGAAATCTCCTCAACCACCACCAGTGTGTAGCATCCACTTGGATGATGTGAAGGCAGCCATAGTGTGCCAGAACACCCACCACACACCAGCTATTAGTGGAGAGGAGAGAGTGATGTAGCCAATTCAGAGATGGGGATTGTTAGTGGGCCATACTAGATAAGGGCCAATGGGGAAATTTTGCCAGGACACCGGGGTTATACTCCTACTCTTTTATGATAAGTGTCCTGGCATTTTTAATAACCACAGAGAGTCAGGACATCAGTTTAACATTTCATCCAAAAGACAGTGCTGTTTTTACAGTATAACATTCCAGTCACTATACTGGGGCATTAGACCTCACACAGACCCCAGGGTGAGTGACCCCTGCTGGCCTCACTAATACCACTTGCATCAGCAACTTTAGTTTTCCCCAGGAGGTCTCCCATCCAGATACTGGTCACACTCAACCCTGCTTAGCTACAGCAGGAAACCAGGCTAGGTGTGACTAAGATAGGTGGGTTTTATAAACACCGCTATAGAAAACATTACCTTGATGCTCCAGATATTATGGGTTGTAACTCCATGTGCAATCATTTGATTTACAGAGAGAATCCCAATCTTCTCTTCTGTTTTATTCATTTGCTTTACAAGTGAATACTAAAATATCACTGTAAATATTAGGACGAATTTTGCATGCTACTATTTTGAAATGTTACAGGGAGTCACAGTCAAACAAGCCAAATTAAAATTAAGAATGTCACTATCCTGACCCAATGCACTAGTGTAGGAACTCAGCAATAAAAACTGACAATTTTCTCCATCCATGTACTTCTGCTAGCTCCTTAAGAACATCGAGTGACTACAGTATGACTCAGTGGAACAATAGAGGTAAAGAAATCTAACACAAAACATACTGTATACCAAAAATATTTATTGAATATGAATTTACAAGTCCTAAATTCTAAATCTGTTATAAAACAAGTCAAACGCGATGCCAACAGCATCAATGGGGATGCCTCCACCACCGTTTTTCATTTAGTACTGCACTTCAGAAGCTACATAAGATATTTACATGTTTCCCAGAAGTCAAAATAACAATTTACACCAATCATCCGGTTCAGAAGTTTACACCCCCCTGGCTCTTAATGTATCGTGTTGCCTTCTTGAGCATCAGTGAATGTTTGCACCTTTTGTAATGTCTTGTGGACTACATGTAAACATCTGTTATGTGAAATGGCTTATTCAGGGCATTACTATATAAAAAACAAAATGCAATTTTTATGGTCCCTCTTTTCGTTTTGTTTTTTAATTATCGACATGTTGCAGATTCTGCAAGGCGTATGAAAACTTATGACCTCAACTGTAAGTAACATCTCTGTTTGACAAGCAGGAAGGAAGCTATTGAAGAAACAATGAGATATTTGACCCTGTTGTGACCTTGATCCTGTTTGGATCAATTCTAAAAAGCAGTCAGTTCATCTGCTGGTGACAATGATAATTCCATATAAACCCTACGAGCATTCAATCACTTGCACTTGAAATATTACACTAATGAAAATCTAAGACAGATAGAAGGATGGATGAAGACACAACCCAAAAACATAATGCCTCCAGAGGTCAGGGCCTGGCCCGTACAGAGGTCAGGGTTTGGGCTCGTAGAAAATTCTTAATGTCCGCTTGGGGTAGTTTGTCCAAAATGTTTGTGAACTCATGGGTTAGAGAATATAGCTCTTTTTCCTTGCACAATTTGTGTTATTTGTCCTCCATACCACATGCAGTACCATCTTGCGCTTCTGAATCAGAACATGTAAGTATGTTTGATTATTTTATGAAGTATCTGCTATTGACTGTTCAAATTTGGAGTTTTGTGTTGTGGCCCAGGGCTCAGTTGTAGACCTCTGCTAACGTGCTAGCTAAAGTTAATGTGTTGAAGTAGTTTTGATATTCAGCTGTGGGAATTTTTACCTATAAACTTGCAGAGTAACACATATTCCCATGACACAGTTACCTGTCTGTATTTTGTGTCTTTTTGTCTGTCGATTTCGTAAGCCAAATTAAACCGTTATAACATTGTATCTGAAAGGTAAGAGAGTTACAAAATAAAAACTTACCACTGTGAAACGTTCTGCTCAAATCATGCTTGCAAAGAGCTGGTTGATCATCTGCATTTTCTGAATCTGACTCGGGCTCGAACTGATACGGTAAAACCGACGACATTATTAACTGTGTTGCTTAGAGGCTTAGAATTGCTTTAGAAGCCTTGGAACTTGAAGCTCGCCATTATGGTAAGGGGTGTTAAATTTCTGACACACGTTTGAGGTTTTTGGCCAATCACAACGCAATGGGTCAGCTGGCCAATCGGAGCATTCTGGACTTTTCGTAAGGGGCTTTGAAGAAACCGGAACTCAATCGACGCGTTTCAGACGGCCCGGGAATAGTACTGCAATAATGTACAGTATGTGAAAAATTATGTGTTTTTTGAACATTAAAGCATGTTAATATATTCTATTACACCCAATAAACAAAATAATGAACTTTTAAAAAGCATCATATGACCCCTTAAGGATGGACAGCAATAAATTGATTTTTTTTGCGTTGACAAAGAAAAACCTATAATTTCTGCTATGATTAAGCTTTCTATAAGAACTTTCATGTAGCTATAAAGGGATAAAAAGTGAGCTTTTTGTTGTTCTTTAATTGTATTGTAATTGTAGGCAAATCTCTGTGGTATAAGACATGCAGTTATAGTAAAATAATCAACTTTGTTGTAGTAATGGCCCACCACCAATCACATCACACAGTCATTAATTGTTCTCCTATAACAGTATAGTTCGTTTTAAACTGTCTTTGTCTTACCTTGAAGTAATCTTCCGACTGCTTCCGGAACTCAGGGGAGTCGTTTTGCGCCACGGCGACAACAATGTCGCAGCCAGATGAGGACGTTTTTAGCTGAGACACTAACTGACTGGGGCTGTTCCTAAGAGCCACCTCTCTACAACAAGATCAATAAGTGTGATGAGACGAGCATACTGAGGTAACAGTGAACAAACACAATCATGACTCATATATTGGAATAATAATGCTATGTTAGGATAATGAACACTGATAGTGATGTGGTGTTGAAAAAGCATATAGATTCTCATACTCTGTCATCTTTAGTGGCTCGTTCACATAGGTGGACAGAATGGGCAGCAGGTCGTAAATGCCACTAACAAGGAATGCTCCTGAAGTAGACACAGAGTGTGGAAAATATGATGCTAATAGTGAATCTTCTAAATGTGGAGTTTGCGAACACACTGCTCAATTACATCAAAAGTATAAAAATATAAAAACAAGAAAGTTGTATTATTTGCATTTTCAGTAACAACTTTAGTACTGGTCAGGGTACTAAAGGGTACCCCCCCCCCACCCCACCCCACACACACACACCCAGGGCAATTACGACTAGCCAATTCACCTACTCATATGTTTTTGGGAGGTGGAAGCAAACTCATTACCCAGAGGAAACCCACACAGACATAGGAAGAACATGCAAAACTCCATATAGACAGCAACATGCTCGAACCCTGGTGCCGTGTGCCACCAACGCTACCTACTATACCACTATGCTGCCCCTATTTTCTCTATTTAAACCCTTTACTCATTCATCATTATCCAAACTCCAACACACAAAAACACACCTTTGATTTGAGGTGATACACTGTACTCTGACCAATCAGTAGAGAGAACCATGGCCGCCAGGTGTGCACCTGCAGAATGACCACACAGGTACAGCCCACTGTTGAGAAACCGAGAGCAATGCATTAATGAGAGGCCAATGAGTACATAATCAGAGCAATATTACAAACCATGTCCAGGGGCTCAGAAAGGCAGGTGCACTGACCTGATATGTGAATACTGCTGAATGACAGCCACCAAACTCCTGCGTACCTGAGATACCATCAGATCCATATTACCTGCAAGGAGAATGGAAGAGGGAATTGGAAAACCTAATAGGGTGGTGAAATATCAACCATGCTCTCACAGAAACATGCTCTCAATATTTATTTCTGCATGAACCCTACAAGCCACTGGTACCTTTCGGGGCAGTGCTGTAGTCAACAGCAACCACCACAACACCCTTGTGGGCCAATGGTACAGCCATGAAACCTGACTCCTCCTTGCTGTAAGATAAGAAGATGTGCTCTTATATAATGGACCTTTCAGAATTACAAAAGAGACAACACCTAAAAAAAAAAAAAACATGCTCAAGGCCTGATGTTTTATCTTCCTTGGCTGAGACTGCATTCTTATTCTTTTTCTTTATAATCCTAATCCCAATCCTAGTGATTACTTATCACACTTACTCAGCCTGTTTACTGTAGGAAATAAATAAACAGAAAAATCAATCACACTATTATTATAAGCCCATATTACTATAGAGGAAATTTCTAAACCAAAAGAAACAATAATTAGCTCCTAATCCTATAACCTTTTTAACAATTTGATTCCTAATCATATAACAATTAGATTTTTTGTACATAAAAAAAACCCTAAAAAAATCAAAACATATGTAAATAAACAAACCACTATATGCAACCAGACAGTTAAACCTTTTAAATGAGGAGCTTTGCACTTAAAGCACTATATCTACTACTAGTCAATATCTAACTTGAGCCAAGCTCAGCAAAAACTTGTTATGTTTAATTAATTGAGGAAGCCAAAAATCATGATTAAAATATGACCAAATGTGCAACCTTAAAATTGTTACTCTTGGCTATTCCCCATGGCCAAACACTGCCATTGCCATTGCCCTGAACACACTGTGCTTTGTTGGTCACTTGACTTAATTTTCCATGTGTTAGTATCAGTCTGTCTCGTTCACCTGTAAAAACAATACATAATGTGTTAAATAAGATGTGATTATTTAAAACTCATACCTCAGGAACTGCCAGTAACCACCATGGAGGTAGATAACTAGAGGCACATCTGAAACACAGAAAACCTATGATGATCCAATTACCAAAGTTAAGTGTCAAGGAAAAATGTAATACAGCTTGGTTCTATATTTAATACTGTATATGCAGATATAAAGGTAGGGATGAATAGAAATGTGCAATTCTTCTGCTAAATTTCCCTTTCTAGGATAGGCAATGAACTTTGAGGAAATCCGATGCATTAGGGATCAGAGGCCCAGGACTACACTATGTCTCTCTTGCATTGCCTTACCTGGGGAGGAACTGATAGGCATATACACATCCAGTTTCTCTTCCTCTCCCTCTCCATAAGGAACATCCAGAATGTTCTGAGTAACAGCTCGAGCCTTCTCTGTACCTAAATACACATATACAGTAACACATTCAATACACTTTCCTACAAGATTTTGTAGCTAAAAACCTGTGCAAAGTATTTTTGAGCAAATGAATATTTTCATTACAAATCATGTCAGCATGTGGATGCATTCACCCATCTTCAGAAAAACTGTAGTAAATTAGTAAATCCTACTGTGACCTGGGCAAACCGTCACATGGTGAAATTTTAAATTTAAACAAAGCCTCGCTGTTGTCTCGTCACTTGACTGATCTCTGTTCACATTTACACCGATGTTTAGGCCATTCAAACATTTTAGACCTGTGATCTATACACAGTGTGCAAGTGTTTTCTCTCTTTTGATGATGCAGGTACATCGAGGACATTTTAACAGACGGTATATGATTACAACAAAGCCGCTGAGGTGACATGGTGGTTATTTTTTAATAAGGTGTGACCATTAATTGATATATTGAGGCCACAAGGTAAGGTTCTTGTGGCCACGAGTTAAATTTCTCCTGGCCACAAATTAATATATTATGGCCATGATTAAGTTTCATTAAGATTTACTTCATGGCCATTTAATAACTCCTACTTAACTCACGGCAATTATTGTATTTTGAAATGAGTCAAACATAGACATCAATTGAATTATACCACTGATGCCTACGGAACCTAAGTATCGAGAATTTATAATATTACATATTACAGAGTGACACATAATGACATACTGTTGTCAGTGTCTTTGCAACATGGATAAACCATTAGCCCAAGGCATCTTAAGCAAAATCAAAAAAAATTTTCACTCATCCCCACCAAATAATAAACTACAGACAATGCATTAATTTTGACATTTCCACAACATATTAAGTCATGTAAAGTTACAATTCATGGCCACAACATAATCAATTGTTGTGGCCTTATTATGTCATATTTTTAGTTCCAAGACAAACTATTTGGATTGTAGTTACTCAATCCATTTAACAAAGATATTATATACAGTTGTGCCCAAAAGTTTGCATAACCCTTGCAGAATCCGCTAAATTATTTTGTTTAAAGATCTTTTTTTTTTTATTTAGCACTGCCCTTCAGACGCTAAATAAGATATTGACACCGATCATCCTGTTCAAAAGTTTACATCCCTCTGGCTCTTAATGTATCGTGTCACCTTCTTGAGCATCAGTGAATGTTTGCACCTTATGTAATAGTTGTGTACAAGTCCCTCAATTGTCCTCACTGTGAAAAGATGAATCTCAAAGTCATATAGCCACTGCTGAATATGTAGAATATTTTATATATATAAAATGAACTTGTGTTTTGTTTGACATTGTTTGATATCCATGAGAGCAGAGTATTTTTTGTGATTTTTTTAACAAAAGATCAAAAGCTTAAACAATCAAGACAATTTTTTACAGCCTTCTCTGCTCATATTTACCAAAGGTGCCAATATTAATAGAGGGCAGTATGTAAAAAATGAATGATCACCTATCACTTTGTTGCTTGGTATTGTGAACATAGGGTTAAAAAAGGGTTACCTAACATAATCTTTTCAGGAAGATAGGATAGGCAAGATAAAAAAGTAAAATAAAAATTAATTTTGGGTAAGTATATTAATGTTTTTGTAAAGAAATTGGGTCAAATTAGGTTATAGGCAAAAAAAAACCTCAACTGTGGCCAAAACCCAGATTTTTCAGCCTTTTTGGATGGCTGCCAAAATTCAACCACATTCGAGGGGTTTTCCAGGTTGCCACACATTTTCAGTTTAATGCAGAATTTAGCAAATATTAGTTGAACAAGCGGAAGGAGCAAAAGCTAAAATCAATTTAAGGAAACCACAGGATGAATCATTAGAAAACTGGAGTGGCCTTCAAGGACATAAGATTAAGCAGTGATGTATTCGCTCCGTGATCAAGAATGAAAAAAATTATCCACCAACCTGATCTCAGCGCCGCCACGTGCGCTTTTATCACGTCATCAGCGGACATCCTGTGGGACCACTGGCTGGGTGAATACTGTTTCTCCAACTCCTGTCAAACAGCACCGCAGCTTGCTGTCAGCCATTGAAACCTCAGGGCTTGTTTTGTTTCCACAGGCATTCCTGTAAACCCCGCCTCCTGATCTAGGATTTTCTAGTGGCAGAGGCGCTCTTCAGAGACCCCGCCCACTTCCAATTCATTCCAAAGTACCAGTATAACCTACGTGCAGAGTGCAGCTTTACCAGGTTCGAGATTTTTCTAATGGTGCTTAAATAGTATCCATAATAAAGAACAAGTGGATGGCCGACATGCGCATGCAGAAGAGCGCACGTGCTCATTTTAGGATTTTTTCTTCTTCTATGAATGAGATCAAGGTCTGTGAGAAATGGTGTTGGCTAAAAGTGACCAATCATATTAGTGAGGACACGTCTTATCCCCGCCCCCAAATCTCAAAAATAAACTTGACTCGCTTAATAAGTACAGATCCTGGTCAGTCATGGAGGTGCAAATGCGCGTGGCTGAATGCTTGGTAAACTGAAGAGCGCGAGGTGTTGTTGAGGGCTGCCTATGGAGACGTCCTACTAAGGGTTTCTGCGCATGCGTACTTCACTTTCACGCTAATGCGTTGTTTTTGTTATTGCTGCGGCACTTTACATTTACAGTACAGCATTCAGTAGTAGGTGCCCTTACCCAGAGAGACATAGAAGTGTTTTTAAGTCTTTATCAAAACACCTGGTTTCTCCAGAAACACCAGGTTTCTGATATATCTAGTACGGTGGCCGAGAAGTGCAAAATAAAACACAAATAGTCTATGACAACAAAACAACAAATTATAAACACAATGACAAATCCGAAAACACACTAACAAATCAGACAAAATGGAAAAGGTAGGTATATTTTGTGAATGAATTACTTACCGCTGATTGGACGACACATCTGTCAAACAACAATAGTCGTTGTGTTTTCTGACTTGTCAATTTGTTTTCGAATTTGTCGTTGTGTTTATAATTTGTTGTTTTGTTTTCGGAATTATTTTGTTTTCATATTTGTGTTTTGTTTGGCACTTCTCGGCCACCGTACTCTAAACAATAGTAAGAATATTATTATACACACTTGATTAATGAGACTAGTATTTGAGATTAAATAAATCTGTACTGAGGGCTCCATGCGAATGATTTTGCTTACAGGTATCTGTTATCATTTTACAGAGCAGGTATAACATTAAATATAGGATACCAGAGCATTTTAGAACCCTGGTGAAATTAGGTCTGTGTATGCTGCTTTGTGAAAAATGGACTGCATGATGATACTATGTAAATATCACAATATGTTTGGAATTTTTGAAAGATTTTGATGTATTGAAAAAAAATCTGTATCTAGTTAGTTACCATTTTCTTAATCAAACAGTTTATGTTTGACAAGAAACAGGTTGTGTATGAGTTTGTAAAGTAGGCTAGTTTACAAAAGGTGTGCAACCGTGTACACATTAGACCAATTAATGACATGTTTTCATGTTTGATAAACTGTTTTTCACTAGCTACAGTAACTTACTATGTGCTGTAGCCTATAAGAAAGGTTGAATGAATTGAATAATTTATTATTTGTACATGTAATTCACATGATTTTTATTTGAACTATAGCTGATTGTCAAAGGTGCCTTTTCTGGTACTTACTGTACATTACCAGTTGTAGAGCTCACCCTATGAATGTTCAGTCAGCGAAAGAATGAACTATGTTACAACTGTCCAACTATCTTACAACTGGTAACGTAGTTGGTCGATTTGCAAAGCTTAAGCTTCACTTAATGTATACATGAACACCTTTTTTAAAATTTCAAACCACAAGTTAAAAACAAAACAATACAAGTAGCACTTACATTTTGCGTCATTTGTTTCCAGTAAGACATCATGGACCTTTGAACCTTCGTGCCATGAACAAACAAGTCAGCCAATGAAAAGCTTTATTTCTCCGAAAACAGAAGCGTCATTAAGCAGTGGCAACTCCAGGGTTCCAACTTTGATCCTGAGCTCAGGTCTGTGTGGAGTTTCATGTTCTGCCCATATCTGCATGAGTTTCCTCTGAATTCTCTGTTTTCCTCTCAAAAACATCAGCTACACTAAATTGCTCCTAGATGTGAATGTGTGTGTATCGTGCCCCATGATGAACTGGTATCCCAACCAGTGCTCTCAAGATGGGGGTTACTGAAGATGAATAAATGATGAGTGAATTTATTACTACCGACCTAATAGGAAATGTATCTTTATGTCCATGGATATGTTATTCGCATGATATCAAAAGTGTAAACTGCTACAATAAATACACTACAGTCCCCTCTGAAACTACTGAAATGGCAAGAGCAATTCTTTTGTTTGTGCTATACACCAAAGATATTTGGAAGGTCAAAAGAGGGATATGAGATGAGAAAGTCTAGTCATGGTAAGCTTGAGTAAACAAATACTTTTTATGCCTAGACTTAAACACTGAGACCGTGTCTGAGTCCTGGACATTAATTGTAAGGCTGTTCCATAACTGTGGGGCTCTATAAGAGAAAGCTTTTCCCCCCTACTTTAACCTTCACTATTCGAGGTACCGACAAATAGCCTGCATCTTTTGATCTAAGTAGGGATGGCAGATCATAGAAAACCAAAAGGTCGCTTAGATACTGTGGCGCGAGACCATTTACTGCTTTATAGGTTAATAATAGTATTTTATAATCAATGCAAGGTTTCACTGGGAGCCAACGCAGTGATGATAAGATCGTGGTGATGTGGTCATATCTTCTGGTTCTAGTTAGGACTCTAGCAGCTGCATTCTGGACTAACTGGAGTTTGTTTATGCTCCTACTGGAACATCCAGACAGCAAGGCATTACAGTAATCTAGTCTAGAGGTGACGAAAGCATGAACTAATATTTCTGCATCATGTAGTGACAATATATTTCTTATCTTAGAAATATTTGCCTACAAATTGGGTGGTCTGATACAAAATGTGCTATGTTCTATATTGTTTAACACACCTGTATATACAACCCCAATTCAAAAAAAAAACATAGAAAACATATCAAATGTTTAAACTGAGTAAATGTACCATTTTAAGAAAAAAAAAGATAATTTTGAATTTCATGGCCACAACATGTCTCAGAAAAGTAGGGACAGGGCAAAAAAAGGCTGGAAAAGTAAGTGTTACCAAAAAGATACAGCTGGATGAACATTTTGAAACTAATTAGGTTAATTGGCAACAGGTCAGTAACATGATTGGCTATCAAAAGAGTATCTTAGAGAGGCAGAGTCTCTCAGAAGTAAAGATAGGATGGAAGCATATGTTGCTCTAAAACCTGGATATACCTTTCAGTATTGATGGTGCCTTTCCAGATGTGTAAGCTGCCCATTCCATAGGCACTAATGTACCCCCATACCATCAGAGATGCAGGCTTTTGAACTGAGCGCTGATAAAAAGCCGGATGATCCCTTTCCTCTTTAGTCCTCTTTAGTTTAGAGGACATGATGTCCATGGTTTCCAAAAAGAATTTCAAATTTCGATTCGTCTGACCACAGAACAGTTTTCCACGTTGCCTCAGTCCATTTTAAATGAGTTTTATTTACATTTCACAGCGTCCTGACTTTTTTTGAATTGGTGTTGTACGTAAATACCAGGAAATAAAATCTGTAATTCTAAACTCTCTTCTCCTATTCATCTTTTGATTTCAAACCCAGACGTCTGCAGTCGTAGGGGACTGTATATGGCCAAATGTATGTGGATATCTGTCCATCACACCCCAATGTGCTTGTTGAACATCTCATTCCAGATTTATTTCCCCTTTGCTGTTATAATACCCTCCACTGGATTTTGGAGTGTGGCTGTGGGGATTTGCATTCATTCACTGTGGTCTGGGGTGCAGTCGGTGTTCCAGTTCATCCCAAAGGTGTTCAGTGGGGTTGAGGTCAGGGCCCTGTGCAGGACACTCGGGTTATTTCACTCCAACCATGTCTTCCCTGAACTCGCTTTGTGCACAGAGACATTTTGGAGGCAGGCTAATGTGGTCCGTCCTTCTCGTACGTCACGTCATTTAATGTGAGAAGCTGGCGGGTGATTTCAAATCAGATTTGAACAGAAACTGGTGCTCTGTGGGTTACTGCTGGTGAGGCAGGATTTATTTTATTGTGTGTTTCACGCAACAACAACAACAACAAAAAAAAAATCTGCAATGGACTGTTTAGACGTACCGAGGATTTTGCCAAACTCTCCAAGCAAAATACGGGGTCAGATTCAGGTGAATGTTTAACTTCATAGCCTTGTCTGCTAACTAGCTGGTTCAAATTAAACTAACACTACGTAAGCAAATAACATTACGGGCATTTTTATGGTTGTTTATTATTATTTTTCTCCTGGAATTCTCTTTTCTTGACTTTTAGATATACGTTACATAGGTGTGTAAACAAAACTATTTTTTTGGTGCTAAGCTAACGGTAGCTAACGAGGCTTTGGTTTTGTTGCAGGTTATTTTTGGACCAATGTTCTCAGGGAAAAGGTGAGTGACTATTTTCATTATGACCTCTTTATATAAATTGCTTTGCTATGCGTATGTATAAAATAAGTGCTTATTTTAATGCAGTTTAGCTGACTTTAGCCAGCCAACTATTTGAGCGCGTTTTGAGGAGGAAATGACAATAAAGACGCGCCAGGAAGCGCGCAAACCCAGTCACACCAGTTTACTCCAGGAGTGCTCATACTTTTTTATTCCAGACCCTTTTAACTCTTGCATAAATCTCTCAGACCCCTCAATACACATTTAACTTATTAACATATGTGTGTACAGTAATGTTTTCATCGACAGCACATTAAGTCCACGTTAACATAATGTATAACTTGTTGTTATTGAGGTTTGGATTAAACAAAGTTAAAAGGCTACTAAAAATGCAATGATAAATATAATAACTGATAATACTGGATTGTGGTTTCCACCACTGTAACTAACTAAAAATATATATATATATTTTTAAAACCTTCACAAATCTCACTTTGGTTGCTTTTACATTGGCAACCAAATCAATTTCTTTCCATGATACAGATCCACAGTTCTTGTGTGCATGTAGTGTAAACAGCTTGGATCGGATTATTAATATTTTTGTCAAATCAGATCTGCGCCACATTCGAATGAGGTTTTAAATCTGAAAAACATCCGATATCTGGTCACATGTGAATACTCAAATGTATTTCTCCTGTTAATTATAGAAAATGAATAATGTTATGGTCATTGTTATGATATGTTAGGCCTGGGTTCGTCAGTTTGGTGCTCAAATGACGCACATGAATCATGGAAGGTGTTCAGTTGGGTCCATATGAAAAAAATTGTCTTATCAGTCTGTAAGACGATATGATCATTTGGTGGGGAGAGAAAAAAAATCAGAAACCAGGCTGTATATGAGTAACATTTCTCAGTCCATTTCAGAGCAAAGATACAATCAGGCCTGGCTCTTATACCAATATTTATTAAAAAAAAAAAAAAAGGAATTACAAAGAAGCTAAAGACCTGACTAATCAAAGTGGAAATAAACAGAATTATTTGTATTTCTACAACCACAGTGATGCTTGTGGTACTAAACTTTTTTTTACATTTTGATAGGGAATGACACAGTGTGTAAACACAGGAATCGGATATGGGCCAGGTCTTGGGTCTTATTTATAGATCGTTATTTATATAGATGGGACAAAAAAAAATTGGATCCGTGTCAAAATATTGCAGTTGTGCATCAAGGTCCACAGTGAAAATTCAGCTGTTGCGACCCATTCATACAGTCTACTGTATGTACACTGTAGATGTTACTACAACCTAATTTATTTACGAATTATAAAATATAATAATGTGTTTCTGATTTACCTCTCTCCTTCTGCAAACCTTCATAGTACTGAGCTGATGAGGAGAGTCCGGCGCTTTCAGGTTGCCCAGTACAACTGCTTAGTGATCAAATATGCCAGAGACACTCGTTACTCTGACACGGGCATGGCCACACACGACAAGTAAGAGCTTTCACATTTTATGCATGCATATATATGAGAATGAGATTTTAATGTTTGATCCAATGATGTATCATCATAACGCATCAGACGTATATAATGTTTAATGGTTTATGCTGACAGAAATACAATGGAAGCCGTGCCAGCGAACTGTCTGAGAGATGTCTATTCTCGTGCCCTACAGGCCTGCGTCATCGGCATTGATGAAGGCCAGTTTGTAAGTGTTAATTCCTTTCCTGAATAATGTGGGTACAAATAAACAGATTCCAGCTGAGTAACTTTAGTTTACAAGAGGATTAATAACATTTACCTGTATAGGCCTGGCAGTTGCTGAGGTCAACATTTTCCAGTCAAATTGCAGGAACTGACAGTCACTGCGATTAAATAAACATTCTTCTAACTGTTACTGTAAAGCTTTGGTCATAGAGGCAAGTAGCATTAAAGCGGTTATTAATCCCAATGTAAGGTGCATTCGATTTTATCGTGCCCACGAAACGGCTCGAGACTTTGACTTAATTCCGTGTGTTGACGTATTTCATTTGGAAACAGGAAGTCAGGAAACAGGAAGTACATGACCGATTTCCATAACAGCCAATCACGTTCAAGATATGCCACACCTCACACCACACCTATGCTCAACACTGACTAAAACAGGCTAAATAGTGCAGCTGAGAAGAGTTTTTCAGCTGTGCTGAGTTTCTCACCGCCAGTTTGTCCATTGTGAATTTGTACTAGGGATGTCACAAGAACCGATACTTCGGTACCAACATTCTTAAAACATGACTGTACCGTTTTTAATGGAGGTACCGAGGTTGCAATTCTTCTGGACCTAAAGGGGGCAGCAAATACGTGCAAGTGTTTTAGTCGGTCCACGAGTGGTGAAGAAGAAGAACAACTACAAGCACACCGGTAAAACTACAGAAGTTGAACTCTGCTGTGACTCGTTGAGAGGAAATGTGGTATGGAAATACTTCGCATTCGATGTGGATGACAGCAAACATATAATTGATGCTGTGAAACAAAGCGAGGAAACACCTGGAATTTGGAGAAGCACCTGAAAGACGGTCCTATATTATGTTTGTTTGAGGCAGCTGGCATTGTGGCTGTGAAACCAGCTAACGTTATGCTCCATGTAATGTTAGCGATAGCCGGTTATTTGTTAACGACGCTAACACATTGCAATGTTATAAACTACTTCCTCATGGGCCACCATGCATCGCCATTCAGCCCGTGTCCTGTCAGCTAAATGTAGCCTAATGTCACTAATAATTATTCAAATGTTCATGCTTTTAATAAATCTTTTTGGCCTGCCACCATATCAGTGAATTTAAACTAATGCTTGCATTCAGAGTATAAGGTGTGTGTGAGTGTGTGCATGTGCGTGTTTAGTAGTGCACCTCCACTGTAGCCTCCAATCATTGTCAGACAGTGTTTGATAACTAAAATCCAGTATCAGCCAGAGGAGGATGTCCTCCAAGAAAGTTTTTAATTGAATTTTTTTAAAACCACACCTTGGTATCGAGTACTTTTGGTAGTATCAGTACCGACTACTAGATTTTTTGGTATCGGGACATCCCTAATTTGTACAGTCGCTCCCTTTTTTGTGTGTTTTCTTTTTAATTTTTTGTATTTATTTATTTTTTATAAGCTTGAGCTCAGATCTACATTACACCGACTTTTCATATTCTTTTTGTTTCATTCTAGTTCCCAGACACTGTTGAATTCTGTGAGGCCATGGCAAACATGGGGAAGACGATTATTGTCGCAGCACTTGATGGCACATTTCAGAGGAAGGTGAGGGTTTTATGGTTGTTCTACCTTTTCCAGCATCAGTGTGGTTGATATGGTACTGTACAAAGCAGAAGTACCTACAACTAGGTGTGTCACAACTGTCACTTTATATTTACTTCCCTTCTGTTGACTTTATTGTTATGCTTATAAATTATGGCAGTGTAATTATGCCCATAAACTAATTTTACATTGAACATTTAATTAAAAGATTTTTTGTCTTTTAGACTGTAACATTGCTAAAGGAACACAAGATAGCAAGAACATAAATATATAAATAACATCGCTTGCTGAAATAAACAGTTAGCAGTGCACCCTACTACTGCTGGCTCAAATTTTGCCTATTACCAGAAGACACTTAACATAGAAACAGATACTCACATATTCAATTGGAGAAAGTAAAATAAGACGCCAGCCGTGAGTGAGAAGAAGCAAGGGTCCAGGTTTATTCGTTCCATTCCACCACACGAGATCCACACAGTTTGAGACGTCCCAAAATGCGATCTCAAAAACCAGAGCTGAAGCTCTTCTATTTATACGGTTTTCTTAGGGTCTGGATGACCCAGACACCAATATGTTTAGAGTTAGCTGTCCCAGAACACCATTATGTATGTTAACCCTTATCTTGCAGGTGCAGCCTGGCTCCAAAATATATTTTGTTTTGTTTCACTCTTTAACAATAACCTGACTTTGTCTGTGTCACTGTGACTGGATTTCGTCGAGAACGGACACTTTCAAACACACCATCTCAACATTATAAGTAAATTTTATGTTTGTCCTACATTTCTTTTTTTGTTTATAGTGCTTGCATGTACATTACCCTATGAGTTTTTCATGAAACAGAATATGAAACAGATTAATTTCTGCTTTCTGCATACCTCTGTGTGTGTCTTAGGTGAACATTTGTTCATACAGTCCACCAGCCCAGTGAATTCTCAATAATTTTACATTAATACATAATTATATTTATATTATATTTATTATATTAATACATAATTAATAATTACATATTACTCATACTAGGTCTCCCTCGTGTTTTTCATGTATAATTTATATACAACACTACACTGTGTACTGTTCTGTACTAATGTAGTTAAGTTTTCGTGATGGAATGGAATAACAAGCGTTACTATGTTACATGGCAAAACATGATTACAGATCATTTCTAGAAATTCTTTTCCATACATTCTTACCTCGTTGTCTTTCAGTTTCAGCCTAATGTTATTGGTAACACATTTTTTCTGTTTTCCTCTATAGCCCTTTGGCAACATACTGAATCTGGTCCCTTTGGCTGAAAGTGTGGTGAAGCTGAACGCAGTCTGTATGCAGTGCTTTAAAGAGGCATCCTACACTAAGAGACTTGGAGCAGAGCAAGAGGTGAGACACGGGCTGGATGAAACAATTTGTGTACCTTGTGTGTTCTTGGAATAAATCATGGCACCATGCTATAAAACAAACCCAAATAACTATTGTGGTATACACTGTAACAGATACCCAGGAAGATGTTTAAAATGCTTATTGCTCAGCTATTAATATGCATTACATGCAAGCAAGTGTTCACAGAAAAAGGACTAGCCTAGAGTTCTCTGTAATGCTCACCCCCAGTCATTTTCTAAACTGTAACGGTTTTAACCCTGAATCACCCTGACTGGACTGGGTTTTGTTCATTCTCACTCTGGATGTTTCAGGTGGAGGTGATTGGAGGAGCTGATAAATACCAAGCAGTGTGCAGGGTGTGTTATGGAGGCCTGATGGCGAATAAAGAGAACTGGGCACCCCAGAGGGATGAGACGCCCCCTCATGTTCTAAAAGGGAAGCAGGTGGACCACAGAGCATCACGCAAGCTTTTCGCTTCCCTTCATCTATGAACATTGCTGTACATTAGAGTCTTAACTAATTTAAACAATAAACCAGTTGCTGCAACAGCTAAATACCTTAGGATTGAGCAGAGTGTGCTCAGTTTACAGTGTGTATGTGTACTGAGTGCTATAGAAGAATTAAATATTTTAAAAATGTGTCACTGTGTATTCTATAACTGTTTTAATAAAATGTCTTTGGATCTGACCATTTTGTCCAGTTGTTATTTCTGATAAGCCATAATGGCTAATTAATCAGGACAAGCTTTATGTACTAATACTGGCAAACTGTTAACTGTTTCCTAAAATATTTTTGAGGAAGAGGTAAAAGGCACATCAAATATTACAATAAGTCAATAAAAAAAATCTTTATTTTTTTGTTCCCTGCTAGATGTATATTTCCTTTTGATTAATTTTGTGGGTGTGCTTCACATCCAAGCAAAGGATATCCAATATCCTATTAAACATTTTGAACCAAAACCAGTGTTTAAAAATTAAAGTTACAATAGGAAATCTGATTAACAAAATATGGCCAATGATTTAAGAATTACCCAGATCCCAGAAAGAAATAAATCAAATCAAGTAGTGCAATTCATTAGGCACATGCTCAACTAAAGTGAAATTAGGGTGAAATGATTATTGGTAAGGTTAAAGTGTACACTACAATACCCAGGGGGGGAAATCACCTGAAACAGATTTGAAAAGCTTTGAAACAACAACAACAACAACAATAATAATGATAAAAAAAACTACTTAGAGAGTCAACAGTCAAAAGAATGGTGCTGCATTGTTTGCTGTAACAAATGTAAAAAACAACAAACAAAACAATTGGAATCTATAACTTTGGCATGGTCGATTTGGCTATTGCATTTTTTAAGATTAAGGCCTGTAACGCAAATTATTAATATATGGAAAATGTTTTCCAAGTGCAATACTTCTTGAGGATCAAGTTGTTAGATTAGGTGGATGAGTAACGTTACATGCTCTGTAAATGCAGTGGTTTTACAGTAAATACACCAGACTGGACTCAAGGCACTTACAGTTCAAAAATGGTGGCTTTTATGTTTTAAAAAAAATCATTATCAGTAGTCTCGTACAAATTGCAGGACAAAAACTAAATCTCCAATGGCACACATGAATGAAGATAGAGCTGCATTTTTAACAGTGCAGGCTATGGCGGTATTTTGGCAGCAAGAAGAGCAACAAAATGTGAATTCCTAAGGAATTATGCCTGACCTGGTCAGCTGACTGCAAACCACAGTTAAGTGCAAGTATGCTATTTTAACTGTATGTGCCATATTGTTCAGGGTCACGGTGCAAATTACAGTGTGAAAATGTGCCACTGCAGAAATAAAGGTCATTACATTAACGCATTACAGGGTGGTCTAAACTTAAGCGCAGTAACAGCCGACTCTGTCTTCAGCAGTTTCACAATGGCTTGCATTATATTTAGGCACCATTTGTGCAATCAATGATAATCAACTCTGGGCAACACAAACATACACACAATTTCAAAACACAGAAAGGCTGTGCATCACTGAAAGCAAGCACAAAGAATAACTTCATGGTGACTGGGAGAACCAGTCAACTTCAAGGAATGCCTAAACCCATCAATACACAAGAGCTCTCATTGGCTGTTCTTACAGGCTCCTTCCATGCTGCATGTCACATGATCAGGCCATTTAATCATCCCCTTTTCGCTTTCTCTCGTGAAGGGCCCTTGTTCTTCTCAGTAGTTTGGTGGCTGGTAGGTATTGTTGCCAATCGGCTCGGGTTTACCCATGAAGGGGGGCTGTTGGTAGTGGTCTGATGGGTAAGTAGTAGGCGGGTATGGTGAGGGATCATGAGGGAACGTTGATGCCTGGTAAGGGGAAGTTTGATCTGGAGCAGATTCAGAAAAGCCCTGACCGATATCTCTTATGCCTTGACGAAATCTCATCAGGACCAAATAGGTTATCACAACCTGTCAGAGAAACAACAAATTTATTAATAAGGCTCTTCTGTAAATGTGTTTTTCTTTTACATAAACATAAGATTCAGTATTTTAAACATGTTAATCAAACTCAGTCTCCATAAAGATCAGCAGAAATTTAGCACGACTATATTTTGTGTTTTATCCTAATCAGAGGCAAGTACATGTACTACAAGCTGGTCCATTTTAAAATAAAGAATAAAACACAATAGGACATGCTGTTACAGGAAAATAATCCTCAACGAGTAGGTATATTACCACCCTGAAGTGGATGATTTTTTTTGTTGAACAGCACATCCTGAAGTGTTTTACTTCTTTTATACGACAGTAATTTGCCAAGGAGGACAATTTTCAGTGTATTAATGAATGACACATTGTGCTGTTTGTTATGAGACATCCTCATTAATTAGTTTATATCAAATATAAACAAAAAAAGCCGCAGCTTTTCATGTTGCAGAGAAAGCCGGAAATGTAAAATTCATCTGTCCTGAACACTTCTTATTGAAATAAAGGTCTTCAAACAGAAAACTTCATGACATCAACAATTATATATTTTCCTTTGGTAAATAACGACTCTTTTTTTTTTTTTTAAACAACTTTTAAAAAAAAATCTTTTATGTCTTAAATAATGTTGAGAGTCCCCCATACAAGTCCCTGTGAATGAGCTGTTATTGTAGAAATTATAACATATAGGAACAAGCGCATTAATATAAACCTTAGTTTACAGCCTGCACTAGTCTGACCAATTACATTCTGTGGTATCATTTTGCTATAAACTTTTGCTTTCAAAAGTGTTGCCACTGAAGTCATCACATGACTCAGACTAGATCTGGTACTTTTCCATCACTAAACATGGCCAAGAACCGCCTACTTTCACAGTTAGAAGCTCATTGTGCCATGGTGTTCAGAAACCTGTGTAAGGACGCACATATACACTGGAATTGAGGAGGATATTTTAAAATCAGAATTAATGTTCATCATAAGTTTAAAAAAAAAAGAAAAAAAAAAAGAGGAGAAAAAAAAAAAGACTAAGGCAATAATTCTGTCCTTGAACCTATTCGATTTAATGTAAGAAAACTTCCAGAGATCTAACTATGTACTCATAGTTTCTGGAAATCAAGGCTATTGCTTAAAAAACGGTGGCTTTAAGTTTAAGATATCTCACAGCCACTGCTTAAAGAAATCAATTTCAACAAATCAAGTGAAAGAAAAAAAAAAATCATGCCATGATAACACAAATTACATTCAAATTCAGCACTGGAGCACAAAATATTATCTCTAGTGCCTTTTTTCCCCCCCATTCAGAATGACAATTTACAAATATCTGCATTGGTTCTGCTTCATTTTACACAATCACATGCAAACTGTTTTAAGTCAAAAATCATATACATCAAATAAATCTGAATAATTGAGCTTTTTTCAGCAATCAATAGCTAATAGTGCTTGCATACACAATCTAGTAATAAAAATCCTCATATTCATAAAATATGTTGTCTGATATATGTTGCTACAAACATATTGAAGGAAAGACTTACCCATGCCACAAAAGAGAAGAAGGAGAAGACAATGATGGCTTGAGCTGCATCAACAGGGATGCCCTGTCTGTCAGTGGTGTTCGCCCACTGATTAGCCAAGAGGCAAAAACACACAAACCACAGGAATGTCCAGAACCCTGTTTCAAGCACACAAAGAGGGAGAGAGAAATAATCAAATCATATTCAAATTATAATATACTACACGTGCACATATTTCTTTAGTCACCAAAACAAAGCATTATGCCTAAAAGTCTTTCACCACAATTACTTGTAATGGAATTACTAATTTTTGTTTAATTATTTTAATGTATTTGTTTAATTAATCTATAAATAAGTGAGTTTTATAGTTGTTATTATAACAACATTTGTGCAAGTTGCCTTGTGTGCACGAACAAAGACACTGAAGCCCTCAACATTTTCAGTCTTGGGACTTCAGAGCTTCCTGTTAGCTTGATAAATGGTACTTCATTTGATAACTGGCCCCTACATACCATGATCTTGCCCCTTATTTGCCCCATTCCTGCTCCAAAATCCAGGCCACGGCACCATTTACAGACCTGTTCGTACTTCCAAAAGTGCAATATGTATATTCTGGGCTTTGTTCTAACAAGCCAAAAGTCTCCAGTTTTTTTTTTTGACTTCCCCAGACTATAACTAAAGTAAAAACTAACAACTAATTAAGTTGTGAGTCAATGTGGGAGAAGTTTACTTTTTCCATTTTTGGTCATTATGTGCTGTAATTATGTTATGCTCTGTTTTACCTGAGAACCCAAGGTCAACCATCACGAGATGCTTCCTCTCCTGTGCGCTGCTCATCAGGGGAAGGTACGCATCAGCAAAGAGGAAGGCGGTACTGGAGAAAAAGGCTATGATCCCGACGCCCACTCCATAATTGCAGGCCCCGTCGTTGTGGTTGAATATGCAGACCACCTGTGATGAATCTTTAGCATTTACATATCCCTCTGCTGTAATGGTAGCAAAAACCACAATGGCAAACACCTAGAATTTCCAGGATTAGAAAAAGGGAAGTGAAAATGAGGAGAGGTTCAAAAACATTTCAAAGGAACCAAATTTTTTCCCCCAAAATTTACAGAGAACTAAATTCCTGCCTTATATTTATCAACTCTTATTATAAGATTTTAATGTAATAAATAATATTTAAGTCCAAAATATTAAAGTGCTTAGCATAAAAATATATTAAAAGATTAATTCAGTATATGTGTATTAAAGAAATACTGTGATGAATTAACTATAAAGCTACAAAAAGTAATACAAACAATGAATAACAATGCAAAATAAGAGAGCCAAGACTACAAACAGACCAGGCCAAACAATTTTTAACTTGGATTTAAAAGTACTTAAAGACATACAGAGCATTCCTAATGTTGTCTGCAACACTATTTCAGAGTTTTTGTTGGAAAGACAGCAGGGCAGCCAGCCAGCAAAACAATGACAGTCCAACAAATATTACAAAAGCAGAAACTAGTTTGTCAGTGTCATGTATGTTTAGTGTATGTGTGGAGGTCTGGGAAAATCTTCACATGGTCAAATGTTGACATTTTCTACTAGATATAGTTCTGAAAACTACAGGGTATACTAAAAAGTGAAAAAAGGGAGAAGCGCTCATTTAAAGGTTTCATTCATTTTCCATTCTTATTCCACCTTATCCATGTATGGAAAAACAACATTACTCCCAAAGTTTAAAGACTTACAAGTTTACAAGGGAAAACGATTCTTGCTTCAATTATCAGCATCATCCACAGCAGGCTCCCTCTCACCACCTGAGGTAAGTCCCTCAGGGCATTGTAACACGAGCCTAACTGTCACCTCTTCACTCGACTGATCTCTGTTTACACGAACATCGGAGTTGAAATAATCGCTGATTACTTCAGCCACTTATATTCTGTTGACTAAGTTCTTGATTATTCATTTATTTATAAGGCGATTAAAACATTTTAAAGCTTTGTCTGAGGTCATTGATATGGCATGTGTATGAGCTCGTCCATGTTTTGATGATGTGACAGGGTGGACATTTTGAGAGCTGGTATCTGATTACAAAATGAATTGATTAGGCTTATATTCATTTCACCATGTTTCATAGATGAGCTCGTATGTTTTGGGCTCATGACCAGATCCATTCTTTCTCCACCCTATGGACTTTCCATCACTTTGGTAGAGGTTCATCTTGGTTCCAGAACTTTTGTGGCTCATCTCTGTATTTCTTTGTGAATTCCAATCTGGCTTTCTGAATCTTACTTGCTGAGAAGTGGTTTGCATCTTGTGGTACTTCTCTAGAAGTCTTATTCAAATGGTGGACTGTGATACCGTCACCACTGCCCTGTGAAGGTTGTTGGTGAGGACACTGACTGTTTTTTTTGGGGTTTCCTTCACAGCTCTCACAATGACAATTTCGGTCATCAGCTGGTGTTGTTTTGCTTGGCCGACCCATTCGGTGTGTGTTGCTCAGTACACCTGTGGTTTCTTTCTTTTTCAGGACATTACAAATTGTTCTACTGGCTATGCCCAATGTTTGTACAATGCCTCTGATAGATTTTCCCTTTTTTCTCAGCTTCAAAATGGCTTGCTTTTCTCCCAAAGACAGCTCTCTGAGGCTTATCCTTTTAACAAATGCAGTATACACAGGTAAAACACAGGGCACAAACCAAAGTAGACATTCATGGCTCTATCAATTCTTTAAACAATCAACCTAACAGGACACACCTAGACAACAAGAAACACCTGTTAGTCACATGTTCCAGTATTTTTGCTCACCTACAAAGTTGGTGGTCTGATACAAAATGTGATAAGTTCCATGTCGTTTAACACAGCTTCGTATAAATACCAGGAAATAACATCAACTATCTTTTAATATTTATCTTTTTGATCTCAAACCCAAATGTCTTCAGTCTACAGCAAAAAACAAATGAATTGCCTGTCCCACTCCATTAGTTTCAGAGAGGACTGTATATTACTGGCAGAAAAACTAAACCTGATTTTTAATCTTTTAAGTTCTTTTTGGCTATTTACCAGTGCTCAGCCACAGTGACATTCAACTGGTTTTCCCAGAAGCCACATATGTCCTATTAACTAAAAATACACTTGTGATAGTTCCCCCCCCTCCTCTGTACACATTGTAATGATAATGTGCTAAGAACAACAAATCATTTGTAAATTTATTAAAGTACTTGTGAGATTACCTCCCTACAAGAACAGACATCTTGTCTGATAAGGAAATCAGAAAAAGTCCAACAAATGTGTGAGGTGGCATTAGAACAAAGAGAACAATAATAAAGCAGCAAATTGTCTTTCTTGGGACTTCCTGTACTGATCTACGAGCTTCCTGTCTAGCGTTTCACCACAAAACCGATGTCAGAAAAAAAAAGTTCCAGCACCCAGACTCACATGATGACTCTGGAAAGATAGAGAGTGTTGGGGACTTTTGGCAGCCATGGTCATAACAGCTCTCATGTTACCCCCCAGCTGTTCATGTTTTCACCGTGTGCACAGGTCAGGCACACGGTGTCCTCTCTCAGATTTACATGATGTTATTACTATATCCAGATGACAAGCAACTCACTAGGTGTCTGAGCTGATTTAGTTATTACAAAGAGCTGTAGTGTTGATGTGAAAATGCATGGTGCTAGTGTGTAAAGGCTGTCAGGGATTCATCGAGTCACTTAGCGATAGTTCACAAGACTCACCTAAGTGGTGTTTTTCTTTTTTTTTTTTTGTCAGACATACAGTATGTGCAGGCCATGAATCACAAGGTGCAAAAGGTGGGGAAGAGAAAATGAAAAAGAGGAACAGCTTTTCTACATGAGTACCAAACAGGGTCTGTGGAGGACGTCATACACATCATCTGACTTGAAACCAAAAGGCTGTCTGTTCCTCTCTGAAGACAAATATGTGACACAGAACTGCCATACTGCAAACACAGTGTACACCATCGCCTCTTTTCAGTTACCCCCTGCTGAAAAATACTACAAAAAAAAAAAAATCCAATAGAAACCCTCATAGAATTTGTAATGGTTTTAATGGGAATTGTATTGGTTTTAATGGAAACTGTAATGGCCCATGTGGGTCCGTTCTGGTAATTTGTTGCCTTCTATTGGTGGCATATCTAGTGGATACCATTAAGGACCAATAATAGTAAAGGTTTTAATGCTTAGCAGCCGATAGTTTGTAATGGAAACTATTTGAATTTCTGTGATAGTTTCTGTTGGGTTTGTTTTGTTTTTGTTCAGTATGGCCATGTGGCCCGTGAAACAAACTTTAACCAGCCAGACGGTTTAGTTCAGGAAAGTAAACTTAGTTCGTAGATATGAGAAGTTCAACTTTATATCACAGAATAAACACATCACGGAAACACCCCAGTTGTTCTATCTGCGCAGGTTTCATCGATATGCTAGCAAATTAACGCGCTATCTAAACAGAAACTACCTTCCGAACAAATACGTTGCCGGAAGTGACAACCAACTTTGACGAAAAGAGCTATATTCCAGTAAAAGAACTCAGCCCAACTATTTTATTATGTCAGCGTGATTGTTTTTATCACTCACCCAGCTGATAAGTCGTAAGATAGTTAGTGGCTGTTTGATAAATTTGTAAAAGTCGAAAGATCCGCCGGCTAAGGAAGCTCCATATGCTGTAGTCTCGCCCGTCTCCATGTTTAATTTACACGGTGCTCAAAAGACTCTCTGTTTGGATTCACTTCAGATAAACGACGTTGCTGTTTTTCTGCGATCTTTTCTTCGGTTGCCTGTAAATTAAAGTGCTAAGAAGAACCTCCCTTTGCGGAAACACGTAACTTCGTGACTTGTGTCCCAGCGTAACCAACTGGCAGAAAGTTTGCTTGACGTTGGACGTTCGATATTCGTAGATATGCGGAAATTAAGGGACCGTCTCTAAAGTTACATACGATATTGTTAAACACGTTTCTAACTTCAATAGCATTTGAAGGGAATGACTTACAGTCATATAACCAACTGTAAAGTGTCATATCGGTGTCAGCTATAACGCACACCTTTTAGATTTTTGATATTTAACAAAATAAACTATTAAATCATATATAAATATTGCCATGTGTTTTATTACTGCATGGGCTCATACACAAAATATACCATAATTTAAAGCTCAATAGCATTTGAAGGGAATGATGTACAGTCATGAAGCCAACTGTAAAGTGTTCATCTAAATGTCAGGTAAGACGCACACCTTGTAGATTTTTGATAATTGTTAAAATAAACTATTAAATCACATTTAAATTTCACATGTATTTCATTACTGAAAAGGCCCATACACAAAATATACCATAATTTAAAGCTCAATAGCATTTGAAGGGAATGACTTACAGTCATATAACCAACTGTAAAATGTTCGACCTTCCAGTCAATTCATGTATCATCAGTTCTTTTAATAATTTCATTAATAGGACATCTATTGTTTGGAAAAAACCATTCAATCCAGTACGAGTCATTTTGACCCCCTTTATGCATTCATGAAGGTTTTTTTTTGTTTTTTTTTCTGGGTGTGTGTCATACCTGACACCTAGATGTATACTTTACAGTTGGATGTGTGACTGTAAGTCTTTAATTTCAAATGCTATTGAGCATTAAATTATGGTATATTTTGTGTATGAGCCCATGCAGTAATAAAATACATGGCAATTTTGATATATGATTTAATAATTTATTTTGTTAAATATCAAAAATCTAAAAGATGTGTGTTATAGCTGACACCTACATGAACAATTTACAGTTGGTTATATGACTGTAAGTCATTCCCTTCAAATGCTATTGAAGTTAGAATCGTGTTTAACAATGTCGTATGTAACTTTAGAGACGGTCCCTTAATTTCCGCAAATCTGCTAAAAATCGAACGTCCAACGTCAAGCAAACTTTTCTGCCAGTGCGTAATGATGGGAATTGCAGATCCTTTCAGTGAGTCAGTTCATTTGGTTCGGATCACCAATAGGAGTCAACTCTTTCGCAGCCAAACGGTTCCCTGCCATTTTGTTCTAATCTAACCTGGACATATTTTGACCATTGAAGGCGGGTTTTTCGAATAAATAATCATGCAGGACATGCAAGTTACATGTTTCATCGTTATATCTAAACATAATGCGCTGTTTAGAGAAAGTAAATAAAGTTTTATTTGGGTTAATTTACAAAACCAACATCTAATGTCACCGTGACCAAGTGGTTACTGAAGATGAATGGATTCCCGCCAAAGAACAGCTGAGGTTGTTAAAAAGAATTTTACATTGAAGCAATTTGATGAATTTAAATTGGAAGTGCAATGTGACTGTAAAAAAAATTTAAGTAAAATACGTCGCATATATGCGAGTCGGCTCAGTGTTCACCTGAAAGAGTCGAGTCAAGCAGCCGACTCGTTTGCGAACGACACAGCGTTGTCAAAGTCAAACTTTAACCACACCTCAAAACTCGAGTACTGTTCTAAAAGTAATAGCACGTATAAGTAAGTACACACTGCATGTATAAATAGTTTAGAGGTTATCATTGTAGCTATACTACACTGTATAGGCAGACCATTTTAACTGTTTAGTGCGGTAATATTGGTTTTTGACGTCTCTCACTCACACGCACGCACGCACACATTTGTGTTACTTCCCTGCTGGAAAAAACCCCAATAGAAACCAACACAGAAATTCAAATGTTTTCCACTACAAATACCATTACAAACCATCAGCTAACCATTAAACCCATTACCATTATTGGTCCTTAATGGTATCCACTAGATACAAGTCACCAATAGAAGGCAACAAATTACCAGTAGAGACCCACATGGACCATTACAGTTTCCATTAAAACCAATACAATTCCCATTATAATCTTTAAAACCATTACATATTCTATGAGGGTTTCTTTTGTTTTATTTTTATGAGCAGGGTTAAGAGGAGGTTCCATTGAGAAATTTATTAATGCAGCTAACCATTAAACCTAACCTTAACATACGTTTTTTTAAAAAAGTCTATTTATATTGTTTGTTGTTAAAATAAAAGCTACAGTTTGTCCACACAAAAGTCAGACCTGTTAGACATTCCTATCCTTATGGGGATGTTTGGTCCCTGCCAAGATATAAAAACATGCACACACACACACACACACACATGCCCATCGACAAATATAAACAGTACAAAGACAATAAAACAAAGAACATAAAGATTTTATTAAATGCCACTGTGATAATAACAACAAAGAAAACTTCAACCCAACTGTAAGGGTTTCTTACACAGAAATTATATACAGTGTCTCCATGAGCTTGTGTTTTTATATTGTGTATCAGCCATTTTTGAGTAAACTCACAGGAGAGAAAAGTAGAAAAGCAGAATTGTTAAGTAACATCACCAAGACTATGACCTTCCTCAGACTGTACCACTCGATCTGACACAGACTCCACAAGTTTGTGTAAAACCTGATGATCCATATTAGATCAAATCCATCCCAATATTCTAAAACTTTCAGTTTTATTTCCAGTTTTTAAAAAAAATCCCAGATTTTCAATGTTATGTTTATTTCTGTAACATTAACACTACTGTATTAAAACATTATGCAATAATTAAATTATTCAGTAACTTTAAATGTACTGTATATTCAGAAAATACAAATTCATTAAAAATGAACAGCCAGCTCTTGTAGAAATTTTAAATGGAGGTTTTGGAAGTACAGAATTTTGCCATTATTTTTTGTTGGGTACCAGGGAATTGTGGAATTCCAGGGAATGAGCAAGCAGATGCTGCTGTTAAGGAGGCCTCATCATCAGTGCTCAGAAAATGCCTTATTCCACTGTCAGACCTCAAACCCATTATAAACACTTATGTCTTCAAAAAAAATTAATAATCTCTGGGACAATATCATCTACACCGCTGCCAAATAGGCCACTCCAGACTCACTAACAAGTTTCCGTTAACGGGTGAAGATCCTCCTTTATGCCCCTTATGCCAAAGTCCAATATCTTTGATGCATATTTTAATGGACTGTAATGGTTTCAACTCCTCCTAGTACTCTTTTTTTATTTGGTTGATTCATATGAACATTTTTTGAATGAATTGAGGCAATATTTAGTTTTAGATTTACTTTAAAAAAAACTTTTAAAAAAACAAACAAACAAAAAAAACATTTGTAAATTGTTCATTTTTTTTCTCCATTTAAAACTGTTTCCCACCAGGAAAATAGCCATGGTAGCTGGCATGGCATAAAATTACAAACAAGCAAGCAAACAAATATTCAGAAACTGTAATTATCTAAGTCAGGCTCTTTCTCCTCTTCACTCTGTAAAACAAACCAAAATAATGAGAGTCTGTTTCAGTTAATACTCATATTAGAATTGAATTTTCAGATACCAGTGCAAGTGACAGATCTTATTCTGTTTGAACAATAGGGGTATTCTGTAATTCTGCAAATATATGGGTGTTTATGCAAGTCTTATAAATGCTGATACTTTACCCTAAGGAAACAGTGGAGTCATTGTGTGAGTCACAGTTCCTCATAAAAGTCTTCCATCATGGAGGCTTGTACAACATCTGTATCTTCAATATATGCCTCTGTATCCTATACAAGAAACAATTTAAGAAAATGGGTGACATCATCACTTTTCAAAACAGAGACTTGGACAAAATTGGTTCTTACCAGGTCATCATGTTCTTCTTCTTCATATTCGTCCTCCTCAGTCTCCTCAATCTTATTAAAAACACCATCATCATCCACTATACTATGCTTGTCTGTGAAGTCTTTTAATCTAAAACTAAAGGAAAGTCAATATCACAAGTTTGCTTTACCAAGGTCACAGCTCAGATGTGTTATAGATAAATGGGGGGTTGGGGGGGGGTGAAGGTATGTGAAAGGAAAACCTGTATGAAATGTACATAAGCAGGGATTCAAAATGGAGACAATATATTGATGCAGTGGATGCATGAGATAACTCAGTTTATACCACAGTACTGTTGAATTCTTGATTCTGATTGGTCAGCATCAAGAGCTCTGATAATAGTGCTGACTGTAATTCATATATTTATATTAACGCACACTAATATATTATCGTTACTATAGTAACCGCTAATTCACTGGAACTTGCATGGTGGACGCTTCACAAGTTCGACGCCAAATAATAAATTAAAAACAAAACAAATAAATAAATATAATAATAGAATTGTAATAATTGTTGATATTATGAGGTTTACAGTAGGAAGATGTTTATTTAACATTTTTGGATTTTTGGTGTCTCCAGTGTCAGAGCTTTGTAACAGTCAGGGGTAAAGCTATAACGTCATGTTTCAACAAGTTGCTGTCATACATTATTGACTTTATTATGTGTCATTATTTAATAAATGCATAATTTTAATAAATGGAAAGTTGCTGTGATGTTGTAGGAAAACAATCAACTGTACAGCAGTAACAGTTACTCCACTTTTCATTCATTGTCAAAATTCTATTGCCAGGGATGACAGTATACAGTGGTGCATGAAAGTTGGTGAACCCTGTAGAACTTTCTATATCTTTGCATAAATATGAATTAAAACATCATCAGATAAGTCCCTCAGATAAGTCCTAAAATTAGACAAAGAGAACACAATTAAACAAATGAGACAAAAATACTATACTTGGTCACTTATTTATTGTTAGTTATTTACAGTTAGTTTTCTATTGTGCTTTTCTAGACACTCAAAGCACTACATAATATGTGGCGAGGGGATCTCCTCAACCACCACTACTGTGTGTTGCATCCACCTGGATGATGCGACAGCAGCCATAGTGTGCTAGAATGCCCACCACACACCAGCTATTAGTGTAGAGGAGACATTGATGTAGCCAGTTCAGCGATGGGGATTATTAGGGGCCATGATAGAAGGGCCAATGGGGGAATTTCGCCGGGGTTATAGCCCTACTCTTTTATAATAAGTGTCCTGGGATTTTTAATGGCCACAGAGAGTCAGGATCTCAGTTTAATGTCTCATCCGAAAGATGGTGCTGTTTTTACAGTACTGCGTCCTGTCACTATACTAGGGTATTAGGCCCCACACAGCCCAAAGGGTGAGCGCCCCCTGCTGGCCACACTAATATCACTTCCAGCAGAAACTTGAGTTTTCCCCAGGAAGTCTCCCATCCAGGTTCTGTCTCAACCATGCTTAGCTTCAGCGGGAAACCAGGCGAGAACAGCAGGGAGATATGGCTCTGGCACATCTCCTATTTTCCTATAGAGGAAAATGATCCAATATTACATATCTGTGAGAGGCAAAAGTATGTGAACCTTTGCTTTCAGTATCTGTAGTCACTCCCTTTTGCAGCAATAACTGCAACTAAACATTTCCGGTAACTGTTGATCAGTCCTGCACATCGGCTTTTTAGCCCATTCCTCAGTACAGAACAGCTTCAACTCTGTGATGTTGTTGGGTTTCCTCAGTGAACTGCTTGCTTCAGGTCCTTCCACAACTTTTCTATTGGATTGAGGTCAAGACTTTGACTTGGCCATTCCAAAACATTACCTTTATATGTCCCACTTTCTCTTGAGATTCAGTTGTCCTGACAGTTTCCTTTAGAATTCACTGGTATACTTCAGTATACATTGTTCCATCAATGATGATAAGTCTTTCTGGCCCAGATACAGCAAAACAAGCCCAAACCATGATACTACCAGCAATATATTTCACAGATGGGATAAGGTTCTTATGCTGGAATGCAGTGTTTTCCTTTCTGGAAACATAAAGCTT
This sequence comes from Ictalurus furcatus, assembly GCF_023375685.1. Taxonomy (NCBI): domain Eukaryota; kingdom Metazoa; phylum Chordata; class Actinopteri; order Siluriformes; family Ictaluridae; genus Ictalurus; species Ictalurus furcatus. The sequence goes on from NC_071264.1 coordinate 23,975,447, forward strand.
CTCATTTAAACAGTTCATTAAAAAAATTCTATTTTCGTCCCATCTGTCAACAAAACATTTTTCCAATAGACATCTGGCTTGTCCACACGAACTTTAGCAAACTGCAGACAGATAGCAGTGTTCTTTTTGGAGAACGGTGGCTTTGTTCTTGCAACCCTGCCATGCACACCATTGCTGTTCAGTGTTCTCCTGATGGCGGGCTCATGAACATCAACATTAGCGTGTGAGAGAGGCCTTTAGTTACTGAGAAGTTACCTTAGCTCCTTTGTGACCCCACAGACTACTGTTAATTCTAGAGTTTCACATACTTTTGCCACTCACCGATATGTAATATTAGATCATTTTCCTCAATAAGTAAATGAACAAGTATAATGTTTTTGGCTGATTTGTTTAATTGGTTTCTTTTTATCTACTTTTAGTACTTGTATGAAAATCTGATGATGTTTTAGGTCATATTTATGCAGAAATATTGACAATTGTAAGCACCACTGATTACTCTGGGGTTATGGGAAGCTGTAACTCATAGTAGTAAGGTATTAAACACATGGTAGTAAGGTATTAGAAAAAAGGTAGTAAGGTATTAAAATCATGGTAGTAAGGTATTAAATATAGAATCAGTAAAAAGTCATTGCGCAGTATTTTCATCCTGTTAACAATTTTAAAATACCCTTACTTACATATATTTCCTGGCTTGCCTTTTTCCTGAAAAGCAAACATTACAATGCTATTAAGTTATTTATGTATTAAAGGAATACTCCAGTGCTTTTCAATCTAATCTTAATCAACCTCATCTACCATTTCAACATGTTTCCCTTCCCTTTACAGAGAAAAGAAGAGGAAATCTGATGACCCAAAACTCACTTATAATGGCGGTCTAAAGGCAATTGTTAGGGAAGTCATTAAACATTTATGCAAAGCACATAATCTTATAGAAAGCTTACATCTAAATGTGTATATGGAAATTGAACTGTTTTTTTTTTCAGCAGGAAGAATTTCTGAGGGTCTGATTGCACGTTTGATGATGTCTCAAAACTTGCTGGAAATGGTAAGTAACAGGAATGACTTTTTATTGTATTGCTACAGAGTTGGAAAATTGGATAAAACTCCAGGAGGACAGCATTGGTATGATTTTCTGAAACTATCCTTAGAATGCCACTGTAAGTTTGCGTTTATTATTTATGGTAATCACACATATGTGACAGATATGGTGAATTGATATTAAGTTGAAAAATAATGGAGTATTCCTTTAAGCATTAATTTAATGACAAAGCATGAAATGTTTTACTCACGTAACACCACTCCATAAACACAACACGCTAACACGGCACAAATCAGCAGTGAGAAACAGGTGAAAATGATGGCTGCCACCTCAGTTGATATTTTGTTAAACACTAAAATAGGAAAAGAGTGGAAAAGATTAACTCACCTATTATTGCAGACACATTTCTACTTTAACAGACTCTAATCCTAAAATGAGCTTTATCTTTTTACTTGCACTCTTAGGCTTTCTATTCTTGTCCCTTTACTAAAATAATAGAATCCATGATTTAATCTGGGCGCAACTGTTCAACTGCATAAATACCATAAAAATCTTAGTCCCTTATTTACATAAAGCATAATGACATTCCATTCTACAAGCCCATTTACACACAAAAAAAAAATAAATGTGGAAAAAGGTATACAGACACCTGACCATCACACCCATATGTGGTTCTTCCCCAAACTGTAGCCACATGTTGGAAGCACACAACTGTCTATGATGTTTTTGTATGTTGTAGCAGTAAGATTTCCTCTTCTGTGGAAGAAATCGAGTGGCCTGCACAGAGCCCTGACCTCAACCCCACTGAACACCTTTAGGATGAAGTAGAATGTCAGCTGCAGCCTAGGTCTTCTCACCTGACATCAGTGCCTGACTTCACTAGTGCCTGACACACTTGTGGTGAATGTACACAAATTCCCATAACCATGCTCCAAAATCTAGTTTAAAGCCTTCCCAGAGGAGTGGTTGCGATTATTGCAGCAAAGCAGGACTGACTCCTTATTACAAACTATGGTTTGGGAATGAGATGTTCAACAAGCACATATTTGTGTGATGGTCAGGTCTCCACATACTTTTGGCCATATTGTACATTCTTACACCATCCAGCCAAAGGGACAATGAATGACAGAATTTTTGGCTTTGCATTTACTGGTACTAGATTTACTCTACTTAGATGTGACTTATTTTTGTGCGTATGGGTTCTAGTGTTTATTGCACACCAAATAGTAAAGGTTCTGTTACCTTCATGAGTAATCAGAATCCTTGGACTGCTCACTCTACTAGTGTTGTCGAATGAGTTCACGACCTCGCAGTGGTAAACCCCAGCAGTAGCAATGCTTGGGTCCAACCTGACCATGAGGCCTGAGTGGTTTGGAGAGAATGTTCTGTAAAATTTCCCTTGGCTCTCCAGCCTTGTGTAATTGAGGAACCAGTAGTATTTCGGAAACGTTCCTTTGTCCACATGGCAATATAGCCAAACACCGTACACGTCGAAGTCCTTCCCTACAGCTTTTTCCAGGCTCATTGTCACATTGCCCCCTACTGACTCTGTTAGGGTGATACAGCAAACAAGTCACCATTAGACCATCATAAGACAGATCATTGCTTTTTAGTGCACCTCAAGTGACTTATTTGACAGGAAATTATTAACATTAAAATCTATAAACATTACATGATTTCATGTAAGCTCATTAAATAAATTATGGGAGAAGTAAAAAGCAAAAAAGCACAAAATGGTTATTTAGAATTCTAACATCAGTTGTTAAAGAAAGACAAAAACAAAAAATTTGGTGTGAGGCACAAATATACACCAGTTTATCAAAGCAAAAGGTGCTTTTTATGAAATGTTAGTTAAGGAGTGGAACACTTATGCAACCACGTTATTGTAAGTTTTTCTTTTATTTCTTCTAAAACATTTCTATTTATTGTTCACTTGATTTTTGTTGCTACTGTATATGACATTAAAGGTGGAAATAGAGCTGACATGATTTATCATGGTTTCATTTTTTCACAAAAACCTGCCATTTAAAGAGTGTGTAGACTTTCTACAGTATATGCACTATATACTGTCTATGAAACTGCATTCAATAAATGTGTTTTAAGCACATGCATGTAACTGTATTTGGGTTCATTAATATGAAGAAATACATTTCTTTAAAATATACATACCCACTGTGAGGTTCAGTTTTCTGCTCTGCACTGGTCTTTTCACATTATCTGCTTTGCAATACACAGTGCCCATGTCTCGGTCCAGTACTATGGGCACTACAAATGAGGCATTCAGGTGTTCACTGTTGACTACAGCAACCTGGTGATTGTTTCTGAAAAGAGTGTAGCTTATGGGTGGGGATCCTTTTGTCACCTGGCATTTCACGTAGGCACTAAAGTTTCCCTCAGCATTCTTGCCAATCTTAAATGAGATTTCAGGCTGTGACAGGTACTCTGAGTTAAGCAAAGTGGGAGAAAGATGGTAAAAATGAGACAGGGAGTCAAAAGAAATTTGATAGAAAAGACAAACTGATTAAAGAAAACTTCTACCCTGAAACACATTAGATATATTTATAATGAAATAGTTTTTATGTGTTTGGTGAATCTGGTGCAAATTTTTTGGTTGGTGCTTTATTATTCTTTTTTATTTGTAGTTTCATAGTTTGGTTTTCTGTCACACCGATGTCACCGGGCTGCACTGCTAGTGCAGGGACAGTGGTGTTTAATTGGAGAAAATATTTTTTCACACTCTCAACCATAAGGGATAACAGACAAATGTCACTGTTGGCACCAAAAAACAAGAACACAAGCTTTTGTCAGGAGCTCATTCACCACTTTCTAGTGACAAAAAAAATTTGTCAAAAAAATTTGGTGTGAGGCACAAATATACAACAGTCCATCAAAGCAAAAGGTGCTTTTTACAAAATATTAGTTAAGGAGTGGAACACTTATGCAACCACGTTATTGTAAGTTTTTCTTTTATTTCTTCTAAAACATTTCTATTTATTGTTCACTTGATTTTTGTTGCTACTGTATATGACATTAAAGGTGGAAATAGAGCTGACATGATTTATCATGGTTTCATTTTTTCACAAAAACCTGCCATTTAAAGAGTGTGTAGACTTTCTACAGTATATGCACTATATACTGTCTATGAAACTGCATTCAATAAATGTGTTTTAAGCACATGCATGTAACTGTATTTGGGTTCATTAATATGAAGAAATACATTTCTTTAAAATATACATACCCACTGTGAGGTTCAGTTTTCTGCTCTGCACTGGTCTTTTCACATTATCTGCTTTGCAATACACAGTGCCCATGTCTCGGTCCAGTACTATGGGCACTACAAATGAGGCATTCAGGTGTTCACTGTTGACTACAGCAACCTGGTGATTGTTTCTGAAAAGAGTGTAGCTTATGGGTGGGGATCCTTTTGTCACCTGGCATTTCACGTAGGCACTAAAGTTTCCCTCAGCATTCTTGCCAATCTTAAATGAGATTTCAGGCTGTGACAGGTACTCTGAGTTAAGCAAAGTGGGAGAAAGATGGTAAAAATGAGACAGGGAGTCAAAAGAAATTTGATAGAAAAGACAAACTGATTAAAGAAAACTTCTACCCTGAAACACATTAGATATATTTATAATGAAATAGTTTTTATGTGTTTGGTGAATCTGGTGCAAATTTTTTGGTTGGTGCTTTATTATTCTTTTTTATTTGTAGTTTCATAGTTTGGTTTTCTGTCACACCGATGTCACCGGGCTGCACTGCTAGTGCAGGGACAGTGGTGTTTAATTGGAGAAAATATTTTTTCACACTCTCAACCATAAGGGATAACAGACAAATGTCACTGTTGGCACCAAAAAACAAGAACACAAGCTTTTGTCAGGAGCTCATTCACCACTTTCTAGTGACAAAAAAAATTTGTCAAAAAAATTTGGTGTGAGGCACAAATATACAACAGTCCATCAAAGCAAAAGGTGCTTTTTACAAAATATTAGTTAAGGAGTGGAACACTTATGTAACCACGTTATTGTAAGTTTTTCTTTTATTTCTTCTAAAACATTTCTATGTATTGTTCACTTGATATTTGTTTGGTTGCTACTGTATATGACATTAAAGGTGGAAATAGAGCTGACATGATTTATTGTGTTTTAATTTTTTCACAAAAACCTGCCATTTAAACAGAGGTGTGTGGACTTTATACAGTATATGCACTATATACTGTCTATGAGACTGGATTCAATAAATGTGTTTTAATCACATGCATGTAACTGTATTTGGGTTCATTAATATGAAGAAATACATTTCTTTAAAATATACATACCCACTGTGAGGTTCAGTTTTCTGCTCTGCACTAGTCTTTTCCCATTATTTGCTTGGCAATACACAGTGCCCATGTCTTGGTCCAGTACTATGGGCACTACAAATGAGGCATTCAGGTGTTCACTGTTGACTACAGCAACCTGGTGATTATTTCTGAAAAAAGTGTAGTTTATGAGTGGGGATCCTTTTGTCACCTGGCATTTCACGTAGGCGCTAAAGTTTCCCTCAGCATTCTTGCCAATCTTAAATGAGATTTCAGGCTGTGACAGGTACTCTGAGTTAAGCAAAGTGGGAGAAAGATGGTAAAAATGAGACAGGGAGTCAAAAGAACTTTGATAGAAAAGACAAACTGATTAAAGGAAACTTCTACCCTGAAACACATTAGATATATTTATAATGAAATAGTTTTTATGTGTTTGGTGAATCTGGTGCAAATTTTTTGGTTGGTGCTTTATTATTCTTTTTTATTTGTAGTTTCATAGTTTGGTTTTCTGTCACACCGATGTCACAGGGCTGCACTGCTAGTGCAGGGACAGTGGTGTTTAATTGGAGAAAATATTTTTTCACACTCTCAACCATAAGGGATAACAGACAAATGTCACTGTTGGCACCAAAAAACAAGAACACAAGCTTTTGTCAGGAGCTCATTCACCACTTTCTAGTGACAAAAAAAATTTGTCAAAAAAATTTGGTGTGAGGCACAAATATACAACAGTCCATCAAAGCAAAAGGTGCTTTTTACAAAATATTAGTTAAGGAGTGGAACACTTATGTAACCACGTTATTGTAAGTTTTTCTTTTATTTCTTCTAAAACATTTCTATGTATTGTTCACTTGATATTTGTTTGGTTGCTACTGTATATGACATTAAAGGTGGAAATAGAGCTGACATGATTTATTGTGTTTTAATTTTTTCACAAAAACCTGCCATTTAAACAGAGGTGTGTGGACTTTATACAGTATATGCACTATATACTGTCTATGAGACTGGATTCAATAAATGTGTTTTAATCACATGCATGTAACTGTATTTGGGTTCATTAATATGAAGAAATACACTTCTTTAAAATATACATACCCACTGTGAGGTTCAGTTTTCTGCTCTGCACTAGTCTTTTCCCATTATTTGCTTGGCAATACACAGTGCCCATGTCTTGGTCCAGTACTATGGGCACTACAAATGAGGCATTCAGGTGTTCACCGTTGACTACAGCAACCTGGTGATTGTTTCTGAAAAAAGTGTAGTTTATGGGTGGGGATCCTTTTGTCACCTGGCATTTCACGTAGGCGCTAAAGTTTCCCTCAGCATTCTTGCCAATCTTAAATGAGATTTCAGGCTGTGACAGGTACTCTGAGTTAAGCAAAGTGGGAGAAAGGTGGTAAAAATGAGACAGGGAGTCAAAAGAACTTTGATAGAAAAGACAGATTGATTAAAGGAAACTTCTACCCTGAAACACATTAGATATATTTATATTGAAATAGTTTTTATGTGTTTGGTGAATCTGGTGCAAATTTTTTGGTTGGTGCTTTATTATTCTTTTTTATTTGTAGTTTCATAGTTTGGTTTTCTGTCACACTGATGTCACAGGGCTAAAGACTAAAGAAAAAAAGTCTTAGAATTTAATTATAAAAATATTTAAGATGCCACAGAAAATCTCATGTTTATTATAAATAAAGATTAATAAACAAGTTGTTCAGGGTAGAGTTTGCCTTTAAGTGCAAGAGGCCTCTTTCCATTGTACAGATTAATCCAAAAACTGCTAACATCCTACCTTTAACATGAACATCCACTCCCTCACTCTTATTGGTGTAATTTAACGTCTCATTATAGTAGTTTTTAGCAACACAGACATATTTTCCTTTGTTCTTGCTGGAAAGGCTTGGAATAAGTAGATGGCTGTTAGAGCTGTCGTTGAGGAGCGGATTATCATCCAGGAACCAGTCATACAATACGAAATTCCCTTCAGTTATATTACACCACAGAGTCAGACTGTCTTTTTCCCAGAGATCTTCCAAAGAGGGGCTTGATATGATTTGTGCACCTTTTACAGGCACTGAAACACAACATAATATATATATATATATATTCAATAGAATTTTATACATCCAATTTTCTGGATAAACAATTAAACCTAAGTGCTCTGAAAAAAACGCAATGTTCAGTGAATCTGAGTGAATAACTATGGAATACAGTATGTAGCTCCTTTATTTTAGACTGTAGTCAATAACAATAGAAAGCGTTCTTACTAATTATGGACTGCTCACATTTGCTTGGTTAATTAATTATTATTTATATGGAGACTGCTTTCACGCAATCTTCTCTTTATTGTGCACATTATACAGTATGTCCTTGTACTGTACATTAAAAATGAATTGCTTTGACATGTTTGAGTCAGAAAATATGTGTAGCATTTTGTTTTTAAATAGTGACTGCTGTTAGACACTATCCCCAAACTCTTAAAGTATTTAATGTTTCTTGCACTACTTCAGCTTGTGACAGACTACAAAAATGTACATTTATTAAATGTAAGATAGATATATCTGCAATCTAAAGAATATAAATAGTATTTTGCACATTTATTTAACTAATTTCAGTTTTTTATATATATATTTATATATGTGACTGTATTGGTAAAGTTCTGTTCATTTTTCACATCTTTTGAGAGGTATTTTTCTAAGTTTTCTAAAGAACACAGAAATACACAGCACGTTCAATGTTTGTAGTGAAATTAAATGTGTATATTTATCTTTCTAACGTTTTTTCATAATAAATTGTGCACATTCAACATTATTAAGCTTTGTAATGTAAATCTATTTAACTCCTATTGGTTATTTAAAAGTGTTTCTTTTGACAGCAGGCATCTTTACCATATTTCATCTTCATTATTTTAACTCACCAATTACTTGGAATTTCATCTGGTCACTGAGGGTGGGAATGATCTCGGAGTTGTTTTGCACACTGGCCTTGCATATTAACTGTCCATCAAAAGCAAGACTAATAACAGCAGGAAATTTGGCTTTCTCTTGGGTGAGAGCGCTGTATTCCCCCAAAATCTTATTTACATTTCCTTTGTTAAAGAACTGGTACAGAACAGTTTGGTTTGTTGGGATCTTGTCCAGTTTGCAGTAAAACTCCTCAACTGAACCCAGAGTACTATTCGAGGGACCACTGAGTACAGGTTTATCTAAGATGATCTCAGCATCTGAAATAAGAAATGACAGTTACACACTAAAATAGTGCACATACTCATAAGAACCAGCTGACACTAGATAACATGGTCACTTACCTGCCTCCTGCCACATGGCACAAAATCCTAAAGAAGAAAAAAACCCATTCAAAACACAATGTAAGATATTATTAAATTGCCTTTACAAGAAGGATTTGTCTTTTTACCCAAAACAACCAGCAGAAAGAAAGTCCTTTTGCTCATTGTCCAGCAGGATGTATGGATGCTTATTTCCTCAGAATCAGACCAATGAGTATGAGACATGTCTGTGGATTATATGTAGAAAGGACAAACTTTAGTCTTTCAGGCAGTCACACACACACACACACACACACACACACACACACTTAAGCATGCACAGGATGAAGGGCACTCCTAACTCTGGCAAGAGCTGGATAATGGGGACACACCTCACTAAGTCTCGACCCACTTCACCATGTGCGCTGGGCTGATAGGAACTCTTAGCAATTTGCCGTTAGAAGCTCTTAGCAGTACTGTACATTAGAAGTGATTTTCCTGTTTGTACCCTCCAGACAATAGCAGGACGAATGCTTCTGATTTCGACAACTCGATACCAATAGCATGGATGGGGATACCTCCACCACAAGTCTTTCTTGTTATTAATTTGTATGCTAGAATGACCAGTATAATATACTTCAAACAGGAAGGAACCAATTGAAGAAAAACTAATTGGGACATTTGACATTGCTGTGACCTTGACTCTGTTTGACTCAATTCCGAAATCTAATCGGTTCATCTCCTGGTTACAATGATGATTCCATATACATCCTACAAGCATTCAAACGCTTGTTTCGGAGATATTGTGCTAATGAAAATCTCAAATCTCGTTTAAGAGATGCACTGATGGACAGATGAATGCACAGATGCCAATAATCATTGCTTTCCCGAAAAAATATGTCTTGCGCTCCTGAACATGAATGTGTAAGTAACATAAATGAAACTTGTATGAATGACAAACAGGAAGGAGGGTATTAAAGAAAAACCATTTCAGATATTTACCCTTGTTGTGACCTGTTTACATCAATGCCAAAATCTAATCAGTTTATCTGCTGGTTGCAATGATAATTCCATATAAATTCTACAAACATTCAAGCACTCTTTCTTGAGATATTGTGCTAATGAGAATCTTGGATGGATATACGGACAACCTGAAAACATGCCGCATCAAAATATTGAGCTGTCTTAAAAATATTTAGTAAGTAACATCCAGTAAACATATTTAGTACCATCCAGTAGAGTGTTCCTTCTTGTACAATGAAAATGATTCTTAGAAGCAGTTGTTAAAATTGGGATTGTCCAAAGGAGAGAAATATTCTAAATAAGTTCTTGCCTTAATCTTATTTGCTAATCCTGGACATACTTAGTTAAGTACTATCTAAAATCACTCTGGGCTTTTATTTTTGAAATTCTCTTCCTTAGAAAGAATTATTTAATTTTTGTCACTAAAATACTATAGTTATTAAATACTTCTGAAATGTATAATAATTTTGTTTAAACACACAAACAACAACAACAACCCAACAATGCTGTTTTATAGATGGCTCTTGTCTTCTTGATTCACCTCACCCAAACTTTAGCTAAATGTCAGTCATATTTTCTAATGAAATTGTTTCTGCACTTTTTTTTGCCTTACATTCTTGTTTTAAACTTCCCATAGAGTATTAGTGAACAAGAACTCAGAAAGCAGCATCCTTAAAGGTGGGGTCAATGATATTCAAGTCAGAACATTTTTTGTAATATTTGATAAAGTTCTCCTCATATTCTCACTGCTATCAGTAAAATATCTTTTCAGATAAAAAATCTTGGTCTCTTCTGCGCCACAGACTTTGTAAACAGGACAAAACTCACAATAGGGACCACTAACATCCAACCAATCAGGAGAAGGTGTCTTTATCTGCCAGTCAGACTTGCTTTTGCTAATGGCAGTTCAAATCACTCATTGCCCCTTTAATTCATACAACATTATGATAATGTTTATTTCCTTACAGATTAAGTAAAGATATATTCTCTTATGGTGAGGACTTCTTGAGTATGACAAGTAAAAACATGATTGGGAGGACGATTGTTGTTTCATGGTAGTAAATTTATTGATATAAAAATAATAATTAATCACAGTAATGTAGTGTCTGATCAAAAAAGAAAAGGACATAGATTTGATACTTTAGATTTATTCCTTCTAAGAGCTGTTGCTGTAATCATAAAGACTTGTCTTGTGCCCTTATTCACAATATTCTCACACAGAACATGCTTTCAACACACTTATTACTGTTTGTCTTTATAATCCCACTATCGGTGTCACCCAGAAGTTGATGGGTTCTCTTTTGAGTCTTGCTCCTCTCACGGTTTCTTCAGTCATTTGTTTAAGTCCAAATGTTCATCATATTCATGAGTGAGAATTGATCTACAATACAATTGATCTGTTTAACAATCATGCCTTAGTCTAGACTTCCACTTCCATAATCACAGTTTCCATCTCTTCAATGTGTGACAGAGTCTCTGGCATGGAGTGATGGTTCTCAGTGCTAAAAAGTAAGAGATATGACTCGATAATGTAAAAGTCAGATTTGCACATGCATCAGAAATACATAAAATAAAAACAGAGCTTACTTGATACATTCATGGCAGTGTACATGATCTGAAAGAAAAAGAGAGATCAGTGTACGTAATATGGTATCATAGTATGGCTAAAAGAAATGGCACCTGTGAGTGAGCAGTTTGAGACGTACGGTGGTTGTCTGTCATTACAGGCTCAGAGTTTATGATCCAGAAGAGACAGCAAGCTCCTCCCACCATCATCACAAACAGGAAGCAGCAGAAGACCACAGCTACGACCTCTATTCGTGTCATGTCAAAATCTTTAAGAGAATGTACCACAGAGCAGTGATAAGGACTGTACTGAAAAATGCTGAATAATAAAGAATCAGGCATACATCCTTGATTTGCATAGTTATGCCCTTTTTCTAATATCTTATTGTTTCTAGACTAACTTACACAGGGGCGGAGCTCTACACAGGCAACATTTCTTTAGCATGTTTGGAAGGAGTCTCCAGTGTTAGTGCTTTGAAACAGTCAGAGCTAAAACTGTAACTTTTTTTTAACTGTTAACTGTAACTGTTTTCCAACAGAGTACATTCGTAAGGTTGGAGGGCTTTGCAGTCTGTGGTTTCTTGGGGACAACAGACGCTGGATTATTTATTTCTTGCCTTATTCAATTCACCAGAGGAAACAAAAAGGCTGATGAGAGAATAACTGTTTATAAATGCTATAACGTAAGTGGAACTAACATTATTCACAGATGTTCCACAACGTTAAACAGAATAAAATTTGCTTTGGTATAAGAGGAATTAAACATTTTGGGATGTGCTCTTATTGAAAAATTTGATATTGGATATTGTTATTAGAAAATCTGTTATCAGAAAAAAAAATTACCTCTCACTTTTTTTGTGGTAACTGTAACTGTAAATGCAACTTCATGTCAGGCCACATCATACCCATGTTCTTGGCTGATTATTTTCCTGTAACAGTATAACCTGTCATGTTTTCCTCCTATCTTAGTGCACTTCTTGCAAAATATGATCCAGTATTGCAATGGCTTCTTGACAGTAAAAGCAGCAGAGTTAATAAGCATCTTGTCACAAAAAATAAAAGATCCAATCTCACTGTATTCTTATTGGTTTTCATCTTCCTTAGTTGATATGCTGATCAAGTTACCTCTGTGTAGTTAGTGCTTGTGTATTCATTACTACTTTGTATTTACTTTGCCTGGTCGTTGTCCATTGAATACTCTAGTTTGTTGTAGTGTTTGCTACATATTTCTTTGAATCATTCTTGAAATCCACTGAGGTGCTATAACATTTAATAGTGTTAGTTATGGGGTGAGTTCAATATTTAATTCAGACCCAATCTTAATGACCATTAGCTAGCTTAATCAGTCATACCTAGCTCATGTTAACATAAAGTTTAGTGTTTTATAGCCTGATACTTGAGTGATGCAGTCTTTTCGACTGCTGACATAGTGCTACTTTTATGTGAACTAGCTAAACAGACTACCTTTAGAGTGTGGTGATAGGGGTTACCGGGGTTCGACAAAGTCAGTGGAATAATGACTGCATCCTAAAAATACCTGGTTGATTTCATCCATCTGTCCATTTTCTGTGCCAAGGCAGGGGACATCCTGAATGGGGTGCCAACCCATCGCAGGGCACATTCACACACTACGGACTAAATGCCAGTCAACCTTCAATGCATGTCTTTGGACTCGGGGAGTACCCGGAGGAAATCCCAGAGGCACGGGGAGAACATGCAAGCTCCATGGGCACAGGGCAGAGGCAGGATTCAAACCGCCAACTACGGAAGTGTGAGACAATAGCGCTAACCACTAAGCCACAGTGCTTGGCCAAACTATTCTTTTTTTTAACCCTATTTCTAAGAATTTCTTTTGAACATTTTTTGGATTTTATACAATCCAATTTAGCAAGCACATATATTGTTGTATATCTTACCATGAACCCAAGGCCCCACTGTAAACGTCTATAGGAAGGGGTCACTTGACTTAGTGTCAGCTTTTGAACGTAACATGAGGGATGACAGGATCTCACCTGTCATCTTCACCAAGACCTTCTCACTCTCCACCCAGGATGAGTTAGAGTTGAAACTGTCCCTCACTCGACAGCTGTAATACCCCAAGTTCCCAGGGCTGAGGTGTGTGAGAACTAGGACCTGGTTATGTTGGATAAAAGTAGGGGAATTGGCCTCCAGGGGTACGGTGGAGCCGTTGAAGGACCATGAGTAGATAGGAAAAGTCCCCATGGTGATCATACACTGGAGCAGGGCAGCCGCTACTACAGAGTCTGCTTTATGGAGATACTCCACTTGGACATGTGCAGTCCCCATTACCGGAACTGAGAGAAATATGCACAAATGAATCATGTATAAATAAATCATTAACATGTAACATGTAAATCTCTAAAGCACACACTTTTACTCACCAACTTCCAGATCTACTGAGTTACTGAAAAGCTGCTGGATGTCATTTTTTGCTATGCACTGTACTGTACCCATATCCAGTCCTACAGTGACAGGCTGAGAAAACCAAGCTTCCAGTAAATCCACTTGCTGCATATCAACACGCTTCCCATTTAGGAGCAGTTGGAACATCACTGGAGGGCTTCCATAGGACAACCGACAGCTGATGTTAGCATAGTAGCCCGAGCCATCATGGAAAAGTGTGAATGACAGCCTGGGAGCTGACAGATATTCTGTGAACAATTAAGAAATTTCATCATCAATGATGCTTTTTTTTTTTTAAATTAGGCAACCATTAGCTAGCTGTCATGTATCAAGAAACTCTGGACTCCACTTCCCATCAGCCACTGCACTGCACTAGCTGTCACATGACCACCTGCACCTGACTCACGTTTTGTTAATGAGCACTTGTGTGTGTGTATATATAGTCCTTGTCTGCACTGTTTGCTTGTCTTTAGTTGTCCTAGACTCTTGTTGTTCATGTCTCGGTGTTTTGTTTCATGCCACAGTGTTATACCAAGTTGTGTTCGTGTCTTTGTTTCATAGTACGTTTGTTTCAATAAATGTCATTATCTGCACTTGCTTCTGGCTCAACCTCGATACGTGACAGAACGAAAGACCATTTATCAGAAGCAGCAGATCACCAAGATGTACGCCTGTTTTGCAGCATATGAGGAGTGGTATAGAGGACTATTGGAGCAGGGAAGAAGGACAGATGAACTACTTGCTCAGAATGACCGCATGCTCGGGCTGCCGCGGCGGGACAGACCATGCACCAGGTCACCACCGGCAATGTTCACAAAGGACTACGCCATGCCACGCCGACAGGAGGGGGAGTCTGTGATCAGGGCGGAGACCAACTCCCACCCTCTCTCCCCTATTATGGCTCTCGCTCAGCCTTCATGTTCAGTGGAGAACTTCGCTCTGCCTCCACGTTCCGTGAGAGACGTCGCTCCATCTCCTACTGGACTCAAGGATTCCCCACTGTTCAGCTACCTCAAAGTCGCTCAGCCTCCCTGTTCAGCCGAGGTCGTCGCTCAGCCTCCCTGTTCAGCCGAGGTCGTCGCTCAGCCTCCCTGTTCAGCCGAGGTCGTCGCTCAGCCTCCCTGTTCAGCCGAGGTCGTCGCTCAGCCTCCCTGGTCAGCCGAGGTCGTCGCTCAGCCTCCCTGGTCAGCCGAGGTCGTCGCTCAGCCTCCCTGGTCAGCCGAGGTCGTCGCTCAGCCTCCCTGGTCAGCCGAGGTCGTCGCTCAGCCTCCCTGGTCAGCCGAGGTCGTCGCTCAGCCTCCCTGGTCAGCCGAGGTCGTCGCTCAGCCTCCCTGGTCAGCCGAGGTCGTCGCTCAGCCTCCCTGGTCAGCCGAGGTCGTCGCTCCGCTTTCATGCTACGCCGAGGACTTCGCTCGGCCTGCCTGCCCTGCTGTGGTCGTCGCTCTGCCTTCATGCTCCGCCGAGGACTCCGCTCGGCCTCCCTGCTCGGCTGAGGTCGTCGCTCGGCCTCCCTGCTCGACTGAGGTCGTCGCTCTGCCTCCCTGCTCCGCAGAGGATGTCGCTCCGCTTACCTGCACCGACGAGGACGTCGCCCCGCTTTCATGTTCTGGCGAGGACGTTGCCCCGCTTTCATGCTCTGCCGAGGACGTCGCCCCGCTTTCATGTTCAGCCGAGGAAGTATCTCTGCTTCCCTGTGCCGTTGTGGAAGCCGCTTGGCCTCCTGGTTCTGCTGGGGACATTTTGCCCAGGGGGCCAGGACCACCAGATGGAGGACGTATAATTTTGGGCGCTCCGGGAGTAGCGCCTTTGGGGGAGGGTTCTGTCATGTATCAAGAAACTCTGGACTCCACTTCCCATCAGCCACTGCACTAGCTGTCACATGACCACCTGCACCTGACTCACGTTTTGTTAACGTGTGTGTGTGTGTGTGTGTATATATGTGTGTGTGTGTGTGTGTGTGTGTGTGTGTGTGTGTATATATATATATATATATATATATATATATAAGTCCTTGTCTGCACTGTTTGCTTGTCTTTCGTTGTCCTAGACTCTTGTTGTTCGTGTCTTGGTGTTTTGTTTCATGCCACAGTGTTATACCAAGTTGTGTTCGTGTCTTTGTTTCATAGTACGTTTGTTTCAATTAATGTCATTATCTGCACTTGCTTCTGCCTCAACCTCGATACGTGACACTAGCTAACAGACACTAAGACAGATTTTAAGCTTTCTAACTTGAGTAAAGAATTAAAACATTACAGGGTGTGCTGTTATAGGAAAAACAGTCAACAACAGGCTGGTATGATGTGAGACGTCAATACCACCACGAGTTAATAAGCTTTCAATGTTCAACGTGTTTTATTCCTCTTATACCGCAACATAATACATTAATGATTACAATTTTTACTTTACTTTTCAAAACTTTATACGTACACTTAATGTTGTGGAACATCCACCAGACAAATTTACGTTAAGGCAGTTATAAACAGTTGTTCCCTTGCCAGCTTCTTTTTTACACTCTCTCTTGAATTCATTGTTAAGAGTTAACTGGTGGAAAACTTTCAGAGTTTTAAAAAAGTGCTGACATTGGAGACTCCTTCCATAAATGTTCAACATCTCCTTACTGAAAGATTCACCATATCAATGATTATACATTTGTCTTTGTTAAATAACAAATGTAGATAATAAATTTAGATTACGTGATGCATCCGCTGTATACTTTCTTGTGAATTAACTGTTAATATGAAAAGAATAACATATTTTGCATAAATCTGTGATCATTTATATTATACATTTTACAAACTATCTGTCGCCTAAGATTAACATTAGATCATTCGCCAACACTTAAGCATGTAATTTATGCAGTTTATCTCAACAGCAAATATTAACATTCACAGAAACATCTTGAAGCCTGGTCACTGAATCATTTCTACTCCTTCATCATTCTTTAGTGTTCAGACTTCAAACTTCCAGCTTTCTCTTACACTGTGATCAATCTTACACATGTAAAAAATGTTTACTTTTTACCACGACGGTGACTGGCATACTGTTGGAGACTCTAGAATTGTTCTCCATCTTGTTTTGGGCCTCACATGAGTATGTCCCAGCATGCCTTTCAACAGCCCTATCCACTGTCAGCATGTTTCCAACAAAATGATGAAGAGGCGAGGGTGAGGTCACTTCTTGCTTGTTGTGGTACCATGAGTATTTGAGGTGAGACCCCATTTTGGTCTTACAGCTCAGATTAAACCCCGCCCCCTCATAGATGACAGGCGGGCTGGGTTCTGGGACTAAGGAGGCACCTAGGACAGGAACTGAGGGAGAGAAAATATGGAGTTATAGCGAGCATTGTACTAATTCTTTGTCTGACTCATACACACATTTAGAAATGAACACTACATATCATTACTCACTCACTACTTGTAAGTGCACTGGGTTGCTTGTGCTTGTGTGATTTCTTGCTGTCACTCTGCAAAAATACTCGCCCTCTGACCCATTTCTGACTTTTAGAGGAAATGTGATTGGACCATTTTTTGTGGCAAGGACCTCGTCATTGCCCTTTATAAGTTCAAAGGTCACCGGTGATGGTGAATCTGACAGCTTACATTCAAACTTTACTGTAGATTTAAGGAAGGCCATACTAGGCCCAGTAAGTTCTGGCCTGAGAGTGGATCCATCTGCACACAATACAGAGATTGAGAATGATGTTACAGCTCTTACTATATTATACTGCATCACTATCTTATAGCGGTTTTCAACTGGACAGCACGGTATGGCATCCAGAACTATCCATACCCAGATCGAATACCTCTGTCTGTTTCCCATTGCATAATAGTACCTGTGAAACTAGAAAGAGTAGTGGTGGACAGTAGTGCAATAAATCGAGTATTTGTTATATAAGCACCTATTCAAGCAGTAAAATAGAACTTATGAATAGAAATACAACTTATTTAGTGTTATATCACAGCACTGTTGAAACCTTGACTCTGATTTGTCTGGAGATATTGAATCATTTTATTGACTGCGTTCTGTGAGAACAGGTTTATTTTCCGAAGGAGTCTCCAGTGTCAGTGCTTTGTTACAGTCAGAGGTAAAACTATTACTTTCATTTTCTGTTACAAGCAAGGCTTTGCACTTTGAGGTTTCTTGGCAATGTGTTAATTTTGTTGCATTAATTTCAAGAGAAAGAAAAAAATATTGTGTTGCGGAAACTGTTTATATCTGCTATAATGCAAGTGATAACTAGCAAGAACTAACTTATTTTGTGGAGATACCACAACATTAAATGTATCAATAAATGGATAAATGTAATACTTGTCATTCTCTAATAAAAAAAGATGGCTGAGGTATAAGAGGAATAAAACATTTAAGACTTATGATGATTCTGTGATGATTGTATTTGATAATCAATGGTCTAAACTATTTCTAGTTCCACCCATACATCCCTGTTTAGTGCTCTTGGTACCAGAAAGAACTTAGTATGGGTACTTAATGGTACAGGTCACCTGACAATAATAAAAAGTGGGATCATTATTAGTTTACTGTGCCGTGTAGTGCTGTCCAGTGGAAAAGCAACATTAGAGACAATATTAAAATATGCTAATATAAATACCATTAATGATCACATGACCAGACAAAACTATAACACAAAAACAGAAAGGACTATTAAGACACTGACCGAGTTTTGAAACACTAAACTTATGTGCTAAAAGATGTTGAAAGTAAATAATGTCAAACTCACATATGACTGACATCAGAAGTAACAACAGACCGTGGCTCATTCCTGGCTCTTTCACTTTACTGCTGGCATTTTAACTTCAGCTTGAGCTTTTAATATACTAAGGTACATTTTGTGCCTGTGTGTGTGTGTGTAAGAGATGGGAAAGTCTCTAGGCCTATACACTACTCCTCCCTGCCATGTGTAAGCTATAGATAAAAAGCAGCTTCAGAAAACACAGTCATTCTTGCTCAGAGACTTTATTTATGAAAAGGATGGAAACAGTCACAAACAAGTAAAGGGGGGGGGGGGGGGGTAAATAAATATTCATAATATTACACATGACCCATCATTGATCAAGTATGAAATAGAATAATGCTCATGGTGCTAAGTATGAGTGGATGCTAGCATAATGTCATTAGCATAAGATTCATTTGTTTGTTAGGATTTTTCTGGTCAAACTATTTCCTTTATCAAAGGATGGACAATTAAAAGTTCACATTTGGCATCGAAAAAACTGCACACCAGCACCAAATGGGAAAAGAAACTTAATTATTTTCCGAAGTTTTAGGCTGAATCACAAAATGACTCCGCAAATACGTAGCTCAATGCAGGTGGTTTTACACGCTTCACTAAACTTGCTCATGGTGGGATCCCGCCATCTGCTGGAGAAAAAGAGATTTGCTGCTGTAATTTGTTCTCTTGAAGCTGTTAACCGAGCCTCTGATTTGTCAAAGGTTGGCATGTGTAAAAACACACACCCTGGACACACACAAAAACACACACACTGGACACACACTGGACACACACTGGACACAACCCCAACCCCAAAACAAAACATGGAAGCTTAATTAATAGGCTTAATGAATATAAGAAAAATATACTATATATACACACACAGTGCAATTTGATTCATTCAGCCACCTCAGAGTGATTTACGAAGCCTGAAAGACACTATGTGTACAAATGAATACAACTTATGGGCATGTATTACATTTGCAGAAGCCTGTTTCCACCACTTGAAGACAACACTACAAATGACTGATACTTAATAATAAGAAAGTTTCTCTTAGGGCAGTAAATATTTGTTTATATTTGATATTCAAGGAACATTCACACCTCCGATGCTGACCGCATTTAAATTTTAAAATGGCATTCACATATTAATATAATGCACATTCTCATCTACACACATTTATACATTTATACATATTGTATTTTGAACAGTTTTTCGACCTGTCTCACTGCCTTTAGTTGGCGTTTTGCTAGAGGTTCAAGTTTGATATCTGAACTCGCATGGCTGCAGGAAGCTTTAGTGCATGCAAAAATTAATTTACATATTTCTTCTTCCCAGACTTTGCATGTGACCTATTTGCTGTAGTTATTCTTTGTAAATCACCTGCAGAATGCCCACTTTTTAGCATGCAGAATTGAATTGAATAGTTTAATAGTCTGACTCCTTTTATTGATTCAGATCACTTGGCTCAGCTTAGCAATAAAACAGTTGTTTTTTTTTTGTTTCTCAAATAAAAAGAAGAAAAAATGGAACAAAACAAAAAAAAAAAGTCAAAGCTAGTAGTCCCTTGTGAAAATTCTTAGTAGATTTGACTAGGGTAACTACTAGGGAAATTCTTAAACATGACACTGCCACAGTTTGACTGGGATAGTTCATGGTAACTGTGGTTCCATATATATTAAATGTACCAGAAATGCATTAATCTATTAATCTATTATTAACTGTCCTATCAATCAAAAGATCCTTTGTGCTTGTTATATACTGTATACAACACATACAAAAAATAAATAAATCTAAAAAAAACAAACAAAAAAACTAACACTGATAATAATAACAGCATAGCTTACATTACAAAATAACATATAGAAAGCTAATGTTGTTATTTTGCTATATTAATTCTATACTGTATACAACACATACAAAAAATAAATAAATCTAAAAAAAAAACAAACAAAAAAACTAACACTGATAATAATAACAGCATAGCTTACATTACAAAATAACATATGGAAAGCTAATGTTGTTATTTTGCTATATTAATTAGTCAGCACACAGACGAGAGTTATATGATTAACAGCACTAGGCCTAAAGAATACTGATAGCATTTGCAGAGAGACCATAATAGGGTCAATGTATTATGTGTTGCTTTACATAAAAATGACTCTGCTGGTATGAGAACAATCTACCACTGTTTATCTAGACGAGCCAGCACATTTGTAGATCACTAAATGGTATTTGATCTACATTGTCATTTTGAAAGTCTGGCTGATTTTCCTTAAAACTTCACAGTGATATCAGCATAGAATGGTTGAGACTATTGTCTAAATAGCAGGTTTCAAAAAACAAAATATACACTGCTGAGCATATGAGCGTGTCAAACTGTTGGCACCTTCTGCCCAAGCAAAAAATATGAACAAAATATTGTACAACCTCAATTTTACTTCCTTTTAAGGAAACAGAGTCCAGCTTACTCCCTTGCATGTGTCTTGTAGACAGTTTTTGAAAATTGCATTATAGTTCCAAGGCCCATTTTGGTGTAGAATAAGCAGTACTGAGATGAGAGTTGTGCTCTCTGACACAGAGCAAAGAGAAAGACCCTTTCACTGCCGTGAGGCCACCTTTTCGGAGCGCTTGACGGTCTTCCTCTGTCGTCTGAGCAATGTGGCATGATGACTCACCAGATAACGTTTGTCTGAGCTGCACTGTGAGATAGAAACATGCAAATAAGTGACTATCACTCTATAATTGAGACATAAGCCAAGAAAAATTCCATCTTTCCTCTGCTGAACAACATGCATCACACAGTTTAACAAGTTTACTTCTCAGTTTTCATCCTGGAGTTTCTCCTGCACTATGCCTTTTAGTGGTTTCCCTGATCTAACACCCAGCACTAATTAAACAAGTTTCATGTTTCACTCTTTTGACTAATTTGAGCCTGTTTTGGTTGAGACAATAGGTCTCTAATGTTCCTGCTTTCTGGTGCTGTAGCTTTTATATTTTTGGCCTGCTACTCCATCTTTATTAGGATAAGCCTATGAAGTACTACTATATGTACTAATCAATGTGGGAAGAGACCACAGATTAATGTAATTATCACAACGATGACAATCAACCTTAATATATTCTCACTATGGTGCTTATTTGAATGTTGTGAACTTCTTATTTATATATAGTTGTATTAGTTATGACTATAATTAAAAATATAACTATGTTGTTAATTGTTATAATTATAAACGACACTATATTTCATAAATTTCACCTTGCGCAAATATCTATGGATGTATCTTTTGACTTGTAAACCCAGTCTCAGAATCCTACACTTACCATAACAAGCATGTCCTTGAGCCTCTCCATGGCCTTCTGATTGGCTCGTCTACGAGACACATAAGATGTCAGGATGATACTGTAAAACAGAAATACAGATTTATTTATGACATATAATGTACAGGTACTAGGTGGCTGACAATTAAAGGAAAAACCGGCTCTGTTATGCTTTGGGGGCATTTATTTATTGTACTGGCATTGTTTGGCTCTAATTGTCCCCTTAAAGGGAAGCGTTGAGGCAAATCAATACTAAATCCTTCCAACTGATCACCTTTACCCTATAATGAACATTTCTATCATGGTGGGAGCGTTCTCTTTTCCAGGGTGACCCTGCCCACATCCACAGGCCATGAGGGCTTAATGAATGATTTGATGAGGATGAAAATGATGTAAATCATACGCTAGAGCTTTCACACTCACCAGATCTAAACCCTAATAAACATCTAAGGAGATTTTGGAGAGACATGTTAGACAACGTTTTCCATCAGCACCATCAAAACACCAATGGAAGGAATATTTTTTAGAATAATGGTGTTCTGGTGACTTAAGGAGGCCCAACACGTTACTAAGACACTTTATGTTTATTTTTCCCTTAATGTTATCGATCGCTACATGCACATATGTAATCAAATACATAATTACTTACATCTCCATTAATATGAGCGAGAATGCAAAAGCTGCAGATGTCATGTAACGTATGACTGTCTTTGCAGCATATGGAAGTGTGTCAACACAGGCATTGGTCATGTTATACACAGTCTGGTTCCCTTGAAATGGGCCACAATCACAAGGAGCAAACCTGAATAATAACAGGGAAAGCAGAAAAATAAATGGGAACCAATGTAAAGACGTAAGTTCAACTAAATTGTGTTTAGTGTAATTCTTGGTTAATAATAATGAGTTGCGCCTTGCTATACAGTTTAATGTTGACACCAATTGTCACGGCGGACATGATGAGGCCCAGTAAGAGCATGAAATGAAACAGAACCGAAGAGCTGGTGGTCCGGAACATTTTCCTAGCTGGGTCGCAACATCGCATCAGATTGAACTGGGGAAAAGTAAAGAACTTTTTTTTAATGGATTTTCCTCAATTAGAGATTGAGCATATTTAGATAAATGCACACAATATTTACGTATTTAGACATACTTTACTGATGTAGAAGATTGCCAGTAGTTTAAAAATGCTGATGGCTGGCAGGAGAGGACAATAAAAAACTCCCACCCAAGTGACTGTCTGACTATATACCAGATCTAACACATTCAGTGGGATCACAAACCGCTGCTTGCCCACTCTTGACAATTTAGAGGTTGTACACTTCTCCACCAACAACCTACAACAAAACAGTGAGGACAAAATTCACATAATTATACTAAATATACCAACTGATATTTTACTGTACTCATTTTTCTCTAATGACATGAAAAGTTAGGCAAGAAGTCATACTTTCTGGGATACGCCACCAAGAATGTATTGCAGAAAGATGCCAAGAGTTGAAATATTGTGAGCTTATACATTTCCTTTCCAAACTCAGTCTCTCGACACTAAAAAAAAACACAACAACAACAAGAACTACACAACCAAACAAACATTTAGGTATAGACAATTAGTTGCAATTCAGTATGACAGTATGTCAAGGGCTAAACAATGTGAACAAAATAATATATTACAATAATATTTGTATACACTCACTGGCCACTTTCAAAGGAACACCTGTAAACTTGCTCCTTCATGCAATTATCCAATCAACCGATCTTGTGGAAGCAGCTCAATGCATACAATCATGCAGATAGAGGTCATGAAAGAGCTTCAGTTAATGTTCACATCAAATATTAGAATTTTGACTATGGCCTGGCCGCTGGTGTCAGACAGGCTGATTTGAGTGCTTCAGAAACTGCTGTTCTCCCGGAAACTTCACACACAACAGAACTGATTTGAGCACTGAACACTGATTTCCTGTTTCCTGATTTTTGACTCTTTCTCATTTGTTTTCTTCTGCTTATCCTAAGCATATCCTTGTGTGATCTTACCCTCATGTATGTGATATTAAAAACAGTCAGACTGCTTAAAGATGTCTAAAACCTGGCTTCTTAAGTGTGTTTTTCCTACACAATCATTGCCACGCTTTGATCAAGTTGTTGGATAGCAAAATGGACACAAGTCTAATCAATTACAAGCCTAAGAACTGCTATAACTTTACTCCTGTGCAAATATTGTATCAATTTCAGTGCGGAAATCCAGTAGTTTTCATTACTATACCACAGATATACAGTACAGGCCTAGTATTCATTCCATATTTATTATTTAATGCTTGTGATTTTAATGTTTTGTGGAGGAATCCCAACTCACCTTGCAGTGATGATCATTATTAATTTTAGTAATGAGGAAGAAGAGATAGATGGCTAAGCTTCCCAGCTTCAGCAGGATACTCCTGTTGGTATTAAACATACAATCGGTTTCAATGCACAGCAGAGTATCAACACTGTAAACATAATAAATTATAAATAGGTTATGCCAAATTCTGCAGTCCTAATAATGTTTACATACCTTTTTATAGAAATTTAGAGAAAGTACAGTCTCCTCCTACTGGAACGCCAAGGCCAATTCATTTGTTTGTGCTACACACCAAAGAAATTTGATCAAAAGATGGATATGAGACAAGATTTAGGATTTCAGCTTTTATTTCCTGGTATTTACATCTAGATGTATTAAACAACATAAAACATAGAACCTTTTAGTATCAGACCACCCAATTTTTAGGCAAGCAAAAGTATAGGAACAGATAAGTCTTGAATTAAAGTAAATAGCACTTAATATTTGGTTGCATATCCCTTGCTTGCAATAACAGTATCATCCCCGTGACTCATTAACAACGCCAAATTGTTGGTTTCTTCTTTCGTGATACTTTTCCAGGCTTTTCAGCCTCTTTCAGTTGTTGTTTGTTTCGGGGGGGTTTGGGTGGGTTGTTCTCACTTCAGCCTCCCCATCAGGAGGTGAAATGCTGCTCAATTGGGTTAAGGTCTGGTGATTGACTTGGCCAGCTTGGCCGGTCTAAAACCTCCCACTTGCACCCCGCCCCCCCACCTGATAAAGTCCTTTGTTGAGTTGACATTGTGTTTTGGGTGATTCTCTGTACACTGGCAGACAAAAATGTTCCTGTAAACTTCTGAATTCATTCTGCTGCTACCATCATGAGTTACATCATCAGTAAAGATTAGTGAGCCTGTTTCAGAGGCAGCCATGCAAGGCCCAAGCCATGACACTACCACCATGGTGCTTGACTGATGAGCTTGTATGTTTGGGATCATGAGCAGATACTTTCTTTCTCCACACTTTGGCCTTTCCATCACTTTGGTAGAGGTTAATCTTGGTTCCAGAACTTTTGTGGCTCATCTCTGTATTTCTTTGCGAATTCCAATCTGGCTTTGTATCTTGTGGTATGGCCTCTATATTTCTGCTCTTGAAGTCTACTTCAAACAATGGATTATGATACCTTCACCCCTGCCCTGTGGAGGTAGTTGGTGATGTTGGGTTTTCTTCACAGCTCTCACAATTTTTCTGTCATCAGCTGTTGCTGTTTTCCTTGGCCAACCCATTTGGTGTGCATTGCTCAATACACCTGTGGTTTCTTTCATTTTTGGGACATTCCAAATTGTTGTATTGGCTATGCCCAATGTTTGTACAATGCCTATGATTGATTTTCCCTCTTTTCTCATCTTCAAAATGGTTTGCTTTTCTCACATAGACAGCTCTCTAATCTTCATGTTGGCTTATCCTTTTTAACAACAAAAGCTTCACAGGTGAAACTGAAGGCTAAACCCAAGAGTAGATGTTCAGAGCTATTTATTGTTTACATAATCAATCTCACAGGACACACCTAAGTAACAAGAAACACATATCAGTCACTTGTTGCAGTATTTTTGCTCACCTACAAATTGAGTGATCTGATACAAAATGTGCTATGTTCTGTGTTGTTTAACATATATACAAATACCAGGAAATAAAAGCTGAAATTCGAAACTCTCTTCTAATATTCCATCTTTTGAACTCATGTAGATGTCTTCAGTCTACAGAAAAAAGATTGGCCTTGCTGTTCCAGTAGTTTTGGAGAGGACTGTATGAGAAAGTATGATATAACATTTGGTGTAGAGTGGTTTAAAGATGAGATGTTGTGACCTACCGAACTAAGGTGACATTAAGCTGTGTGGTGAGAGAGTAGTCTTCATACACGGTGATTGCAGAAAAAAAGTGTGGCATCAGAAAATTGACTATTGTGATTGTAATGGCTGAATAATAGCCTTTCAGGAGATTCAAAGTCCAGTGGAGCTGATGAAACAGAGAGAGAGAGAATCCAGGTTTCATGTGCTAGATATAAAGGCCTGAACACCTGTTAGCAATATTTTTCTCTCACTCAAAGACTTTTTGATAAAGGCTTACAGTTGAAATATGTTTCTTACACAAGTAAATTTTATTTAGAGCCACCTACAAGTACTCAACCTGTTAATTTAACTTTAAAAACATCATAGGTGAAAAGGGTTGAGACGGTAGTCATTGAAACATTATACCTGAAAAGCTTTTAGGTTCAAACGGGATACAAACCAACCATTTTAATATAATAACAGAAGACACTGGAATATTAAAATATGATTGGCTTATATTTTCCATGATATAATAAATCTGTGTCACATGTTCAATGCTAAGTGAGAAGTTCAGCTCCTCCCATTTCCTAAAAGAATGGTGAAGTGAATTTTAGCACATTCACCAGCCTTCTCAAAAGAACGAATTCCTCTGAAGGCATTTCATTAAAAAAAGTGACTTTAAATAAAGTGCCAAAGAGTAAATTTACATTTTCTGCCAAATAGCAGCATATATATTATAGACATTATAGACAAATATTTTATGTTACAGTATAATGGCTAATATGACCTATTATCACTTTGTATGGTACTTGTTTAATTATTTGAGTCATATGCCTCGTCCCTTACCTCAGGGTTTACCAATTTAGTGGTGGCAAACCAGATCAGATAGATGGAGCCGCCCATAAGAATTAACACCATAAAGTTGAGAGCAATGCGGAGGACGTACAGAAGAATCCACTGCTTCAGTGAACGTCCCAAGACTTTCTGACGAAACTTCTGTTCCTCAAGGTCCATCTAAAACAACAAGGCAAAGAGAGTTTGAATGTGTGTGTGTTCCAAGATGGAATTTAAACTGAGGCCAAACTCTCTTTTTCAGGAAATTTGAAGGAGAAATTCATAGTGATAATTAAGAAATTCCACCAATTCCATTGCTTTCATTTTGATGATGATTATTTTTTCATGTTTTAAGTAAGAAAAAACTTGATTCTATAAGAAATAATCAAAGACAGGATGGTGTGATGTGGCCTAATACAAAGGGAAGTTACTGTTCTACCCTAAAGTGTTTTAATCCTCAATTTGCCAACTTATTCAAAGTTTCTATTTATTAATGAATACTTTTATCGTTTATAAATGTTTATAGTTACATTTAATGTTGTGGATCATCAGCGAAACAATTTCCTGTTAATTTTTAAGTTACAGCTATAAACAGTTGTACTAATCTCTCCTTTTTCTCTCTCTTGAAGTTATGGAGCTTGTCATGTTACCAAGCAACACAAACCTTCCCAGTGGTAGACACTTAAAGACAGCGTTTTCTCCAATGATTACAAAGTGCTGACACTGAATATGTTGTTACTATAGAAAATACTGGAACTACTGTCAGGGCTACTATTATAGAAGATTAATCGCCAAAGTATTGTGAATGGTGAATTGAAGAGGGCTGTGGCATAATAATCACTTTTACTGTTTCTCAGGCTGATGGTCAGGAGCATACCTTCAGTTCGTTCCTGATTAAGTTGTGTTTAAGGACGGCTGCGTCAGGCTCGCGGATGCAGAAATCCCATCCACAGAACACCTTATAGCTCATATTGGCACTGAAATTAATGCCAGTAAGCCATGTGTTCTTATAACCCACCACCGTCCTATAAAAGAGAAAAAGCCCATATTTAGGGAAGTGTGAAGTGTTGTCTTTTACCCTGACTTTCATCAGCTTTAAACCAACTGTAATGTGCAAAGCAGCACTCAAAATCCATGCATTTAATTATTTTGGTTTTAAATAAATTAATTTAGAATTCCCATGGAATAGTGATTAACAAAATTAGTTTTTTCCCCATTTGAATTCCAATTAATTGAATTGAATTCCCATTAGTTTTAAGTGTGGTTTTGTTTCTACTTTATTTCCATTTCTTTTTTATTTCATTTGTAGTTTTTATATATTTTGATGCCATTATTATTGTGTCTGATCTTTACAGAGTGACTTGTGAACAAACACTGCACATTTTTGCAATGCGAAACACTTTCATTGCCAGATGCCAACAAAAAACTAAACAGAATCATTGTTTATGAAAATGAAAATGGACTATTTGTCAGCTTTTCATTTTATTTCATTTTGTTTCAGAGGCAATATTACTGGGGGTTTTTTTGTTTGTTTGTTTGTTTGTTTGTTTGTTTGTTTTAGTATAGTATTTTATAGTATTTCAGTTTTTCTTCTAGTTTTACTTTTTGGTGAATATAATGACGCTGTGCTAGATTTGGTAGTGGAAAAAACATTTTTAAGCATGTGGAAGAAATGGTCTATTACAATACTATATAATTGTACAAATATTATAGCTATTACTTTGTAATAATGTAATTAATGTGCAACTATGCTCTGCTCATATACCTATGCCTACTTATAAAAATGTCTCACAAATATTCTCAGTAAAAGAATGAAGTTATGATAATAAAGTGCTCTGACCTGCGCACTATCAGGATGAGATTAAGGAGGAGTATGATGAGCATGCCAAAGAAAAAGAGGAGAGCTATGTTCAAACATTTTGAGCCGAAAGAGTGGTTTTTGTAGAACCCATAGAAAACTGGAGAGTGTTCCATAAAGCCCTGTAAAACACAGAGAGTTGGACAGAAAAGGAAATGTGAAGGTAGTTTTGAGTTATCTTTAAAATCAGACTGAGGTGGGTCCATATGTAATTAGGTAATATGGGAGGTTTTCAAAAGGCTCTCGATTCAACAGTTAAAACAAGTGGCAGATAAAGGTCAAATTTACTTAACCTGGCATAGATTGTAACAGATGTAAAGGTCCAACACTGTGCTCTGGTGGGACTGTATGATGTTTTCATAGAATTCAAACATTGGTGACAAATCAGAGATCAGAGTGCAATAACTAAGAACTGAAACATGATATGCTGTGCTATTATAGGAAAATAATCACTGATGGGTTGGTGTGGTGGTTTGTTCCTGCCCGACTTACTGTTACCACCCAAAATGTATTATTTTCCAATAATAGCATGTAATGTACACGACACGAGATGCCATACTTTTTATCTGTTTATAGTTACATTTAACATTGTGCCACATTCAGCCTCTATGTTTTCTCTCTCTTGGATGTAGTAAGACAAAAATATTCAGTCTGGTACAGAGAAAGCCACTATCCTGATGTTGGAAATCTAACAGCTAGAGCTACAGCATTACCTCAGACTGTTAGAAATCCCTGACAGTGGAGACTTCACCATATCAGCAGTTACACCTTTTTAAATCAGGTTATGTGGAGCATCCACCATTCAAATCCCTCTGTAAGTTACATATAATGACATATAACAATAATGTATTTGAACATCCATCCATCCATCAATCCATCCATTTTCTGTACCGCTTATCCGGGAGACATTCTGGATGGGGTGTTAATCCATCGCAGGGCAAAATCACATACAGATTCACACACTATGGACACTTTGGAAATGCCAATCAGCTTACAATGCATGTCTTTAGACTGGGGGAGGAAACCGGAGTACCTGTAGGAAACCCCCAAAGCACAGGTAGAACATGCAAACTCCGCACACACAGGGAATTGAACCCTCAACCCTGGAGGTGTGAGGCAAACGTGCTGTATCAATTAATCAGTCAGAACTGAGAATTGCTACGGTATAATTGTCAAAGAAGATATGTAGAGAAAAGAGTATGGAGCAACTTACAGAGCCCAGAAACATATCCAAAAGTGAAATATTTTGAGTGAAGTTCTCGGACCCTTCAAAAGAAAACAAAAATGACATTAGTTGATAAACAAAACCGGCAGAGATTTCCTAAAATCTTCAGCACTTAACACGTAACTATACTTACAGGATGTGTTAGTATTTTTGGTCCTGATATACAGAGTGGGACTTAGCACAGAGCCAGCGATGATGGTACAGTTCAGGAAGTTTAGGAAGAGCAGGTACCTAAGGAACACGAAGTACGCCTTCACACCCACACCAAACCTCCCTGTAGAGGAGATGAGACCATGTGAAAGGTTAACACAGCAACGTAGGAAGACAAAACGCACTCTACACACAGTACATTCTATATACAGTATATATACCTTCAATGTTATGGAGGGTGGTTTTCCATAGCAGTAGTCTTGAGACGACTCTCCCGACCTGCTCCCTCAGTCGCCTTCTTGCAATTTCCTGACTCTGCTTCCATGATACCCAGTAATCAATTCTACACCTCTCTAGATGTTGTCTATCCCTGATTGAACATAAATAATGACAGGAAATTGTAAAACGAAGTAACTGTTCAGTCTAAAACTTAGTACAAAAGGTTTGTGTATAGATTAAGGATGGGCGATGCCATATTTTCTCTTTATAATACTAAGTAATATACTGCTCTCAATAGCAATATGGATAGGTCAAAAGGTCTTCCTATGTATATAAAATATAAACTGGTATAAATAATCAAAATAAGTCATCAAAGAAAATACTCTAAAGTCATTTTGTTACTATTAAAAATCACCCCAATTTATTTTTAAAGAGATTGAATGTTTTCATTTATTAAATTAAATACTTGGTGTTGATTAGTGGTTTCACAACAAAATGTCATTAAAAAACAATAACTGACACAGAAGCTCCAAAACTGTTACTTTCATCAAAAATCAAGATGGATTAGCAAATAAATTAAAACACCTGAGGTTCCTCTTCTCCTGTATACACAGGGGCAACATCTTCAGTGGTTGATTGGGGTTCCAGTGAACCTCAGCTTCCTGTACTTGATCCTTGTGCTGCAGCCTTTTCTGTAAACTGGGCAGTTGCCCGTAGATATCATTCTCATAGTCATCCCAGGAGAACTCTGAGTCAGCAGAGAAGATGCTCTCCTCTGGAAGTATATGAAAAAAAAAACACATTCAAATGATATATTTATGTCTACAGTGTTTTGACGGTGACTCCATTTGAAATGAAACTGAAATTTAGCCATAATTAAATTTCTGACAAACACAAATACAGAAAACCAGAATGTACTAAATACATTGTACTTTGTACAATGTACTGTATAAATAGATTTATTTCTGCCGTGTAGCTTTCCGAAAACCTAAATCATTTTGTTTTTGTTCGTTTGGTAATTGGATGTTTGAATAAGATTCAATATGTTATATAATATAATCATTAATATGGTACAGCTTTTTGTAAGGAGATGTTTATTTAACATTTATAGAAGGAGTCTCCAGTGCCCGTGCTTTGTAACAGTAAGTTTTCCGCCACTGGAAACTCTTCCATTTTCTCTGTAACATCACAACTTGCATTTTTTGTCCTAATCGAGAGAGAGGAAAACATTCCACAACATAAAATTTATGTATAAATTGTTAGATTTATGATGTCATTGTTACAGATATGAAATCTTTTTTTTTTAAGTACTTTTACAAAGATTTACAGTATATGTGGTGGTTGAATTGGCTCACTTTATGATAGGTTAAGATGCTACTTCCCTTTCACATGTTAACTTGCATTTTATGCATGTACGGTTAAAAGTTTGTATCTTTTATTCATGAATGTCTAAAGGTTTTTATCTTTTATGCATGAACTACTACATGTCTATAATTTTCAAACCTAGGGTTTGTGCAGAAAATACAATCACACGCATGAGTCAGAAAAAGAGGAAGTCCAGGCCTGAGTGAAACATCAGACGCTCAGCTGTGAAAGAAACAGTCGATAAAGTCAAATGAAATTTCGGAGATATTTCAGCTAGATTTTCTTAATTCCCATCCAATATTAAAAAAAAAAACAAGCTTGACTATGCATATACATGTATGCATAAGAGAACTGGACGCACAGACACATATGCAAGACACTTGCCTGATGATAGTCTTTGGTAATTGAGCTCCTGTCTGAGCTCCTCCATATTTTCTCAGTATCTCACAAGGCGTAATCCAATAGTGTAACGTTTCAATAACACACTTCTTGCAATAAGGTGCACAAACAGGTAAAAGGCACAAAAGGGACAAAAGTTATCTTCAACTGGCAGCTGTAATGCCAACGGTATGGCATAAGCTCAGGATGTGGTATGTCCTTCTTGGTAAAGCTACAAGCATCGCTGCTTACAGGAAGTCAAATGACATGTGTAGTACTTGTGGGCGTCACTTTTACGTGAAAAGCCAACGTGACTCAGAGTGTGAGATTGTTACAAATCTAATGTACTTCCAAATGGAGTCAGTGTTTGCAAGCTCAGATTGGAACTGTTTTCACTAATGGGACTGCAAGAAGCTTTTTAATGGAGCTGTGAGTATGGTTGTTATTCATGGTTAGTGTGTATTCGAGGTTATTAGACACCCGTGAGAGTAACATAAGATGTCGATTTCATGTTGAGGTCTAGCATTGCTAATGGCACTATTGTGGACAATCAGGAACACTATGTGCCGTACACATCAACAACTCCTTTTAAATATGTTAAAGTATCAGCATTGATCTGAAAGGTACAAATAAAATATGTAAAAGTTGTGATTGCATAGGTATTCACCCCCTTTATGTGAAATCTCTGAAAGAGTTGTTTTGGAAAGAGATGTAGTTACAGCTTCTATTGTTCTGGATTGATAATGAAGAATTAAGCTATATGGTCAACAGTTCCTGGCATCACAGCCAAATGTGCTTGTTGAACATCCCATTCTAGATTAATCCCCTCTTTCTGTTATAATAACTTCCACTCTTCTGGGAAGGCTTTCCAATAGATTTTGGAGCGTGGCTGTGCTGATTTGTGCTCATTCAGTTACAAGAGCATTAGTGAGGTCAGGCACTGATGTCAGGTGAGGAGGCCTAGGGTGCAGTCAGTTTTCCAAATGATCTCAAAGAAGATCAGCGGGGTTGAGGTCAGTGCCCTATGCAGGCCACTCCAGTTCTTCCACTCTTTGCCAACCTTGGCGAACCATGTCTTCATGGGCCTTGCTTTGTGCACAGGGACATGGTTATGTTGGAACATCTTTGGCCCCCTTAGTTCCAGTGAAGGGAAATTGTAATGCTACAGCATACAAAGACATCCTAGATATCCTTGTTGCAACTATTTTATGGAAGGCCCACATACAGGTGATGGTCAGTTTCCACAAACCTCTGACCATATAGTGTGTCATAGTGAAATTTTGTCAATAGTTGAGTTTTTGTCTCTGAGTTTACTGCTCTATTTTTCTCCCTAGTGGAATAAATGAGACTGTCATCTTTCAATTAAATTCTAAGATCATTTTTATTTACTAATTTAATGATTTCATTCATTTGGTGGGCCAGATTAGAAACCTTATTGGGCTTGCTCTGGCCCATGGGTGTTTGTTTGACACCTCTGGTGGTTTGGGTGAAAACTTGGATGTGATCTGACAGAGTGAGTCAATATATGTGTCTATGTGACAGTAAAGTCAGATATCATATATTTCTTCTTCTTCTACTTCTTCTTCTTCTTATTATTATTATTATTATAGGAATAGCTATTGGAAGCTAATACTGTTAGTTTTTACCATTAAAATCAAACAAAGGTCACACAAACTTACACACTGTGGGTGGACACATTCTTCCTTGTAGATTAATGTTGCACACAAATGGAAACCACAAAATGCACAGTGAGGTAATGACAGACATGAATGAAACTTCACCAATGACATTTAAGACACTGCTTAGTTTCACAGTGTCTTAAATAGAAATATGTGAGCTCTCACAGTTTACATAGCTTAGACTTCAACACATACGAACACACCATTTAGAACTAGAAAAACACTTACTTTTGTGAGTAGCACTATATATAGCAAACTCATTGTTTTTTTTTTTATTTGACTGCTAAATGCATAGGATACAAACACGGGTCAGAAAATTGTGCTTTGTTATTTTAATTTTATTTTGGGGTTTATGCATGTAAGTCATTGTGGTATGACATACACAGAAACATGTCCTAAAGATGTAAAATGCACTGTACTGCAGGAATTACCTGTATGGCGTTACTAATATTGCAATACCATGTATTGTGGAAATGTCAAGTATTTTGATATAATATTTTTTGCCATATCGTCCGTCACTGGTTAAAACTTCAAACTCACAAAATGGAACCGTTGTTCAGATGATCTGCGGTTATGTTCACTGGTGTTTGTAAAACACGGATGTAAGTAGTTTGAGCTATTTTATCTACATTATTACTGTGACCTTATTAGAAAATGTCTCCAGATTTCTGGAACCCTTAAAAAATACAATAACTCAACAAAAGTCCTGTAAAAAAATATATTTATTTAATTATTTTTTACCTTCCACACTGGAAGAAACCAGTGAGCTGCATTTTAACTGTAAACAAGGTGCTATATATAAATTCTTCCAGCTTTTGAAATATAAAAAGCATGCATTTATGAGCATGCGCATAAATCCTAGTTAGGACTAGGGTTATTTGTCAGATTGAGTTTTTAAAAATTAAAATAACCATCTATTTTTTTTTTTTTTTTTTTTTTTTTTTTAAATTACTAGCATAGTCGTTTTGTGGTTTATTCCAGCAGTGGAAAAAGACATTTTACACTTGGACAGACTATGGCGTGGTGTAATATTAATTACAGGCTATTGTTTGTTTTGTTTTGTTTTGTTTTTTTTACACACTGTTATGATTAATGAGTTACAGCCAATCAAAATTCACTCATTGGGTAATCGAGTTGTGCCAATGGGGCTGTACCACTTTTGTATAACTTGGGAAGAATTCAATTACGTAAACGCGGTGTAATTACTATAAGCATAATGCTGTCTAAATGTACTTCTTGGTTTATGGTTTTAAACTGCAGTACGAAATAATGAGACAGGATTTGTCACTTTCTTATAGCCCTGCTTGTTTGTCTAACACTTGACACCCCCCACATACCCCCGGAAAACGGAAGTTGTCTACTGAGCAGACAGAAACACACCGATACTGAAATACACACAATTGCAGATTGATTTGTGGAGTTCAGTCAGCAGCGATAGTGCCCAGTCTACTC
Source organism: Ictalurus furcatus (assembly GCF_023375685.1). NCBI lineage: Eukaryota > Metazoa > Chordata > Actinopteri > Siluriformes > Ictaluridae > Ictalurus > Ictalurus furcatus. Next base: position 24,010,406 of record NC_071264.1, read on the forward strand.
GGGTGAGTAGTGTATTTCAGGAATGACAACTAATAAGCGTTGATGGGTTTCATTTAAGAAAATGTTGTTTTAAGTGCCTGCAAAGTTAAAACTCTAACTTTATGTAGTGTGTTCAGTGGAGCGTGTTTACTTTCTTATGACACGCGCTGCAGGTTATGAGGAAGTGAAGAACAGCTGGGCATTTTTTTTTTTAAATAAATGTCAGATGTTAGAACAATGTGGGTTCATTTTTAACTCCCTTTGTCGCCTGGAAGTGAGTGAAAGGATTCTGTTCCCCCAACCCCCCTAACTACTATTGTGTTTGGGTTTCTCACTGGGCAACGACACAGTAAAAAGCCTATTTCAAGTTTCCATGATTTCTTCCAAGTTACTTCAAGAACGGCGCGCGCTGCGGACACATAAACACACACAGGCGAAGCAGCGGTAACACATTAATTATTAAGTAACACATCTACTCTACTTTATTGTACTGCAAATGTCTATTCACGCGTTTGCTGAATCGCAGTATTATCAGTGGTGTTTGAACTGTTTGACACTTATTTTACATTTAAACAGACCTACACTGACCGCGCCGTTTAACTTGAGGGAAAGTTATGGAAAGCGAAACGGGTCACATCGCTATAAAAACTGACTACATTTACATGCACATCACTATTCCGATATTAATCAGAATTTATGTAAACGCCATATGTATTCATGTAAACGCTGCAGTCTGATTCATACTTAGACAATATTCAGATTCCCCAGGTTCTGATTCCCAGCCCTGGGGTATGCCTGTTTTAATCGGAATTTTGTTGCATGTAAACAGCTTATTCAGAAAATCGACTGAAAGGAGATGCATGCTCAGTCCTCAAGGAATTGTGGGTGCTAACAGATGCTTAGCTGTAGGCTAAGTGTTTTAAGAAATGGCAACTCGGGCATACTTACAACAACCATGTATACAAGAATATTCTGATGCCTGTACATATATAAACATCAGAGTTGGGTGAAACGCGTTACTGTAAACTAATTACTTTTTATAAAGTAATTAGATAAAGCAGTAATGTAACGCATTCCATTTTTTAATGTATGTAATTTGATTAGTTACTGATGTCAATAAAATTTCGTTTCTTGTTTTACAAATTTATTGTTAAGAAAACAGTATTAAGTAAAATGCATTTTTAATATAAATCACATTTTGCCCTGAGGACTTTTTCTTTAGCCCCGAATAATTCTTCATTCGTAGAGGTTTGCCACCACATATCTGAACGTCAGTAAAAGAAGACGCGAGACCAGTCAGACAGGGTTTACAGGAAAATTTGTGGAAACACTCGTATTTCGTTAGCTGACAGATCTCAATTCTGCCAAACGCTAGCTCTCACAGTCACTGTGAGGAAAAATGGACATACTCCGATTTATTATTATCCATCCATCCATCCATCTTCTATACCACTTAATCCTTTTCAGGGTCACGGGGAAACCTGGAGCCTATCCCAGGGAGCATCGGGCACAAGGCAGGGTACACCCTGGACAGGGTGCCAATCCATAGCAGGATTTATTATTATTATTTTTTTAAACAAGTAAAGGGGTTGAAACTGAAACAGAAAGAACCTCTGATGCTGAGCAGGAAAACAAGGTGTGTGAATGTCTATATGAGTTCCAGTTTACCTGAAGATTATATGAGCAGACCATAAGGAAAGATAATGTCCTTTGTATGGCTCTGTAGCAGCTAAACCCATACAATGATAGCTTAGCTGTGCCTCCCTTTGGTTAGCAACACCAAACTAGCCTAGTTAGAAAAGTTTTATATTTTATCGGTCTGGTAGTCCTATAAACAGTGATAACACCCGAGCTTTTTATGCTCATGTCATACATTGTGCACTAAAATTCTTGAAAGAACTACGAGTTTCACTTTGTAGTGTACTTTTGTAGGTCTGATAGGTTTGGAAAGTAACATGATTGTATGGTAATTAGTAATCTGATTACTTTTTACATGCAGTAATCAATAATGTAATCAAATTACAATTTTAATGTAGTAATTAGTAATCTGTACTGGATTACTTTTTTTTGAGTAATTTACCCAACACTGATAAACATCGTATTCAGAATATGGCTGCAACCCGGATGTGCATGTAAATGTACTCAATGAGTGTTTTATTTAACCCCCCCCCCCCCCCCCCCCCTTAACCATTTTACATTTTGTTAAGATCTAACTCTTGTCTTTATGCCCACACAAATTTTTTTTTATATTTGGCAGTAGTCTGATGTGCTAAAACAAATTGCTATTTACAGTTGTGTAACATCAGAGTGGCACCGTGGTTCAGCGGGTAGCGTTGTTGTCTCACAGTTCCAGAACTGTCTGTGTGGTTCCCTCCCACCTGCCAGAAACCTGCCAGTACATGGATTAGCAATGATTGGTATCCCGGTAAAGGCGTGTTCCCATTCCCACATGGCAAGACATGCCCGTTGTTCCTGGGATAGGCTCTGGAGCCACCGTGACCCTGACCAGGATAAAGCAGTTACTGAAGATGAATGAATTATTAAATGAATACTAATAGGAAAAAAATAGAAACACTCTTTTCGGGGAAAAAAAATCTATAAACCACCCTCTAGTTTATCCGTTTGTACACTGCTTATTTAGCAGCAGCTAGACAGGGGCTGCTCCATTTCTCATTATAGAAACAGCTGTGTTTCTGTCAAACAACATTTACTCATCATGCATGACAACCTGGTCCGAGAATGAACTAATTATGAATGTTTAACCATTTCTGCATTGGTGTCTTGTGGTAGTAAATCTAGACGACTGGATTTGTCTCAAGTAACCTATCACACTCATCTGAAGTGAACTGAGAACTGATTCAACTGCTCTGAAGTCTTTGGGAATAAACATACGTCTAGTCAAGATGCCCATACAGCAACATAGGAATATATGAATAAAGAAACGTGAACAGAAATAGTTAAATATTTATAATTAGGTCTTTATCAGTCAGGAGCTTTAACATAAAGCATACACTTGCTACAAACACAGGAAATGATTAAATGAGTACAGAAAGCAAACAGATGAGCCATTCTTGGGCACTGTGCTGTCTCCGTGCCATGAAATTATCACTTGCGTCATCATAACCACTCAACAAGGAGTGTTCTTCCTGTGAAATTTAGCCTGCAGCAGGTAATGCTGGTCTGGTTTACATAGCCAACAGGCATCAAAAAGGACTTTTTACCAAGTAGTGTGCTTCAGGAGGTTATCATATGGTGACTAGTGATGGCCAAGAATAATAAAATAAAAATAATTAAATGAAACCAGATACATTTTAACTGTTAAGTGAGGTCCTGCCACGTGTCTCCCACAGGGTGATCTATTACACCCAAAAGTGAGTTAAGTGTTTTAATGGCATCGAGCTCACCCAAACACAGCCAAGAGTGCCAATACTTTAATCTTAATGAAAACACAGAAAAGTTTGAATGCAAACCTTTTTGTCATTAAAGTATTACGAAATCACAAAGCGTCATGCATTTCCTGTGAATGAATCTCAAATCAAATGGCGTTCAACACTAGGTATGGTATACAGTCCATATCCGTTATGTTACACCCTGTGTAGTTTGCAAACAAAGGGAACATGAAGCTATTTGGGATTCCAGGTAGGAAATTTAAACTCAAACTAAGTAGTGATGAGAAAACATTACCGAATATAAGTCCAGTGGAAAAGTGCTTCAGCAGTCCTAATTCTGCTTTAGTGCTGATTTTTAGTTTCAGGTAAAATTGCAACGCCTTGTGTGATCATGTGAAAGGATAATTGGCTGTAGCATGTCATCCATGTGCAGGATAGATCATTACAGAGCAGATCCATCCTTAACAGAAATCAATAACTGCATAAAACTGTTCAGTCAAAACCTCATCATCACACCACTCAAACAGTGTTTGCCACAAGCACTAGCGCAGTTGTGCTAGCTCAAAGTGCGACTTTCTTCCATCTTCTTCTTTTTGCATTCTTGACACTCATTGACACTCGTTCATGGTGTGTAACCATGTGTATTTGCACATTTAACGGATATCCTTAATGTCACAGTCAGTGAAACACGGGCTTCAACATTCTGCTTTACTTTATATACCTGTATATAGTATTATATTTTGTGTAGTTTATAAGATACATGTATGTATTATACCTGCTATGTTACTATTCATATTGTATATTCTGTCCAGTTCTGTTATGTAAGGGATTTATCAAACAAAAACAAATACAGTATTTTGTATACAGTATGTAAGTGTAATTGGCCAGTAAAGTTGACTCTGGTTCTTTAAAATGATTTATTGACCCTGGTCTTTCTCCCCACTCCACAAAAAAATGCCTTCAGTCCCAGCGGGCCCAACATTTCCATTGTTAAATCCAAGTAAGTTTCATATTTTTCAATGCACATCAGCAGCCTCTTTGTCTGTGGGATCAGAACACATTTAGGCCAGAAATTAATTTCTTTCATTTTTTTTCATTGTTCCTGGCTCCTGGTTTATACAAAACCGAGCTCGAGTTTCTTACAGTAACAGTGATGAGGAGAAACTGTGACAGGGTCATTGCCTGAATGCAGTCAAAAAAAAAAAGTGTATTATGTATGTGCACATGGGAAAGAATGAACAGACTGTTCAGAGTGTTGAAGTCAGCTCTTTCTTCAATGAGTCTCCCTGATAAATCTCTCTCGCTCTTGCTATCACTCATTTTACTTTTTCTCCCACACAGCCACACTGAAAAACTTTTACACACAGAAAGAAAAAAAGAGCAGCAGCTGCAGTTTACAGCACTGAAAACTGATCCTAAAGTCACTTTCCAAACACATACATACGGTGAAATACAGGATTTGCCGTGTTTAGGGTGTTTCTGCATGAGCACTGAAACAGAACTCGCCTCATTTTATCTTTCCATTGATTTCTAACCACAGCCTTGTGCTGATGTCATCAGCGTGTTTGTGCCAGGCCGCCTACAGACAGATGAATTCTGAAAAGTGCCTCTTTCCACATTCTCACACACACACACACACACACACACACACACACACACAAACACACACCCCCATAAACATGAGCTAATGACTACTAAGTATTCACTAATTAATTGGCTGGTAATATTTTTCTCTATAAGCCGGTTAGGCTTCTTTATAAGCCTGTAGGTCAAACTGTTGAATAGGAAAAAAAAATGTGCTCAGAATTTTAACACGCTCTCCAGCTGGCCCTCTCCCTAGTTCTCTGCATGTTTCTGATTCACATAAGTACGCCTTTGATTCCAGAACGTTCCGAAATTTGGCACGTGTTTCAAGTTTAGGGTTCAAAATGCATTGCACCAGTCCATATTCAGAATCCGGTTACGTGCCCACAGTAAGGATTTTAATACCGAAATTGCACACCTTGACATTCAGACACCTTAATCTGAGACACTGCTTATGTGAAGGACTGCATTTCTATTGATAAATCATGATAAACACCACTTAAAGTGTATGCATAGAAGATGCTCACTCAGATTATCCTTCGAACCGTGGGTCCATTTTAAAGCATTGGGATTATTCAGTCGATTCGACAAATCAAAATAGTGGTGAAATATCGCATATCCCATGCAAACTGTGCACTGAGTAACTGTCAATGTGCAATATTAAGAAAAAAAAAAAAAGATTGCGAAATAATAGTGTGCTGGATCAAGTGCTGTTTCATAAGTTGGTGAATAGTGAGGGAAGTTGAAATTTGCAATGTTTAATATATTAAGTACAATTAGGATTACTCGTAGCAATATACGAGACTCTTTTAGAGTCTTTTATATTTATGTCAATGCTTGCCATTGACTCTTTTCATATATCGTTATATTAGTATTATATATATATATTAGTATTTTTAATTTTTAAATTGTCTTGCTTTTATGTAATTGTATCACATCTGACAGCAAAGAAAATAAACTCGATTTGCTTATTCAGTCTGCATTTTCTATCCATGATTTCTTTTAGCCAGGTTTAAAAGCAGGTGCTATTGAAAAAGCTCATAGAGATGCTTCTACTCGGTTATATCTGAATGAGATACCCAGAAAATCAACTTAAACTGGTGTGTAGATTTTGAATGAGCGCAAATTTACCTACATAATTATTGAGAGACGTTTTGGAGTTAAGTCGTCAATTCTGAACAAGACTTGGATCGTACTGCATGAATCTACACTTTTATTCACCATATTTTAATAGTCATTTGTCAAAATGAGAAAACAAAATGAAGGCACAAATGCATTTGCATTATTTGCATTTGTTGTTATATATACATAAATGACATAAGGCCCCCTTGTTTCCCTTCACATAATTTGACCTGATTCTAATTTGAAATTATTACCAATTATTATAAAAGCAAGATTATTAAGGATACCCTCAAGAATCTGTTTATTCTTTCCAGTTTATTATTTTTTTTTAAATCATGTTTACTCTAGAGATTAAATGTAGTTTTCTACATAAATATTTCTCCACCCTTTTAAAAAAAATAATAATTAAACCAGCAAGCTGAAATGGGTGTGAGGTTAGAGGTATTTTTAAGAAAACCGCACAGGGTTGCAATGTTGTGTGACTGCATGTGTTTTCATGCATTCTGAATCTATATTATCATCATGAAAATACTTGTTTATTCAGAAGCTTCTGATTTTTTTTAAAAATCGGAACAATCTGCTACTCTTTATTCCAGCTGAATGACTCGTCACAGTTGACTGTTGCTTAATTGGAAGGAGTGTCTTGTACACACAGAATTCAACTTTTATTGTAACACTAGAAGTAGCAGAGACGGAAAAACACGGCAAAGACTGAAGCCGTAAAGGATTTAGAGATACATGGAAATGTTTCTCAGTGTCATTTTCTGAATTTGTTTTGTTTTACAATTTTGCCCAGAACACAGTGGTTGTGCATTGACTTCAGTTCTGACACATCGTGTTCATTCTTGTTCCATCTGGAACAAGTGTTGTGTAGGTATTTCCATACTGGAGTACAGGCATGTTGAAACATGATTAAGTAGGTAACATTTTAATGAAACAAATCCTTTCTCTCTCTCTCTCTCTCTCTCTCTCTCTCTCTCTCTCTCTCTCTTTCTTCCTTTTTTTCTCACTCGCTTTCAGAGCTGATGCCACAGAATGACAGGAGGCAGGAGCAAGTGCAAGGCATTTAGCTTTTGTGTGTCGATGGACTTTGAGTGACTGGTTGAGGCAGGACCCTCGGACTACAGTGGAGATGGCGGCTCGTAACGTGAGCTTCGACACAGACTCCCACTTAATGGAGGCAGGACTGGAGTAAGTATTGTTTATTCATGAAAACGCCATTCTGTCTTTCTGTCTTTGAGTTCGTTGAGTAACACTTCTAAACGGGGTACCTTTACACCCTTTCACACCCTCTCTTGTCTTCCTGTGTAATGTATGTGCTAGGCCATTGAAGCATGTTTTTGTTGTGTACAGTATGTTCTATTATCTGCTTCCTCCTGAGCTGCACAGACAGCCGTGTTTTCAAGCTTTCCTGTACTTTGTTTGAAAGGGCCTGCCTTCTACAGGAGACAAGCTCCTTTGTTTTGGCTGTTTGTTTGTGTCACAGCTGAAGCACTGAACATGTGATTACTCACATCATGCACGAGTCAGTCCCTTTTGTTCTTGTCTTCTGATCTGGAGAACAGTTGCTGGTGTTTATCTGGTACAACCCTTTGTTGTACAAAGTTTGTCTTTTCTAAACTCATTCCATCTTTTGGTGGACTTGCAAATAAATGACCACATCCTGTATTGCCATTTATCTCATGAAGAATTTCCCCCTTCACAGAAAAGACCAACAGCTCCTTCATATGGTGTACACTACAGCTGAAACAATTGTTCATTAGTTTTCTCTGATGTTCATCAGTCTTGTTAATCAGTTTTTAATGAAGCTATACTGTCATACATATTGTGTATCAATCATACAAACATCTTGTAGTATTGCAATATGATATTTTGCCAATATGACCCAGCCATTATGTGTGTGTTTGTGTTTTGATGTTTTAGAAGCCCTGTGGATGAAAATGTGGTTCATGACTCATTCACTCAGCTTATTCAGGAACAGAGTCAAGATCTAAACAGCCATGCAGAAGAAATAGAGATGTACCCTCTAATTGAAGAGACCGGAGGTATACACAAACGGACTTCAGCTAAATATTTTGAAGGTCTAGCCTCATTAGCAAATCACAAATACAGAACATTTACTGGTTACCTTTAAATGCTTAATCATCAGTGGTTAGTTTATTTTTATAAATAAGATGTCAGTGCTTCATGTTACCATTTTAGATTAGCGCCTCAGACTCGGAACATATTTTGAAATTGAAACACAATATAAACACATACTTCTCTGTCCAGTTGTCATTAAAAATGCCGTTTACATAGTCCGCTTTGTTTACGACAAACCATGTCCTCACTAATCAGACTAGAGAGGGTAAATGATGTAAATTCAGTGGAAGTCTGTGAAAACTCTTCAGCTAAATAATTTGCCTAAACATATGGTTATGGTTACATTAGCCACAATAGAGAATCTGCTCCAGAAGCAGAAGAATTTGTGTTAAAAAAAAAAAAAAAACAGGGTCACTGAACTGCAGCCAGTTTATTTTCATATGTCGGTCAGTTCTGTTACATTACGTTTCTTGTGCTCAGTTTGATCTCTGAAATAATTTGCTGGGTACGCATATGGATCGTGGTCCAAGAGTTGATGAACCTTGTGCTGTAGAGAATACAGTGCCCTCCACTAATATTGGCACCCTTGGTAAATATAAGCAAAGAAGGCTGTGAAAAATTGTCTTTATTGTTTAATTTTCCAGCAGGACAATGATCCAAAACATGCATCAAAATCAACACAAAATCAAGGTATTGCTATGGCCATCCCAGTCCCCTGATTTGAAACCCATAGAAAACCTGTGGGGTGAACTGAAGCGGCGAGTCCACCAGTGTGGACCTCGAAATTTGAAGGGTCTGGAGAGATTCTGTATGGTGGAATGGTCTCAGATCCCTTGCCATGTATTCTCCAACCTCATCAGGCGTTATAGGAGAAGACTCAGAGCTGTTATCTTGGCAAAGAGAGGTAGCACAAAGTATTGACTAAAAGGGTGCCAATAATTCTTGCACACCTATATTCAACAAAGATATTTGTTATGATAAACCTGTGTTTTATTTGCAATTGTTGGCTATCAATGAGAGCATTGTAATGAGAGCAATGAGAGTGTTTTTGTGAATTACTTTAAACCATAAAGACAATTTTTCACAGCCAGCTTTGCTCATATTTACCAAGGGTGCCAATATTAGTGGAGAGCATTGAATACCGTGCCGACAATGAGTTCCACACTGGTCAAAGATGGTTTACGCTCTTCTGGATTAGTTCTACCAGAGGATCACTTGAAGACATTTGGCCAGTTCAGACAGGTTTGTGTCATAACACAGATAGTCTAGATTCACATGATAGGCCAGATGCCTAAAATTGCGTAATGTACACAACCCGTAAATAACAATAAGAAAGTCTGTTTATTACCAGTTTAAGTTATTACTTTATACTCAGGTTGATTCTGGTATGACTCGTATTATAGGTGGGGTTCTGTGTCTAGCCAAATACAAAAAGTAGTTTGCTCCAGAATTATTTGTACTGGGATCAAGTCACAGATGTTAGATCAATAATCACTTAAATGATAGTACCTCCTCAGGTAAAACTAATGCAGCACAAATATGGCATAAGCTCTTTACTTTTAGAAGAGTAAACAAACAAAGACACATACGCTTTATGTCCTGGTGATTTTGTGTGTGTGTGCTGTAACGGGCATATGTCTCTGCATGTGTTTCAGATGATTTTCCATCCTTTGCTGTTGATGAGTATGGCGGGACGACTGAACCATTCCTGGACGAACGCTGGTCTTCAGCCACTCTCAGAGTTCTCTCGTCAATGCCCAGCCGCACTATTGGTTAGTGCTGCTTTATTAGTGTGTGTGTGGATGTGGGTGTGTTGCCAACAATATAATACAATACAAGAAAAGATCCAATAACTGTAACGTGTATTTTAAAAGCAACCTGTACAGACCTGTAATCAATATGTTCAGAAAGGCAGTAATGTTCACGGTCTGTGAACACTGTGTCTTATTCTATATGAGTGTAACATTAGAACAGCTCCTATGAAGCTACGTGTTGACTGTACTTGGCTGATCCTATTATCTGTAATCTGTATCTTCTCTGTTTTCACTATAAGAGCTTACTAGTCTCTAAGGTTGACACAATACTAGTATTTTGACTATTGAAATTCTTGACTTTTTTCGCATGCTGTTTATATTGTGTCTGTTAGTTGCCTGTCTTCATTGACAGCGTAAGCAAAATTAGGCTCAAACCTCACTTCTTGGGTCTATTAATCCACAGTGAAATATCATTATAACTTTTAACCCCCTTATCAGTACGTTGTTCAGAGAGTACAGCAGACGTAGCGTAAGAGCACATGTGAGGTGTTATTTATTTATTTATTTATTTATTTATTTATTGTGCTTCTGCCCCTTGGCACAGTTAACAGACTGTATCATAAAGCCTTAAACAAACAAAGCCGCAGCTCTTTAACTCGCTCGACGTTCCTTGTGCTCAGTTTCGGCTCTGCTCCACCCACACATGTATGTTCAGCTCACTGCTCAGAGAGAAAGAAAAAGACAGGGCTCATAAATAGAATGGGGTAATGGGGCTCAGATGTGCTCTGTTACTCATAATCCCTCTAGATCACCCGAAAAACTTTAATCTCAGTGTGCAGTCGCTTTTAATTATGTCAACTTATAACTTTTACACTCACACTATTCAGTACAACTTGCGTTGTTACTATAGCAACCAGTGCAAATGTTTGGTTTGGTGGCTTGTAATTTGGAGAAAAATAAAAAAAAAAATCTGATGTGCCCTGCTGTGTGAACAAAACTGTAGATTATTCTAAGCATGCTTGTTTCTGGCACTATGGAATTTTATTCTACTCGGCTGTGGCTGAGGTGGTAGAGCGGGTTGTCCACTAATTGTAAGGTCGGCGGATCGATTCTACTCCACATGCCGAAGTGTCCTTGGGCAAGACACTGAATCCCAAGTTGCTCCTGATGGCAAGTTAGCGCCTTGCATGGCAGGTCTGCTACCATTAGTGTGTGAGTGTGTGTGTGTGTGTGTGTGTGTGTGTGTATGTGTGTGTGTGTGTGTGTGAATAGGTGAATGAGACGCAGTGTAAAGCGCTTTGGATAAAAGCGCTATATAAGTGCCGACCATTTAATCGCACTTTATCATCTTCTTGTCTTTCTCTATCCCAGGACGCAGTCGAGGGGCAATCCTCTCTCAATATTATACCCGCACCATGCAGATGTGCAGACGCAGACAGAGCCGACCCTCCATTCGCTCCTTCTCCCGCTCCGCGAGGCCCAGCATCTGCGGCTACCGTGTTGATAGCAACACTGAGATCTTCGAGAGGGAGGGTGAGGAGACCTTGTTTGTATTTGTGTGTCTGTATCTCGAAAGCAAACTAATGGATAAATAATGTGAAGGGTCAGCCGGTTATTAGTAGAATATGTGGACAGTTTGTATGGTGTGTGTTTTTGTGCAGAGAGTAAGAGGGAGCGGCTGGTGAATAACTTGCAGAACCTGTCTGTGGGCGATCGAGTGCGCATGCTGAAAGCTATTCCGTTGAGCTTGGCAGAGAAGAGTGAACTCAGGTTGACTGTGTTTTGTTGGTTTTTTTTGGTGTTCTATGAACAGAACGCATGTTTCATACTTGGACGTTTTTATGGTCAACACTGTCTAAAGCACATACACAGATCTAGCATGTACACAGATAATATTGTATCTTAGTAAGCAGCATTTCTAAAAGGTGAATGCAGAAATTTGGTTGAAATATGAGACTATACAATGCAAATTTAAGCTGTTACACTCTAAGAATAAATGCTTTTGGATGAAATAGAAGTTAGAGAAAGTTGATCAAAAGTTCCAATACTGGAGCAAGACAGTTGTTGTTTTTTTGTTTGGTCCACCCCCCCGATCCATACAGATAAGGCAGAAAGGGGGGTGTTTACTTTTAACCTTAACATTGGTAATACATAACCACACATTCTTCCCTCTAAAAAGTAGTCCCATCTTTAAAGGGATGAATTGTACGCATGTAGAGGTTATTTATGAAGAATTAACAAAAGCATTCTTCACATGAACATTTATTAACAACGCCAGCAACCGCCCAAGACTTGCATTGTAAATGAGCTTTAAAAGAACTGGTTGGTAGTACGTCGAAGAAAATGTTATTCTGTGCTGTGTGTAATAATCATGTCTTTTTCTTACACAGACATTTGGCCTTAAATAAAACTGGCCGCTCTATGTACCTCGACCAAGTCCCCTGCTGCAGCCATCTCAAAGATTGTATTTTCATTGTGAGTCTCTCTCCACAAACTTTTGTGTACTGCAAAGCACCTCATGGAAATCATTCACTCATTCACTCGTTCATGAATATTATCTCTAGTATAGAGCGCTGCATTGGAATGGACACCCCAGATTGCTATGCATATCCACTGGAATAAAAACAATGTATAACTATTGATAGTATATTTTTGCTCAAACCTAAATAGCACATGCCTATATTTCATCTAATTTCTAATGATAACAAGCTCAATGCTTAGGAGTGAAAATGTCACTGGATTAATGAATTTGATCGTTTACAGTGCAAACACGTTTATGATAATCTGAGGGTTATGATGGACATTTGCGTGTTATATTTACTAAACCAACTTAAAAAGGGCACAAGAATAAATGTTGCATGAGCCGCCTACATTAACGTGCGACCGGTGTAAATTAAGTCATAATTACCAAACCCCAGTGCTTTAAAAATGCAATTCAGTCATTCTTTTTTACTTTAACATGACTAACAGGATAATCACTGTAGAATAATAATTTTAATAAATAACTTCTTTTTATGTTTTTATTATTTTTTTTTTTGCATAATGTGGTTCGATAACTTATAATGTTTATAACTGAAATGCTGATGATGTTGCTATTAGTGTTGAAGTTTAAGGAACTGATGTCTCTCACTTCTGTCTGTCTGTGTCTTTCTCAGTCTTTGAGACAAAGCTGGTACAGCTGGCTGTCGTTCCTGTCCTCACTGCAGTTATGGCAGACGGCTCTGAAGACAGTGAGTGGCCGCTTCGGGACAGGCGTCCTCTCTTACTTCGTCTTCCTAAGGAAGCTGTTCTTCTTTAATGTTTTCCTCTTCCTGGTGACGGGGCTCTTCTTGGTGGTCCCCCAAGCAGTGCGTCCTCCGAAACTAACCTCAGTCCCATCTGTACAATACGGCCTCGAGGTGCTCACTGGGACGGTAAGACTCAGTTTCAGCATAATGTAAATCATATGCTTCACAGTCACCAGATCTTAACCCTTGGGAGATTTTTAAGAGACATTTTACACAGTGCTTTCCACCTCCATAGTCAAAACACGAGCTGAGGGAATATCTTTTGAAAGTATGGATCATCCTCCAGTACAGTTCAAGAGACTTGTAGAATCAGTGTCATTGAAGCTGTTCTGGCAGCTCGTGTTGGCCCAATATCTTACTAACATACTGTATGTTGGGTTTTCTTTAATTTGTCAAACGTTATATTTTTCTATTGCTAAACAGAGCTGTCTTTTACACCATATATATACAGTACTGTGCAAAAGTTTGTTCAGCATGGCCTAAAGTGTCTTTGCTTAGCGCTAAATGCTTTGCTAAAGTTGTTACTGTTTGAGGGTAGCATAGGACATTATGTCTTTTAGAATGGAATATGCTATTTATATTACCTAATTATCTTTTGATGGCCTGGAGTTTTTGGTTAAGCTGTAAGGTATGGTGTTTTACCTATCTCTAACATTATGGATCGATGCTCCAGAAGGTAGTTAAGTGATGGTTGGTATTCAAGCACAACATTTTTAGGTAGAAGTAGAGGTGTGTTAGAATGTCGTTTTACTTTGTAAAATCACCCCAATGCCCACAGTTGTTGTTCATGATTATAATTTTAGCCTTTTTAAATAAATCTTACAGTAGTATTATTATAAAATCAAAAGAGTCAAATAGTAAACAGAACATGAGGGTAACGCACAAAAGAATTATCCTGCAGCATTACCGATTTGTACCAATTACTGTTCGTTTTCTCTCGTTGTTTCTCTCACACATCCACACACACACTCAGGGTTATTTTAAGGACTCCTTGATGTACTACGGCTACTACAGTAACTACACTTTTATAGAGAACTGCAGCAGTGTTGGAAACCAGAGATCCTTTGGCATTCATCTATCCTATAACATGCCTCTTGCCTATTTCTTCACCATTGGCATGGCATTCTTCATCACCTGCATCATCCTCGTGTACAGGTCAGATTCATCATAAACAGACTAAAGTGCAAATTTGTGAAACGAATCAGATTTACAAAAGTTGTCCCAAATCTAGTTTGTTACATCAGTGTTATTACATACATTTGTTTTTGTCACTAACAACTACCAAATTTCAAACAATAAACATGTCTTTACTGATCGACTACATTTTTGGAGAAAATTGTGTACATCTCAATATTGGGACTATTCCTTTAAGCCTATGTTTGAAGTGCACTTTATCTAATTACAGTCCAAGTCCTTGATGACAGTACAGTAGTTATTAGACTTGACTGTTTGTCATTATCGTTAGAATAATAGACAGCTGACTACTCTGCCTTTACATGTCTCTCTTCACAGTATGTCCAAGTCTTTTGGACAGAGTTTCCGGATTGACCGATCCAAAGGTCTGCTTGCCATAAAAGTCTTCAGTTCTTGGGATTTCAAAGTCAGCAAGAAATCGTCTGTTAGGCTGCAATCTGAAAACATCACCACTCAGCTCAGAGTAAGCAGCCTCATTCACAGTCATTTATTAAAAATAAATGATTGAAATAATGTATATTGTAGTAAATCATATATATACACATAAACATCGCTGTTGTAGACCGCTCTCTCACTGTGCATGGTGTGTGTAGGAGTTGGTGGCGGAGGTGAACCGTAAGAAGGTGAAGTCTTCGTTCTGGCAGCATGTAGCAGTTGTGGCCATCCAGTTACTGGCCTGGATAATATGCATTGGGAGCACTGTAGGGTGTTCCCTCGCCGTGTACTTCTTCTCAAGTACTTTCTCTGTACTTAGCAAGGTGGGAAACACTCTCACATACACACACATTTGTTCAGTGTGCGTGGCACAAGAGGGTAGAATCAGGATTGTTCAACCCTCCATGTACAAATTTCCACATTAGAACACCTGGAACACATTCCACATTACTTCCTAGAAGTTAGCTTCCTCTTGCTGGTGTGAACAGTCCATTCACAACCTAGCTTGCTAACTCTTTCATACTAGCAAGTGACAGTTCACTGCTTTTGTTTCCATTTTGTCGCTTGTTGGAGTGGGCGTGGCCTGTTTTACTTTTTTTCAAAATAAGAAATGGTAGAAGCCAAAGAATGTACAGACTGCTGTTATGCACCACGTGTTTCCCTGTTATGACGTTTCACTCAACTCTTCACTTCCTGTTCCTTGATCTCAAGATCTCAAGTGCACTTCTACAGTTGTCTGCTTTTTGTGCGGTAAATGTTACACTACTCACAGTCAGTGGGAGCAAATTCTCAGCAACAGGCCCAGAATTTCAAAGTTGTTTGTGCATGTTTGGCCCCTGCAGGCTTGTGACAACTGATACTTGCAGTTTTGTTAGCTTTCTCTAATTCTGTCTCCTGCTGTTATGTGTGTTGACTCTTTCTTCCCGATCTGCAGGATTATGCAAACACTACCAGTAACGACCTGCAGAAAGAAGCAAGCATGCTGGCGCTCCCTGTGGTTGTGTCCACCATTAACCTGCTCCTGCCCGGCTTCTTCAATGTTGTGGCCTGGATGGAAGAGTACGAGTCACCGAGCACACGCAACTATGTTGCCATTTTCAGGTAACCCTCCAGAGCTGCAGCAAAAACACTATGCTCTCACATACTAGATGGTGTATTCTTCATCAAGGTGGTTCCTTTGTTATTTTTTTTTTTAAAAAAAGAAGCTTAATTAAAAACCTACTGGACTCTCTGCCTCTCCTCAAACTGGTTCTGCTCTGATCACACGTGTGTGATGTGTTTGGAGCTAGACAGGTGATGACTTTCCAAAACTATATTGAAACCCACTTAAAGGGACATTCTTGTGTATAACTATCATTTAATATGTATTATTTTATACCGTACTTTTGTACAACCCCAATTCCAAAAAAGTTGGGACGGTGTGTGAAATGTAAATAAAAACAGAATGCAATGATTTGCAAATCTCATGAACTCATATGTTATTCACAATAGAACATAGAAAACATGAAATGTTTAAACTGAGTAAATGTAGCATTTTAAGAAAAAATAAGGTCATTTTGATTCTGATGGCCCGCAACACATCACATCTCAAAAAAGTTGGGACGGGGCAACAAAAGACTGGAAAAGTAAGTGTTCCTGTAAAGAAACAACTGGAGGAACATTTTTCAACTAATTAGGTTAATTGGCAATAGGTTAGTAACATGATTGAGAATAAAAAGTGTATCTTAGAGAGGCAGAGTCTCTTAGAAGTAAAGATGAGATTGAATCTGGATGGAAGCATATGTTGGTCTTAGACACATAACAGTCTCTGGAGTTTATGCTGAATGGTGAGAAAGCCTAAAACAGACCTGTGAGAATGAGTTAGTTACTTGTGAGCGGGTAGAAACGCCTTGTTGATGAGCGAGATCAGAGGAGAATGGCCAGACTGGTTGGAGCTGACAGGAAGGCTGTTGAACCTTTATGGAAATGGGCTACAACAGAAGAAGACCATATCAGGTTCCACTCCTGTCAATCAAGAACAGCAATCTAAGACTACAGTGAGCACAGGCTCACAGAAACTGGACAGTTGAAGATTGAAAAATGTTTTTCCAATCTTCAGCTGTTCCTAAAAATGGTCAGTGAGCATTTGTCATATGTCATATGGTTCAAATAAACATCTCACTTTGTGGTATTATCTGAAGAGTTGCGAGTTGCAAAACATTGTGGACATTTCTCATTATTGAGTAACCCATTTGCAAGTCTTGTCTGAGGTTGAGGCTAACTGTCATTTTAGTCACATGGAGTCTTTTCTTAGTAAGTTACAACACATCTCATTTTCCATATATGAGACAACATGTCTCAGATCCTTTGTACACTTTCACGGATGCTAGCTTCAGATACTCTCAGCCATTTGCTAGTTCATGCCTGGTGTCCATATTTCCCAGTCTCTAGCAACATTTTCTTTCTCCACAATTTTAACCACTGGACCAACAATTGTTTAGTGTTACCCCTTGCCATGTCCAAAGCATGAATTCAAAGGTTTCTTCCCAATACACCAATACAATCATTGGGAATTCTCTCTGCTAGAAGCAAAAACTGCTAGCATTACTGGTATACTGCTTAAATCAAGCATATTTTATAGAAAAAAAACTGTATTGAAATTAACAGTTTATTTGAAGAATGCCTGCAAGAAAATCCATTTATTATATTCTTTTATGTATGTTATGTCTCTTTTTGCCAGGAATTTAATGCTGAAAGTGAGCGTGCTTGGAGTCTTGTGTCATCATTGGTTAGGTCGGGTGGCAACTGGAGAAAATAAATCACAGGTGAGAGATTCACTTGGTACTTATAAATCCTGCACAGAGCTCAGTCCATATATACTCAGCTGCAGTTATGTTTGATAAACATAATATTTTAGGATTGGGAAATATTACAATATGTTATCGTTATTGTGATAAATTGTGCTGTAGTTGATGTTGATTAATTTTCTACAACAGCAGCTCTGACCATAGTTCTGTCTGTAATTCAGATCAGAGGTTTACATTAATGCACTATTTGTAATACATTATTGTTTCTATAGTAACCGCTCATTTACAGGGACCTGTGTGGAGGGCACTCCTCACAATCTAAGGCAAATTTTTAAAAAATAATTAACATTATTTAACAAAGAATAACATTAAATTTTTGATATTGTAAAGTTTATTTTAACATTTTTGGAAAGAGTCTCCAGTGTCACCTGTTGGTTTAGGTTTGTTTATATATACACGTGTGTATGTTTATATGCTGTTTGCTATTTTATGTTCTTGTCAGTGCTGGGAGAGTTTTGTGGGGCAGGAGTTATATAGGTTTCTCCTAATGGACTTCATCTTCACAATGCTCGATACCTTCTTTGGGGAGTTTCTGTGGAGGTGAGCTCTCTGCTATACTGCACCACTTAGACATGACCCGCTAAGCAATAAAAATAAATTTAAAAAACCCATGCACCATTTTACACTCCAGCAAAACATTTTGCTTCAACTAACGTTTATATCTTCTCCTCCATTAGATGGTTTTCGCAGAAGGTTCTGAAGAAGGAAAGAAAGCCGGTGTTTGATATAGCCCGAAATGTTCTCGAGCTCATATACGGACAGACATTAGCTTGGTAAATTGCACATCTCATAATGCCACAATGCCATGCTTAGTGAAACTGAGATAATGGAGATGGGAAGCTTGATTAGCGTTTGTTTGGGGATAGGAAGAACACACGTTTATTTTTACACAAGTGATGTGTCAAAAATCATTCTGCATGTGCGTTCTGTACACACTTCTATTTACATGCCCTTTGTTGCCACATCAAAAAGGTGTGTCCCCAAAATGCAATATTAAGCATTGGGAGGTGCTGCAAATTGAAACACAATTCTGTGCTAATCAGTTAGCAAAACCACAATCATGTGCACACAGACACTGAACCTTACCCTATTCCTGCCACTAAAATATTACTAAAACACTAATAAATAAATAAATAAAAAGATTTTGAATCACGAATTGTGTAAAAAGCATTTGGAAAATTTTACGCTTTTTCATTAATATGCTATCACTGTCCAGGTTGTTTACACTGCCAGGGAGACACACATGACCCATGTGACCTGATACACCCAGACTGATCAGAACATTTTGTAGCTGTAAATAAATTGAACGTAAGGATGTATATTTCTTGAATCGAAGCTTGATTAATGCTTCAGCATGAACAAAGAATGTTGAGACAATAGATCAAAACAATAAATACAACGCCAATTTAAGTCTTCGACATGCTCGAGGAGAGTAACCAGTACCCAGACAGGAAGTCATTCAGAAACTGTGTTGTTCTCACGTCAGAACGGTTAAGTTCCTCAGGCGGTTCCTAGAACATTGATGAACGCACCTCCGGTTTCTGTTTTGATCATCAGCATCATTTTGCAGACACACAGCCTGAAAATGGCATTAATATGTACCATGTGGTTTTGAAATAGGCTAAAGTTTTGTGTGGTTGTGTACAGGTTGGGAGTGTTATTTACGCCCCTCTTGCCCGCAGTGCAGGTTATCAAGCTGTTCCTGCTTTTCTACATGAAAAAGGTGAGGGTTGTCATTTTTGTTTTTCAAATCATTTGAAGCTTAAATCATTAAAATTTCTGATATATGATGAAGTTAAACAAATAAGACAAAAATATTATACTTGGTCATTTATTTATTGAGGAAAATGATCTAATATTACTTCTGTTAGTGGCAAAAGTTTGTGAACCTCTAGGATTAGCAGTTAATTTGAAGGTGAAATTAGTCCAGTGTTTTTAATTAATGGGTTGACAATCAGGTATAAGTGAGTGCCCCATTTTATTTAAAGAACAGATAAAGAAGAATAAAGTTAATGTTTTGGAATGGCCAAGTCAAAGTCCTGATCTTAATCCAATAGAAATATTGGGGAAGGACCTGAAGAAAGCAGTTCATGTGGGGAAACCCACCAACATCCCAGAGTTGAAGCTGTTCTGTACTGAGGAATAGGCCAAAATTTGTTCAATGTGCAGGACTGATCAACAGTTACCGGAAACGTTTAAGTGCAGTTATTGCTGCACAAGGGGGTCACACCAGATACTGAAAGCAAAGGTTGGCATACTTTTGCCACTCACAGATATGCAATATTGGAACATTTACCTCAGTAAATAAAAGACCAAGTATAGTATTTTTGTCTCATTGTTTAATTGGGTTCTCAAACCTTCCAGCATTACTGTGCAGTATATGGTCACCACATATGGTCTTACACAATAGTGTGTGTGTGTGTGTGTGTGTGTGTGTGTGTGTGTGTGTGTGAGAGAGAGAGAGAGAGAGAGGGGAAATGGCATGACTGTTTGTAACTGTTATAAACGCTAAGAGGAACTAACTTGTTTGATGGACATTCCACAACATTAAATGTGACTCTAAACAGATAAAAATGTAGACGTTGTATAATTAATAATAGAGATTCACCGGTATTAAATTTCTCAGCCAATACCAATAACCGATTATTCAGAATGATATCGGCCGATACCGATAACCAAGAGTTCGACCTTTTTATACCTTCTCTTAAATTAATAATAATAAATTCCACAATTCTGAAAGAAATGCAAATAAAAACTTCAACAAGTTGTTTCACAGTAACTGGTCTCATAAACAGAAAACACATTACTCAAATTAACATTAACACACGAACTCAATTCTGAAGATTAAAGTAAGATTTCTTAACTTATTGAATGTTATTCATTCATATTAACATTGCCTGAATTCTAAAAAACCTCCTGTTACTGTTAGTCTCACATTCACTCACCACAAACACAAGCATTTCTACTTCATCATTGAACATCAAACTGGTAATATATAATATCAACTTTTTTTATATATATATTAACATTAATTGGATATGAAATATACTACCCTTCAAATATATTTTTCTGTGATATATATATATATACCTTTTTTTTGTCAACTCAACTTCATTTAAATCTTTCAACGGTGTACTGCAGCTTTAATTCAGCTTATAATGGAAGTCAATAAACAATTATTCAGCAAAATAAATAAATAAAATTTAGACTTGGTGCCGAAACTCCCATTTCACTGCTGCAGCGTCCGGTGTAAAATTTTAGCAGCTTACAAGAGCTCACAAACTACAATTTTTTTATCATTCCATACGAGACACATCATCTTTACACACAGCATGAAATCGATGTGTTTTTCCGCCCTCTTCGTATTGACAGGATATATCATCAGATGTTTTTAAACTCGCGGCCGATGACCCATAGTGGGAAAAATAGCCTTTAAATCGGTGCATCTCTAATAAAAATGTTTTAGCCTTGGCAAATTGCTGTGGTATAAGAGGAACATCACATCACCCTGTCGTTGACTATTTTCCTATAACAGCATGTCCTGTAGTGCTTTGTTCATTACATTACTTAAAATATGAGGAAATGCAGTACTATTACTCCACAAATAGCCTGCCTTTGCATCTATTCAGTCCTCTTCTCCCACATCAAGGATGATGTGATCTTGATTTTTTTTTTTTTTTTTTATATCACTGTTGAGTATTTCACGTTCTTTCTCTCTTTCATGTAGACGAGTCTGATGATGAACTGTCAGGCTCCCAGAAAGGCATGGAGGGCGAGTCAGATGACCACCTTCTTCATCACCCTCCTCTGCTTCCCTTCCTTCCTGGGCGCATCGGTGTGCGTCACCTATACCATGTGGACGTGAGTTAATGTCATGCACAAATTGCGTCTTTGTTCTCATGTGATTATCCTTAAACTTCCTCCTCCCTTTCTTCCACCTTTCTTTCACATGTTCTGGCACGTTCCTGTGGTGCAGGATAAAGCCATCCCAGAGCTGTGGGCCGTTCCGTGGCCTCAACACCATGTTTCAGGCAGGAAAAAAGTGGGTGGAGGCACTGGCCAGTGATAACCCTAATCTGACCTGGCTCACCTGGGTTCATACATACCTGGTGGAGAACCCTTTCTTCCTGTTCCTCGCTGCTGGAATCTTCCTGTGAGTCACACCTCCCTTTCCTGTCTCATTTAACAAACCTCAGTCAAAATAAACCTGCTGTTACACGAGAAGAAAAATGAACTGAAAACATGACTAATGTGTTTCTTCTTCTCCAGAATAGTAATCTACTTCCACAGCCAAGTGGTGGATGGACAGAGGAAGATTATTGAGCTGCTACAGGAACAGATTGAAAATGTAAGTGTGTGAATGAAAACTTTTAAAGATGCCAACAAGTATTGGAGGTCTATAAGGATGGCAGTTTTGGATAAAAAGACTTTATTTTTTGCACTTTTTAGTATAATTCCATCCCTAGACCATGGGCAGTGAACGAAAATTTATGAAGGTGCAGTTTCGTAAAATTCCTTCCTTACTGGATAAGTTCATGACCATAAATAAGACAGTTTCACATGAGCTACCTTCAGCTAAATCATTTATATAAATGCATGTGATTGGCCACAACAGAGGATCTGCTTTTCTCATAGAAGCCGAGATGGGTCGTGCTTAGATATCGGTAGTCGCTGAAGTACAGCCTGTTTTTCAGTTCACTAAAACACTTTGAGACCGTATAAGGCCTGTGGTCCTCCAATTGATGACCCATGCGCTAGATCATTGGGATGATAATGATAATATAAACATCTTTTGTAAATTATTTCTAGATTCTTCCTGCTATTTATTTAAATGACATGATTTAATTATGTATTGTTATGGAAGGTATTTTGGGTTGTATGTTCATTTCACTTATCTACTTTAGCTTCCTGGCTTTAGTGCAAAACAAAACAAAATTCCATACATTAATCATGGTTTGTGCTTATCGACTATATTTGGGGTCAGGATTTATTTAATTAATTAATTAATTAATTTTTGGCTTGAACGTTCTTTTCATTCCTAGACATATACCTTGATCACTTAGGGTAGAAAAGTGAACACTGAAAGAAGCCATAAAGTCATAACTCATTTTACATTCTCATGTTCAGGAAGGAGAAGACAAGAAGTTTCTCATCACTAGATTACAAGACATCCACGTTCAGAAACGTCCACATTCCTGACAGCACAGCAGGACAACCAGAGAGGTTAGCCTGTCTCTCACACTCACACACACATGCACAAAAACTACACTTATTCTTGCGCATGTAGTTTTATTTGAAGCCAGTGAAAGTTTTCCCACTTTCTTCATCACTTTTCTCCATTTCAGGAGTCCAGTTTCACATGACCTTCTCTGAGCCCTCTGCTTCTCAGTGTGAAAAGTGTCAAGTTGCAACTGGAGTAGCCCCCTGCTGTCCTGGAGCTGTATTACAGGCAAACAGAAGTAACGCTGAAAGTTCTCAACAGGCATTACTGCAGCATGGCATTGAGGGTATCACACCAGTCAATGCATTTAAGCTTTTACTGGACTGCACAAACATTTTATTAGATTTTTTAAAAAATATATATTTTCAATTTCAAACCGTATTATCTTGCAAAAACTTGCAAATTTCTTTAAATGGTTTCTAGTAGATTTCTAGTAAAATTTTTACTTTAAAAAGAAAAAAAAAAGAGATCATTGTAGGAAAATGGTGTTGTAGCAGGAAACAAAATGCAACATCTGCACCTGAGAAAGCATGTCATTTTATAACTAAGTCTGTGAAAAAATATTTATGTAATGTTTATCTTATTCTTAAATGTGAATTTAATATGTATTTAAAATATAGATGTTATTACGGTATCTCATCACAAAGTACAAGGTCGCTACTCACACATGGAGGAGTAGAACCACTGAACAAAGGGATATTTCCGTTTTAGTTTGAGAATTTAGTTAGGGTTTTTCTTTTGTACAGTAAATGATTTTATAGTATGTTTTTTTTTTGTACTACTGCTTTTAATAAATTGAAAAATGTGAAATGGTAAGTCTGTGACGCACAGCTCAAGATTGGAAGTTCACAAACATTTGCATCTCATGGTCAACACAAATGAACACAAAGATAGGGTGCCAATATTTTAATTGCAATTGGAAATCATTTTGCAGATGATAGATAACTAAAAATGACAAACTGCTCATTTACAACTTTCTAAAAATAGTTTTAGTGCAACTGCAGTTTCTAGATTATATCAGTGTGGCTGTTTACCATTATTTTAGGTCTAGTTTTACTTGACAAGTGGTATTATTGACATTCTAGCCTTTGTACTTTAACTGGATGATTAAAAGTAATATCTGAAGGAGTTAAACACATGGACGAGGTCTGTTAGTTTGTCTTTCAAACTTTTCCTTGTCATTGCTGTCATGACTTGTGTCTCAAATCAAAACCATGTTTCATTCAAAAGTATGTACTCTAGACCAGTGGTTCTGATCGTGGGAACCTGTTCCGAGGGATCTGTGAAGGGTAGCCAGGGGGGTCTGTGAAATCACAGCTGCACAATTATAAGCTAGTGATCTATTATTGTGGTATTATAGTGAAAAACTGTATAGAATAGTACAGAAATATTTGAGGGACAGAATATGAGACAGCGCTAGGCTGTTGAGTATGTTGTGGACATTGCACCATACTCTCACCCCTATTATGTTGGTTCTCCACCACACAGACCACACTAACACACTCTGGTTTTATGTTCTCAAAAGGCAAAGCCCTATATATGAATTATTTTCCTACAACACCACGTCCCAAAGTGTTTTATTTCTCTTACACTACAGTGATTTGCCAATGATTACAATTTGTAATTTATTAATGAACAGCATTTCGTGGTTTTTAACCATTTAAAGTGAAGTTTAATATTGTGGAACGTCTATGAGCCAAGTTATCACTTACATTGTAGCAGTTATAAGTAGCCGTTCCCTCACCAGCATCTTTGTACTTTATTCCTGAAGTTACTAAGATTTAAAAAAACACAACTTTTGTTACTGAGAAACCACAAAGCGCAGATCCTGAAGTCTTTTTCCACAGCGGAAAACTTACTGACCTATACAAAGCACCGACACTGGAGATTCCTTCCATTATTGTTAAACAAACATCTACTTACAAAATGCTTCACCAGATCAATGATGTTTTTCGTTGTTAAATGTCATTATTTAGTAATCTGTTTATTATTAGACTTGGATTATGTGAAGCGTCCACCAACTCCCTGGAAATAAGTTGTTACAATAATGGTAAATTATTTATTTTTTTAATTTAGAATGAGCACGTTAATATCAGCCTATCATTTAAATTACTGCCTGAAGTACCATTAGATCTGCGGTCATAGAAAATTAATCCAGACCTTCAGATCTGAGAATTCTACAGCATTGTGGTATAAAAGCAAGCCTGGCCTTCATGAAAAATTGACATCCGCTTGCAGGGCTTCCTTTGTTACTCTATTTTGCCATAAATAAATAAAAAAGTGGAAACCGGTAAACATTTTTTGCCATGATTATAATGTATCTTAAAGATTTATTACAAAGACATGCGATCAAAACAGCAAAGAAAAAAGTGAAAAGGTATGTACACTTTACAAAGAATCTCTTCTCTGTCTCAGTTACTTATAAATATGATTCACAAAATAAAATAAATAGTTAACTTCATCAGTGTTACTTAAGCTTATCTTCTCTTTAGGAACGTTACAAAATATGACAGAGTTTAAACGCTGATTGTTTGTTCTTTGAGAATAGCATATGTGTTTCTCTAAAAATAAAAATAAAAAAATGCCCATGAGCTCGTGTCGGGTGATCAGCGCCTCCTATGCTAGCAGTCTCTTCCTTCCTCTGGTGGAGTGAAACAGTCCGGCTCATCCTGAGGAAACCAGGTCGTTTCATTGTACAGTTCTGTGAGAGACTGCTGTGAAACTGGAAATAAAAAAGTGCTATAACCTAATTAAAATGTTCTTGTAGCACCACAGGGCTTCTTTCTGAATAGTCCATCTCATCTTATGCTGCCATGGTCCTGCTGTACACATCAAAATCCAAACAGGAAAGAGTCAATGTCCAAAAAAAAACCCTGTTTATGAGCTTGACATCTTGAGATGCAAAGAAATGACCCCTTGTTGCAGTTTGCTTGAGGCACCAGTAGGGGGCGGTTTAAAAAAAAAAAAAAAGCTTATCGTTACAGTGAAACTACCTCCACATGGCTTCGAAACAGTGAGGTCTGGAGAGCTGGAGGGTTACCCGTCCCATTATAATTAAACATTTGAGCTATGCAAATATATATTATATATGTTTCAGTGGGGATTTTGCATCCTCGGTTAAAACACAGACTCTGTATATCCTCAGAAAAGAAATACAAAGAGAGGAAAAATAATAATCATTCTCAACCTGATCACCATCAACCATAGTGTAGAGTTTGTGTCATTACAACAGACAAGAAGTTTTCTGTTCTGAGAAAAGTTATTGATTCAAACTCACTTATAATGGAAGTCAATAAACAATTATTCAGTCTTTCGTTCATTTTCAGTATAGTCAGGTTGCGGTCAAACCGGATTATATTCCAGGAACACTGGGCATGAGGCGGGAGTACACCCTGGATGGGAAGTCAGTCCAGACCAGGGCACCACACACACACACACACACACACTCTCTCTCTCTCTCTCTCTCCCCCCCTACAGTTCATCATAGCTAATCTATGTACCTACCCGTATTGTTTTGGGAGGTGGAAGGAAACCAGAGAACCCAGATGAAACTCTCAGACAAAAAGGGAGAAGATGGAAAACTCCACACGAAGAGTAACCTGAGCTCAAAATCAAAGCAGGGAACCTAGTGAGGTGGCTGCGCTACCACCACCATGCTGCCTGTTTTTGTATAATCTTTTCAAGCCTAATTGTATAAATTTATGGTTTTGTTTGCAGGGTTGGGACTGATTTCATGGGATGGCACTTGGACACCACAAAACCTTAGATTTGTACTTTTTTGACTGTGTTGTGCCAGTGTCATAAATTGGATAAAACTCTAAGAACAGCTTCAGTAAGACTTTTTTGTTAATTATAATTTTTTTTTTTTTAGAGAAAGGTTTTAATTTTGAGTTATATAGTTGTTTGAGACATTTATTGACAGTGTCAGCAACTGTCCTTAGACTTCAACTATAAAGTTTCAGGGTTTATTTTTTTGTCCTTTTCTCAGTACCGGCTATTTTTTTTTGTCTGGTAAAATCACACATACGCTACAAATGCTTATGGCTGAAAACATCTTCCTTTAAAATTAAATCCACATCCTTGTAAAGGGACCTGTGAATATCTATCATTTACAATTGACTCTTCAGTTCATACTGCCATTTTGCTGCTTAACTCATACTGGTAATGGTGTGTGTGTGTGTGTATGATTTCATTCAGCTTCTGTGTACATGGCTCAGTTGCCATTATTGAGCATGCCCAGTAGCGTGCTAGCCTCCATGCCCTGCTGCTGTGCCATGCGCTGCACGTCAAAGCCCATATGAGTGAGGAACTGGATGACGCTCATTTCCTGTCCGGTCATCTGATCTCGGATCGTAGGGCACGTCGGGTTGCAGTGAGGCCATGGGCAGCTGTCGATCAGATGTAGCGGGCATGCACGAGGCGGAGACCGATGACTGCTGTTGTTACGAAGGCTGTTCTGGAGGCTGCGGTCCCAGCACTGCAGAGCACGAGGCAGAGACGTGCCCTTCACATGCACATCCATCCAGTAACTACAGACAGAGCAACATAGACAGAGAGTCAGACAAGGGGCTGCAGGGTGACTGGAGAATAACAGCATCATCAATACCAGAGAAGGAGGACAGGACAAAGGCAGAATACTCACTTTCTCGTGATAATCTCGTGTGATAAGCAGGCAGGTGCAAACATGGCCCTGTCAATGACAAACAAAACACACGATCAGATCTGATCATTTAAGCCATATTGTTGGGTCATTAAATCCAGGACATGCTTTTTTTTTATGCATTTATAAATTAAGCTCAGTCAGAGATAAAGCTACTTTATTTATTTATTTACAGCAAATAATTTGTGGTTAGGCATGACCATAACAGTTAATCCTAACATTTTCTATCAGCCGCTTTGTTTAGCAGTAGTTCCATCTGCAAGGTTTATATTAAATGCACTTGTTTTAATTCTTATTGTTTCTATAGTAACAACTTCTACAAGGGCTTGTATTGCAGACACCCCACATTTTCACACTTTTGGAAAGAGTCCTTGGTGTCAAAGCTTTGTAACACTCCGAGGTCAAGCTGTAACTTTATTCGATATGGGATCAACGTCTCAATTTGGTGTTTTTTTTTTATGTCTTAACTTTAAGAGAACAAAAGAGAAGTGAGGGAATGACTCCGCTATAGCTGCTGTAATATATAATGTAACTATAAACCAATTATGAAAAGTACTAAGTGCTGTTATTGGAAAATATTTCAGGGTTGTAACAGCCATCACACCATCCCATCCCAACATTGATTATTTTCCTACGACAGCATCAGGTTTTATTCCTTACGTTACATATAAGGGATAATCATGTTCCATTATGCAAATGCAGGCTGTGCAGCACCACTTTACCCAGTCACGTACAGTCATGTCAGGGCATTTATCATCATTTACATAATCACAATTTTATCGCTCATTCATACTACAGTTGAGGTCATAAGTTTACATGCGCCTTGCAGAATCGGCTAAATGTTGTTTTATTATTATTATTATTATTATTATTATTATTATTAAATAAGAGGGATCATAAAAATTACATTTAGTTTTTTTTATTTAGTACCACCCTGAATAAGCCATTTCACATAGTAGATGTTCACATGTAGTCCACAAGACACAATAATAACTGAATTTACACAAATGAACCTGTTCAAAAGTTTACACAACCATGATTATTAATACTGTGTGTAGTTATCTGGATGATCAACTACGGTTTTATGTTCTGTGATAGTTGATCATGAGTCCCTTGTTTGTCCTGAGTAGTTAAACTGCCCACTGTTCTTCAGAAAAATCCTTCAGGTCCTGCACATTCTTTGCGTTTCAGCATATTCTGCATATTTCTGCATATTCCCTTTCCAGCAGTGGCTATATGATGTTGAGATTCATCTTTTCACACTGAGGACAACTGAGGGACTCGTACACAACTATTACAAAAGGTGCAAATGTTCATTGATGCGCAAGAAGATGACACGATACATTAAGAGCCAGGGGGGTGGGGGTGTAAACTTTTGAACGGAATGAACAGTGTAAATTGTTTTGTTTAAAGATCTGATTTGTTTCATTTACTACTACCCTTCAGAAGCTACATAAGATTTTTACATGTTTCCCAGAAGACAAAATAATAATAAGTATTGAGAATCAAGCGTATGTAAACGCTTGAACCGGTTCATTTGTGTAAATTCAGTTATTATTGTGTCATGTGGACTATATTTAAACATCTGCTATGTGAAACAGCTTCTTCAGGACTGTAAATAAAAAACAAAATATAATTTTTATGATCCATCTTTTAAAATAAATAAATTAATTAATTAAATATATATATTAAAAAAAAACTTATGACCTCAGCTGTAAATACCTTTAAACTGATAAAATGTGTAAATATTTACGGGACGTCTTTGAGAGTGTTCCTGAGCTCAATGCCCAGGTTCTGGATATAACGCCACTGGCCTTGCTGCACCGGCTGCCCCGTAAGGTGAATGTTATCAACTGTCAGCTGAGCCTCATCAAACAACCACTGCACCACAAACACTGGACCTGAGAGAAAGAGAGAGCATTCATAAGCATGACCACATCCTAAACTCTGTCCATGTTTTCCTCTCGAGTATAAAAAGCACTAGAGGGCAGCATTTGTCTTACTTTTCAGGGTAGGGTAGACTTTATAACCGAAGAAGCAGTTCCATTCCTCTCCTGTGTGAGCCAGTCTGCAGCGCTCAGGTACAACACTGCCCCAGTACCTACAGCACAGAAAACACCATGAGAAATTCTGCTCTCTTTACTTTCTTTCTATCCCCCCCCATCCCTCTTCATTTTGCCCTTGTAAGACTCCTCACCTGATGCCCCTTTTGATTGCCTCGGTTGGGGCACACCCGATGGTGTCCACACAGTCCGTGCAGCGGTACTGCTTGTTGTCCAGAAACCAGCCCGAGTCGGCCAGCCCTCGCACCTGAATTGAACCATGCCCCAGACTCTTCAGGAGCTCAGCCACACGGTCCACGTTCAGCAGAACACCTGTGCCTCCAGCACTGATACACACACACACACACACACACGATCACACACACACACACACGGTTATCTATCTGTTTTGTTCAAAGTGACATCTTAAACAACAGTGCTGTGGGAGGAAACGCCTCATTAATAAGAGAGGTCTGAGGAAAATGGCCAGATTGGTTCGAGCTGCCAGGAAGGATATAGTGTAATCACTGTTTACAACTGTGATGAGCAGAAAAGCATCTCGGCAGGCGCAAACCATCGAACCTTGAGGTGGATGGGCTACAACAGCAGAAAACCACACTGGGTTCCACTCCTTTCAAACAAAAACAGGAATCTGAGGCTATCATGAGCACAGACTCTCTCAAACTGGATAGTTCCAGTTTACAGCTGTTCCTAATAAAGTGGATGGGGAGTGTATGTACCCTTATGTACATTTCTAGCTATTAATTAGTGTACACCTAAATTCCAATCATATATAAATTCTAAGAAAAATTAATATATACATTTGTGTTACAAACATTTCAATAATGTTCGCTGATTTTCGTAGCTTTCTCCCGTTCTCTCCATCTCTTATTTGCTCTCACTCCATGGAAACAGTTGAGCATGAGGGTGTTGAAAAAACAACCCATTCCTTTAAGAAGCAACTGAACATCATAGCTTAGCAACTGTAACTAGACCCGAGTGGCTCCAACTTTAAGCCTTTAAGACATTCAGATGGCCGATATTGTAAAATGTTTTGAGGGGAAAGTGAAATTTTCGCTATTTCCTAAACCTAAGACCTAAGAGGAAGGCTGATTAAGGCTGTCAAAAAAATCACCTTCATCTTGTTCAGGAGTGTATTTCGGACAAAACATTTAATTACTGTGAAATACAGAACTGCCACAGCTTAGAATGAATCACGCAATTCTCTCGCTGCAAGGTGATGCATGCTCCATGATGCATTTTCGCTCATTATCATCATCATCTTGTGCTCTTTTATGACCATGCCATCTACATGGATCACCAGTTTATAAGACTGTGTGGCAGCAGTGTGGCAGCAGTGCAATGCATAAAATCATGCACATACAGGTCATGAGATTCAATTAATGTTCATGTCAAAAATATCAGAACGGTGTTCTGTGTTGTACCTTGTCTGTTTGGTGCTTTGCATGTTCCGAGATGCTTTTCTGCTCATCACAGTTGTAAAGAGTGGTTATTTGTATTAATATTATTATTTGTAGTATTCCCATTGTACTCTGATCTCTTTCGTCAACAAGGCATTTCTGCACACAATGCTGCAACTCACTGGATGTTGTTTTTGTTTGTTCGTTGTTTTTTTTGCACCATTCTGTGTAAACTCTAGAGACGGTTGTGTGTGAAAATCCCATGAAATCAGCAGTTTCTGAAATACTCAAACCAGCCCATCGGGCACCAACAACCATGCCACGATCAAAGTCACCGGGATCCGTAAGATTTTTCCCCATTCTTATGTTTGATGTGAACATTAACTGAAGCTGTTGAGCTGTATCTGCATGATTTTCTGCATTGCAGCGCTGCTACAGGATTGGCTCATTGGATACCTGCATGAATGTGATTGTGTACAGGTGTTCTTAATAAAGGAAGTTGGTGATTGCGTACAGACAGTTATGGAAGTTTACATCATTTTGTTCCAGGTGTCTTTGAATGGCCCATCTGCCCAAGAAGACTGCACTTCCATTTCAGAGCTACTATGGTACGTAAACAAATCTTTTACTTGATTAAATGAATATTTAGATTATAAAAGATGCACACGTGTGCCTCTGATTCCATCTATCCATCCGTCCATTTTCCCATACCGCTTATCCTACACTGGGTCATGGGGGAGCCTAGAGTCTATCCCAGGGAACTTGGGGCACAAGGTGGGGGACACCCTGGACAGGGTGCCAGCCCATCACAGGGCACAGTCGCACATACACTCCTTTACACACTACAGACAATTGGATAATGCCCATCAGCCTACAACGTATGTCTTTGGACTGGGGGAGGAAACCAGAGTACCTGAAGGAAACCTGCAAAGCACAGGGAGAACATGCAAACTCCGTGCACACAGGGCGGAGGCGGGATTCGTTCAGACTAAAATATACAGCTGTGATTAACTTATGGTTTTTATGATTATTAACTTATATATGACACATACTTCAAAGATGAAATAGATGAATATGGAAACCGTCAGTGGAATTTGCATACGCTTGTTATTTACGTTATGTTGTATTGTTATCAGATTTGACCACACAGAACTTTGATGCAACAATTTATCCGTCCTACTAAACCAGACGGTCCACATTTTTTGCTTTCTCGCGGCTTCCAAAGCACCTGAAGCGTGTACTGTCTGTACTTTTATGACTTGGTACAGGTGTGTTAAGAGGTGTGACTAAGCAAAACTGTTGACCAACTGGAGAACTGGCTTGGGGGGAGGGGGGGGGGGCAGCAGTAAACACGCACACACCCAAACACACGGTGTACTGACCTGCTCCCAGCTAGCAGGAGGACTTTTGCATTATCCAGCCCTTTTATCAGGAGTTCCTTCACAACCTCTTGAATGATCAGGGATCCCATGAATGCATAGTCATCTAGAGAGAAGGAAAGGTGTTAAACATGTATGGCTCATCTGTCATGGAAACATGAGAAGAATTCAGTGGTATAACTATGGTGCATTTTCTTCCCCATTATTATATTCTAATGATACTTGGGGCTAATTGATGGCACAATTAATGGCATGACACTCCCACACCTAGCTCTCAGTCACACCTAGCAATAATGTCATAATTACATTTGACCTACCTTTTGGAAAAAAACAAAACAAAACTTTAGCTCCAGAACAGCCTTCTACCATTTACATAAATTATCCAAAGTAAGGAGATCTGTGTAGATGCCACGAGTCCATGCATTTGCAACTTCACTTCTGTTTAACAGTCCTGCTATGTCTCTAAATAAGCTACAGTTTGTCCAGAACAGCGCTGCCAGAGTGCTTACCAGATCCAGGCAATTCGACCACATAACTCCAATCTCATCTGACCTACACTGGAAATTCTGTATCGATTTCAAACTGCTATTCCTGTCACCCCTACATGGCCTAGCACTATATTGTCTATCTGACTTACTCTCACATGGCTTCGGCTTGTTTTCGATTCCAAGAATAAAACAAACGAACAAAAAATAAAAAACACAACTTAACAGATGGTTAAGCATTTGCTTACAAAGTACCATTTTTATGGAATCAACTCCCCGAATCTTCGGGAGCCTCTAATTCACTTAACATTCAAAGCTATATTAGAAACATACTTGAAACCAGCAGCAGTACCATCTGATCATATTCTTTTTTTTTATTTTATTTTTTTTATTTGTTTCTCTTTTCCATTTTATATCACAGGAACAAGATAATCAGGGGGGAAAAAAATGACATATTTATATACACATACATACACACATACATATACATCTCTTTCTGAACTGTCTGAATCTGAACTGAAAGGTGCTACATAAATAAACTTGACTTGATTTGATTAATCTAATTAACTGGCTCAATCCAGTTTTTTCCTGCTCTTCTTCAGGTGCTATTTTTATGGTCTTTTATCATTTTTTTTTTTTTTTAACACAACAAATACCACTTCACCCAAATACAAGTGAAAAAGGGACCAAACCCCTAGTTAATCAGACCAAACCCCTAGTTATACATACTAAATATCTACTGATGCATGGATATTTACAG
This sequence comes from Ictalurus furcatus, assembly GCF_023375685.1. Classification (NCBI taxonomy): domain Eukaryota; kingdom Metazoa; phylum Chordata; class Actinopteri; order Siluriformes; family Ictaluridae; genus Ictalurus; species Ictalurus furcatus. The sequence goes on from NC_071264.1 coordinate 24,044,046, forward strand.
ACCATCGTATAATTACCAGAATCAATAAAATTTCTAACAAAACTAATTACTACCAGACTCACAGAATTATTTACTGTTAAAGAGATGCTACAGTATGTCCTAGTGGCCCGCATGTGTGAGTAGGGGGAAAAACAAAACAAAACATATGATGCAACAGAAAACATTTGCTGTGTGTTCTGTCAGCCAGCTGGTTATTTTAACCACTAATATATCGGCATGAAAATCTGAAGTGAAGTCTAATTGTAGCTCACTTCAGATGAAGTCAATCCATTTTTTATAATCTTTTGCACTTGCCAGTTAAGAGCCGTCGAGTCAACTGACAATGAACAAGCAGATAAATGATATAGATGATCACTCACTTTGGTCAGTCTTTGGTGAAGCTCCACTCCACACATCACTGGAGCAGTAAGGGATGAATCTGTAATACACAACAATATACCGAACACAACAGTCAGATGCACCGGTCTAGTTTACACACATAGGCCCTGCTTTACTATGATTCAAAATAACGGTGCATGCGACACAAATCACACAAAAGTTCACGTTTCAAGAGAAGTTCACGTTTGACTCCCGGTAGAGTCAAACAGGACATAATCCTAGCTACATGTGTAGATATGAGAAGCATCAGAAAACTGTACAAAATACATCCATTCATTTTCTGCTATTGCTTATCCTACACAGGGTCACGGGGGAGCCTGGAGCCTATCCCAGGGGACTTGGGGCCCAAGGGGGGTGGGGGGGTTGTTATAGGCACCCTGGACAGGGTGCCTATAACAGGGCATAAACACAAACACACATTCACACACTACAGACGATTTAGAGATGCCAATCAGCATGTCTTTGGACTGGGGAGGAACCCCCCAAAGCACGGGGAGGACAGGCAAGCTCTGCACCCAGGGCAGGGAATCGAACCCCCAACTCTGGAGGTGCAACGCAAATGTGCTAACCACTAGGCCACTGTGCCCCCCACAAAATACATCATGAACACAAAACAAAAGACTATGTTCTGTTCAAATGGTACAGTGAAGGAGAACCTTTTCACAGCCTCTAAACACTAGTGGCCTCAAATGTGAAGTAAATATCTAATATAAAAGCAACTTTGCTGGAGTAATATTAATAGTCATTTTAATGCAATCCTACAAGAAGTCAGTACACACTCATTTTTGTGTGTTTGTGCAGTAGTGTTATAACTTGGCTTTCAAGCAGCTGAATGGCCTGTTGTTTAGCTAACTTTGCTAACAATGCTAATGATGCTAATACCAGAGTTTAAAGCTTGTAAGACCCCAGGCCATTTAAATTAAAACAGGACAGCGAAAACACTTTACCATTCTCATAAATCAGCATGAGATCATTTTGTGTGTTGTAACATGGCTTTTGAGCAGTTTAATGATGAATGGCTAAGTACGCGTGACTGTTCTCATGACAGCCCTTGCTAATGCTAACTCTAATTGAACCACCATCAGCTCTGAGGACAAAGCTTTGTGTACACAAGTGGCCGGAATCAAGGAGTAAAAATAATTCCAATCTTATTCATCTCCATCTAATCTTGACCAATTTTGACAACTTACGCACCTTTACGTGTACCTGTCGAGGGAGGAGCTGGACAACCCACACAAATCCAAGGCCCGGGACATCTATAAAGAGGACTTTGGTGTGATGGTGTCATTCAGTGACCCCTGAAGAGATTTAACACTAACCTCATTCTTGTACCCCTACTCTGACTAGAAGAATTGTCACTGAGCCATACATAGGATTTAGGCCAGAATGTTGTGTTCTGTTTACTCCTTGTTCAAAAAGGGAAAATGTAAGCAAAAGGGGAAAAGTTTAGAAAAATGGTATAATATTTGGCAGCACAGATTGGAAGATTATTTGGCAGAACAGAAGTTTCCAAAATGTAATGTTCTCACAGTGTGTACTGGACTGGCAGAATTATAAACTTGAATCGGATTTGTCTCTCCAGTTTCACAATGTGTTATGTTTCAGAATGAATTTTGTCTGAGCCAAAAATTAGGCTCCAGTATGTATAATACACAAACTTTCACTAAGCATTGTGGGGTTTCACTGAAGTAGGAAAACTTTACATTAGGTGTGTACATGGTGTAATTCAGCTGACAGTTAACACTCCTTATCCACTATGGAAGTGATATTTAAATAAATTATTGATTGGTATCACTGGAGAAGGTAGAGGATGGGGAAAGGGATGTTGGATGTAACAAAGAAATTAAAGTAACTTATGCACCTTTAGGGCAAACACATAAAACCGCACCTCACATGCTGTTTCGTTTGTAAGATTCAATTCTCTGCAGACCCTGTTAGTAAATTAGCTTGGAAATTTTTGCACACGTTATGACCTTTGCACATTTCTACACACACAAAGCTTTAACAAATCAAGGCCATGATTGGATACACGAATAAACACATGTAGAGGTTGACCAATTGATCGGTTTTGCTGATTAATTGGAACTGATAACCAATTGTTAAAAAAATATCCACACTGAGTTTTTCCCGGTTGCGTCCGCTGCGGGAGCGGCTGAGATGGATCCGCTGTCATTATACAGTACAGAGAACGGCCTCTAGAATTGAAATAAAAACTAACCACTGACAAATTTTATTGTGTTATTTGAAGTGGTTTTTTTTTTTTCCATCCATTCATTTTGGAGGTCGTTATTGTTTATTTGGACTGTTACTTTTTAGTTCAGTTTGGATGTATATCTTATTAATTTTAATATTTATTATTAGTATACATACATTAATATTTAGATACTTATTTCATTTAAAAAGTACAGTACATTTTCATGGTACAGTCAGTAGTGTTTATTTTTTTACTTTGAGTGTTATATTTTCATTCAGTATCAATTTGAAAAAGTATCAGTTTATTAAAAGGTTATCAGCAGGTACTGCCCAACTTCGTTATCGGTATCTGTGAAATCCACCAGCAGTCGACCTCCACACACACACACACACACACACACACACACACACACACACACACACACACACACACACACACACACACACACACACACATGTATAACCTTACCTACAGACCTTGGGTGGTCTGATCTATATCAAAGCAGGGTGTATGGGTGTGTGTATGTGTGTTTGGCTCGGTGTCTGTTTAAACACACATCTTGTGTGATGGCAGTAGCAGTGGTTGGCAATGAGAGTAGACTGCATTAATGAGAGCTCTCATTCACAGAGACTGGAAAGGCTTCAGGGTGTGTATGGAGAGTCTTGGTCTAGGGTACTTACACCATGTTTGCATTCCACCAGTGTGGATTTTCCTCTGGCTGAGGAGACAGAATCCCTGTACCTGAAACATACACAAAATACATCACCATTAATGCATGGACATCGTATTAAAGTGCAGAAGCTGCGACTTTGACCATTGACTGTTCATCTCTGATCTTACAGCTGTAAATTGTATTAAAACACCGAAAACACCCACCCTCTTTGACCACAAATACAACAAATACTGTATATAACGAACAAAAGTGCTTCCAATAAAATAAACCGCTTCATGTTACAGAATTCTGTTTCGAATTCAGAGATCAATGTCACCGCTTAACCAATCTGAGCACCAACAGGAAGGCTTCACTCTGTGGGCATGTGAGAGAAAGATTGTGTGTGTGTGCATGTGTGTGTGTACATGATTTGGCAGCTTTTAGTCAAAAAGAATCAGATAAAATAGCTTTGTTTGAAGGCTTGTTTTTTTTTTTTTTCTTTCAACCAAATAACAGCCTGTTACACCAGAGATGATTGCTTTAACCTCATCCCACAGCGTGTTACTCAACCTGATTAACGAATCCAGCACAATTTTGCTCCAGTCTACTGGAGCCCATCTCAGGGAAGTCAGGGCAGAAGGCAGGGGACACCCTGCACGGGGTGCCAACCTATCACAGGGCACAATTGCACATACATTCATGCACTACGGACACTTGTCTTTGCATGTCTTTGGACTGAGGCAGAAACCGGATTACCCGGAGGAAACGCCTGAAGCACAGGCGGAACATGCAAACTCCTCGGGAGGTTTGAATAGAGCGGAGGCAGGATTCAAATCCCCAAACCCAGAGGTGTGAGGAAAATGTGTTAACCACTAAGCCACCCTGCTCAGGCTTGTCAACATTTATTGCAATTAACAGAGGGCTCTGTTCACCTCAGTCCTGAAGCTCAATTTCTAAATCTGCACAGCAGAGGACTTCTGTCCGCCATCTCTGGACCTGCCTGATCCCTCCCGATGCTCTACTCCTACACTTATTTTCTGCTGTTGTGGGTGGTTCCACATGGATACCATAAAAGATCTGCACTTCCCAAAAAACAGTTTATGCCCAAGACTATGGCTGGGTGATATAACGATATAATGATAAATGAAATCGATGATCACTTTTCGAAGATGTTGTTGGTATAGTGATGTATTATTTATTTTTTACCTTTTTAATAATTACAGATGGTACTGAATGGATGCCGTCGATCTGACATTTTTTTTTGATTTGACCGTATTTTTACTTAATCTTCTTTGTAGGCATTAAAAGAAAAAGTATAGTCAAACTCGGTTTAATATTTTTGTTTTGTTTATTTTACTACCATCTTGCAGACAGTTTGTATATGTATGGTGTATCGTAGGAATGTCCTCAAGTATCGTGATATGATCTTGTCGTCATATCGCCCAGCCCTACCAAAGACTAAACCTTTCTTCAGTGGATACTTTAGTACCAAAGAACTGCTGCTGTACTCATAAGGACTATGAGGCTCATACTGAACATCTGGTCAAGACATTTTCTACTGTTTCATGTTACACTGAACAGAAGAGCAATGATATATAATTGCCAAGAAGAGGGTGATTTTTTTTCCTGGTTACTTTTAGGATTTCTTCCTCATTTTGTCTTTGGGAGATTTTCTTTGCCACGTTCACCTCTGCCTTGTTCATTCGGGATCTAAAGCTACATCCAGGTTATTGTGAAGCTGCTTTGTGACCATGTGTCTCTTGTCTGAATTCAACTGAACAATTGAATACATAGAAGGTTAGGATTTTCTCTGCTTGCAAAATGATTGAGAATAGTTGGTTAATGCGTTAGTGGAGTCATAATGAGGAAGATGTTAAATTAACCCCATATCTACTCCTGATCTTTCCTTTACAGTATATATAGGCTACATTTCAAAATTAGGGGGCATGGTGGCTTAGTGGTTCACACATTTGCCTCGCACCTCCGGGGTTGGGGGTTCAAATCCTGTCTCCGCCATGTGTGTGCAGCGTTCGCATGTTCTCCGTGTGCTTCGGTGGGTTCCTCCAGGTACTCCGGTTTCCTCCCCCAGTCCAAAGACATGAGGTTGATCGGCATTTCCAAACTGTCTGTAGTGCATGAATGTGTGTGATTGTGCCCTGTGATGGGTTGGCACCCCATCCAGGATGTGCCCTGCCTTGTGCCCCGAGCTCACTGGGACAGGCTCCAGGCTCCCCACAGGCCTGTGTAAGATAAGTGGTATGGAAAATGGATGGATGGATTTCCAAAGTCTGAATTTGACTCCTTTTGAAACAATTCCTTTACAGAAAATATGAAAAACGTCAGCCACAAATTTAACATGTATTAGACACATCACATAATAGGTTTCATACCTTTTCACATGTTTTGCACATTTTTATCTTTTACTTTTGATTTATGTGTAATCTTTTACTTGTTTTTTCACAGTTCATTTATTTATGTGAATTTTATTTCACATGATTAATTTATTTTCACGATTTTTTACATGCTTAATTTATTTTGAACATTACATTAATTTATACTTAATTTATCTATACATGTGATTTTCTTTCTGTATTAATTTTTCACGTGGTTTATACACAATTCATTTATTTGCATATGATTTTTTTTTTTTTAATTTTTCATGATTCATTTATCTTCATGGGATTTTTTTTTAAAACCAATCAATTTATTTGCACATGATTTTTTACATAATTAATTAATTAGTTCATTTTAATTAAGTAATTAATTAATTAAAATGAACATTTTTTAATTCATTTATTTTGTAGGGAATGAGATTTTATTGATCACATTCACATGATGTGACATGTGTTTACTTGAGCAAGTTCACATGAGCAATTTCAGGGCATACCATGTCGAATTGCACCTGCACGTGCTTTTCACATATTGCTCAGATAATCACATCTGAAATACATTTAAGCACATGTGAAGTATGTGATTTTTTTTTTAGATAAGGGCAGCAGTTAAGGTTCAGTGCTTGAAATCAGAAGGTTGTGAGTTCAAATCCCCAGATTGTCAGAGACACTATTGGGCTCTTGTGCAATACTGCAAACCTTCAACTACTCGGGTCTATGCCAAAAGTAAATCTTGCCTCATTTCTAAATCTATTTTCTTACTTTTTTGACATATTTGGCAAAAGAATAGCAGGCACATTTATCAAAAGAATGGTAAAATTCCATCAAGGAGCACTGCAATCATACTGTTTTATAATGAATAATATGGATAAAGACACCTCCAGCATTCACATAACCTGATAATCTGAAACAAAAGCCCATAGTCATGAGGGTTAAAGGATAGAAAAGAAGCAGCTGAGCTCACCTGTGCGTGACTGAGGCCACCTGGTAGAGCTCATCAGCCTCCTCATGGTGTCATACCTGGTGTCACAGTTGTGTTTGTTGAAGCAGTACCATCCACCTGAAAACCGTTCAAACATGAGTGCAGCATTTCCAATAAAGTGGATGCTGCAGCAACACTCTTGAAATAAAAGCGGTATTAACATGTCTACTCACCTTCGAGGAACAGCAACCATCTTCTACTTCCCCGTGACTCCTTCATGTAGTACCTGCAACCAAATGAGAAATGAATCAGGAACCACTTTTCAGTTCATTTCGCTTTGCAGATTCTCAAAGACAGGCATACCCAGAAAAGATGCAAAAGGTCATGTACATCATCTGCCTTCAGTTCTGAGATACTTAAATCTCAGTGTGGCTGTGATTGAGTGTCTATCCAATGTAACTGAGCTCAGAGTTTGAGTGTAACCCAACCCATCTTCAATCTTGAAGAATTCTGAAAAATCCAAAGTCACAGATTCCCACCCACGTGCTCTCCCCTATCACACAAATGTTACCAATCGGTGTCATGTCATGCTCAGAGGAAGGCACTATACATGAGTGAACAGACACCCATGGTTGGTTAATGTCACTCTGATTGACAGGGGAGAGAGAGTAATGCTGTCCCACCCACCCAGATTCCCAGTCATGGATAACTAGAACCATTTGGATTCAAATTCATTAATGCGGTTCTGTTGCACCACTCTGGATCTTCGATTCTGCTTAAATTCTACTTATTTTTAATCTCTCGTGTGAAATTACTGTAGCTCTCCCCAATCTGTGCCCCAGTAAGATCTCTTATGCAAGAGCCACCTAATTCTGAAGTGTGTCAGGAACCAGGCTTTATAGTGAATCTGAAAAATCAGGCCTGTTTGACGCAGACCTTTAAATCATCAGAACACTTTTGGCAAACACAAGCAAGAGCATCATATCCACCAGGCTAGGTTTGTTCTCCAGGCCAACTGATCTCACAGCCCCAACAACAGAGATCAGCCCTTTTCTTCAGATGAAAGAAATGGAAGTTTATCCTCGTCGGTTAAAGTGTTTAGACCACCTATTTTGATGACCACACTGCATGTTGAATATCATTTCTTCATGTTTCCAGAAACAGGACTTTATAGAGGAGCCATAATATTTGATTATTCCCCCACAAGCCTTCCTGAGTCTGGACAGCGCTGCATCTTGTCGGCACCAAAGTCCGCCAGCTTGCATCATATTACTCTCCAAAAAAGCTGTGCTCTAACCTTCGCCTTTGATCAGCAAATTGAAACATTTGGGTTTGATTTTACGCTGAAGGCCCTCACTCTCCCTCTCCTCGTTTTATTTGGAGCCTGTTTCAAAGCTCTCTGAAAACTATTAATAATTACTGAATTTCTGGACTACGTGGTGTGACTTCACAACAGCTAATTATGCTCAATTGCCCATCAGACTCCATTTGTTCTTCCTGGAAAATGAAGACATTACAAAAAGACATGGAGGAGCTATGAACCAGGCATTTTGTTGCGGTGATAAACACATGCTTTGGCTGTTTGAGTGCAGTGGACAGCGAAGCCTGGGTGTCGGGACACTAATCAAAAAGCTATTTTGAGAACAGAAGGCTCTCGACCTGATCTCGTTGCTGTTGTTGTTATATTCTGGTATGGATTGGATTGCAGAACGGATCCAAGTACTGTTTACTAAACGATTGCAGGGACATATTCCTAACATAATCAGTGATGTAACTCACCATGTCTGTGATGCCATGACATATCCCATGACCTATTCCTATTTCAAAATGACATTACTAGTGACTTATATATAGCTCATCACTTCATTAACAGGTTATGGTATGATGGCCATGTTCCTCCTTACTGACTTCACCAGACTTCAATTTTATATTAAATTCATGATTTTGGGCTTCTTAAAAGCACTAAGATTACCCACCATTTCTAACTGGATGATGAAAGTGAGAGTGAGAAGACACACACTTTTTGTCCAGCAAGCACACAAACAACCATAGCATCTCTTACTGTCTCTATTAAAGGGCCAGTCCATGTGTTCCGTGTTAAAGGAGGGGGAAAGTCCGCCTCAGTGCCAGACAGCTGCTAAGGAACTACACTTGTTCACTCGCTCAGTGTTCTCTCGCTCTCTTTCGTCCTCCCTTTCAACTGCTTTATCACAGAGATCAAGCAGAAGCGGAAAACCCACCAGAATAAAGCCATCAGACACACATTGCGCCAAAGATGAGAGAGTTGCGAATCGTTTCATCTTGGGGATGAGAGAGATGGATGGAGGGAGTGAAAGGCGAGGGAGGAGGGTGAGAGAAAGTGACCGTATGTGTGCAAGGTTCAAACGCTGTGAACCTACATCCTTAGATATACTCATGTATACATGCTCTGTCTTTAGTCAGTCTCTCTCTCTCCCTCACACGCATTCACCAGAAAGCCCTCTTTGATCACTGATTATGCTCAGCAGACAGCTGCGAGTGGGTGTGTGAGTGTATGTTTAAGGAAATGAATGTAGATGTGGACAGAAAAAATGTGTTTGTATTTGTGTATGGGTGTGCGTGTTACACTCTCAGTATGGCAGCCAGATAGCACTGGATCTGGAGTGCCGTGTTCCTTGGCGTGGAATCCCTTTGATGTGTCTCTGGCCTTGCTGAAAAAACTGTTGCGCTTTAACATGTAAGGAAGCAGCATGCCTCATTTTGCAGACCCTGGTCTGGATTAGTTTCGACGTTTCGGCTAATAACAGAAAACAGAGCCACTCTCCAAGAAGTGGTGCAATTTACTCATTTACACAAACCTCACACACTATTCCTTAGTGATACAGTGAGTCAGGTGCATCTAACTACCATTTGCCTGTGAGAAATACTGTAGACGTGGGCCATTTAAGACTAAATACAATTATCGAAATGCAAGCAATATGTAAATGATATAAAGTAGTAGTCTGGGATGATGCTTCTGTATGCAAGGCAAATTTCTTTCCAGAGCAACTGAATCCAATTTCCTCTGCCTGAGATACATTCGTAGAAAGAATCTCGCAACTTTTTTTTTCCTCCCTAGATCATGATTCTGATCCTAAAATGCAAAGTCACACATAGCAAGAAGCATCACCATTACCTGCAACATGTACCACAGACACATACCACCTGAGCGGGAGAACATGCTCTATTTGTAAGACCACAAATTGGTTCTGATGGTTCCCAGCCAAACCTCAACCCTGCGATCCTCTCGACATCTGCACATTTAAGACGAGTGCGGAACATTTTCTTTTCAGCATTCACAGGGTGCTTATTAAACAAGTTTGTCTGGGAATGCAGGGAATTCTCCTTACTTTTATTCTTAAATGGAGAACTGATTCCTCCCCACTTTGATTTCTGAGTTCCATATAATCAAGTAATTCACCTTTTCCTTCACCTTGATATTTTAAAGTCCTGGTCAATGTCTAGCCCTCATGCAAAAACAAAATCGTGACGGGAATAGGCTTGAAAACAGGTTGGCACTACATGCTGTGACGATTCTCATGACTGTTTAATATCACAAATCTTTTGGACAGGGTGTCACATAATTCATGCTGTCCTGTTTACCTTTATGCCGTGATGTTCCTCTACAACATGCTCACTGTGTATTTATTGAGACTGCTCTCTGTATTTATTGTACTGTCCTGCACATATCCTGTTGTTTATTCAAACTCTAGCGTGTAAGCATGTTATATACACAATGCACACAGCCGCTATCTTGTCTTGTATGCATGCTATTTCCTCACACTGTACACAGGGATATGAATGGAATTACAATAATGTTCAATATGTGTCTAGAAACACATGCTGTATTTATTACCTAGCAGAAACAAAGAAAAAACATAGTTTGTGATCAATTGTTGCTTATAATCTCTGATAAAAGTGGTTATCACTAATTATTAGTCTCTGTCATGTATTAGATTATATTACATACTATTATTATATTATATTATATTATATTATATTATATTATATTGCATCCATCTATCTTATCCTACACAGGGTCACAGGAAGGCCTGGAACCTATCCTAGGGATTTCGGGGCACAAGGGGACACCCTGGCGGGGTGCCAACCCATCGCAGTGCACACACATCAACACACCCATTCACACACTATGGACAATTTTGGAAATGCCAATCAGCCTACAATGCATGTCTTTGGACTGGGTGATGAAACAGGATTACCCGGAGTAAACCCCTGAAGCATGAGGAGAACATGCAAGCTCCTCACACACAGGGCAGAGATGGGACTTGAACCCCAACCCCAGAGGTGCGAGGAAAAAGTGCTAACCACTAAACCCCCCTACACACATACAAGGTGTTCTATGTAATGAGGATTATTTTATAAGAACACTTGGAGGATATTGCATGGCATCTTTGGCAACATCCCAAACCATGTGCATTAAATAGTATATCAAAATAATAAAAACAAACAAATTTTGCCTAAGTGGCATAATACTATTAAAACAATGTGCAGTTGTGCCTGGTTTACTGTTGGTGCTACTGATGGGCATTACCTAATTGATTCTTTTGAGTGAATCACATTAAGTGAGTTTTGATTCATTTGACTCATAATTGACACAGTGGAATTCACAATGGAATTAAATACGCCTAGCTATAATTTCAAGAAAAATCAATGCACAAGGCAAAGTATGAAATCCACTCTCACGGTTTCATATGGTCGTTTTGTCAATAAAAAAATATCTGGTTTTTATAGTTTTATGGCGTAGATATATACACTATATGCTACTTTTTTCACAGCTCAGATAAATTCTCACTTACATGTTACAATTCAGGTTTATCTGCCAATAATAAATACCACATGACTTAGAAAAACTAATTAAAACACAGTAACATCTTTTTAACGCAAACTTGCAGGGGGGATTATTTAGCTATTTGCTCTTGTGAATCATTCCGTCAGATCCGACTCAATTAAAAGATTCACTCTAAGAACCGATTCATTCGCGACTCGCCCGTTACTGATCATTGGACTGGGGCTTTATTTAGTAGCAGGGAAACGTACCCGGCGGGTGTTCCGTCGTTGCAGGTCACTGAGGAGTTCTCCAGAAAGTGAAGCTTCATGTCATCCTCTAGCTTCTGAGCCGAGCACGGGTAGAGGGACTGAGCTAGGTTCTTCACCTGCTCCATGAACGTGTCCACGTTGCCGTCCTGCACGGCGGTAAAGTCCAGAGGGAAGCTCTCTGTCGTCTCCGTCCGGTCCCGCTGTGACTGGCGAGTCTGAGTCCGGCCGCCGCGGCCCTTTCTGCCCTCCGAGCTCTCAGGAACAAGCAGGACCATCATCAACACCGCTAACATGACCGGAGTCCGTCTCCCCATCTCCAAACGGAACAATTAATATTTATTCCGCAGTAACTCCAAGAGCTTCTTGCTCGGTAACAGGTTGAGTGACAGACAGCTGACGCTCTGTAGCCTAATCACTGCATGTGTTTTCTTCCAGATTCCAGTTTTCTGTCCTCTTATAAACTACTTCTTGACTACAAGTTATAACCTAATGATGACGGTTCAGAGGTTCTGGACTATATCTCAGCTGAAACATCACCAAACATCACTTCTCCTGAAAGAAATGGCCATTCAGTGCGAGTACACATGGAAACCTTAAACATCAGTAATAGAATACCATTAAAAAAGATAAATGCCAAAAAACAACTTGATTAATCTCGCGGGTTGTAATTGAAGAACATGATAGAATGGCATCCCTTTCCACCGTCCATGTCAGTTGTGGATTCATAATTTCCACGCGACAAGCGTTGTGGGGATTTTATTCAAATATTTCGCCCTGCGCTCTCCTCTCAGCCAATCAGAGCAGTGGGCTGGTCGAAGGGGCGTGACTCATCGGCACGCGCGTATTCTTGTTGGCTGAATCCCCAGGTGGCTTGTTACTCCCTGTATGAGTGAATTAGATGGGATTATAAAATAGTCCATTCTAAATAAAGTGCATTATGTCTCCAGGTGGGAGCTGCTTTAGATTCCGTCGTTAGGTTTATTGTAAAAAAAAAAAGAGAGAGAGAGACGTTTTGTTGTGTTTCAATACCCTATAGGTATTAAGTTTACGCAGGATAAATTCTTGACCACGTCTGAAAAAAAATGGAAAGTGGAATTTAAAGATAATCTTTCAGGTGTGTGTAAAAAGATGGTGGTTCATAAAATGTTTTTCAAGGGGAATAAAAGGATTTATATTTTGCTGTTAGAATAAGACTCCAGACACCACTCTCAAGGTGCTACCCTTAATGGTTCATCTTTTGTACCTTTAATATGTATCCTTCACCTGGATATGTGGATACAGTGTACCTTTAAATGATGTAAAGTAAAAAATATATATATTTAAATGCACACTGCGTGATTCAAGGTAGAATATACATACTAGATGTTTACAGTGTGTTACTAAGGCATCCACGTCAGTGGTCTTGAGATGTTCCCTTTCTGCCTTAATGCACCATCACTACTGGATATTAGATTTTGTGTTTTAAATGTGTCGAGAAATGTAAACATGGCTAGTCTAAAAGGTTTAAATAGTAACAAAAGACGTTTCCCATGATGAAAGGGCAAAAAATTGTGAATGGTCTATTCTGTAGAGTATAATTAAATTTATTTACCTGGGGGTAAAAGAAAGTCAAGTGACACTTAATTAACACTCTCTGAGGTAGACAAATGGTATTAAAGTGTACATTTGAAAATTCCCTGCTGAGAAAAACAAACAGTAGAAACCCCAGAGAATTTGTAATGGTTTTAACGATGGGAATTGTATTGGTTTTAATGGAAATTATAATGGTCCCTGTGGGTCTCTACTGGTAATTTGTTGACTTCTGTTGGTGGCATGTTATGTCTAGTGGATACCATTAAGTACTAATAATGGTAATGGTTTTAATGGTTAGTGGATGGTTTGTAATGATTGTATTGGAAACCATTAGAATTTCTGTGATGGTTTCTGTTGTTGTTGTTTTCTTCTAGCAGGGTTGCAACTTGTGTGGTTCCTACTTAGGGGCCAATTTTGTCATTTTAAAGATGCATTTAGCTTGTAAACCTGTCACTGAGCTGGTATATAGCTGGATACACGAACCTTTAAAGTCCTTTAGGGGCGTTAATTAATTCATAATCATCTTTGGTCATAACTACACTCAGATCATTGCGTTACATCTGACTGAAGTGTTTTGGGTGAAAATGTGTGGAAACTACGTTTGCAAATCAGCAGGGCTAATCAAACAAATCAAAACAAACAGACGTTTTAAATTGACTGGAAAAGCCATGCCGACGTTCAAACGAGAGCTCGTTTCCCCTTTGCAGCACACTTCCTCTGCTTTCGGAGGTAGAGAGGCAAACACTGGGCCTGAAAAGGCCGTTTAAGAGGAGCGTTTGAAGTTTTATTTCCTCGCTGATCGTTTGGACGGATAAGAACTGCGCTGTTTGTTTATTCAGACGGCAGCAATTTCCCCCCCGGGGTAAAACCAGTCTGTCTGTCACCTTAATGCCCCTCAATAAACACAAGGTGTACAGAAACCGAATAAGAGTGAACTTTACTATGGGTTTCCTCAAATTATTTGGTCAGTGGAATGTGTTTGTCTGTATATTTCTTCATTTAATACAGTATGAACAACACAGTAGCTATAGATTAGTGATTCTCTTCCCTCCAGGGGCCTCAAGAGTTGAGAAATGGTATGGCCTGTTGTAGGGGTGCTCGGAAGTCTAAATTACATTTGTTTTTCTACTTTGATAGAGGACACATAATTTGGTATTTACTAATTATTTATTGAATCATTAGTTAAAAATTATTTTTTAAAACTAATTTGGATATTAAATGACATTTTAACGCCCTCCCTCTCCGACTGTGGTGTTTACTTCAAGTAAACGTGTTTTTTTTTTTAACTTTCACTTTTAGGTCTTAATTCGCACCCCTTCAATTAAAATCAGACGGGATGAAGATCCTCTATGAAGAAACACAATCCGCCTAATCCGTCGCGCGCTTTCCGCCAAATTCACACCTGTTCGAGCGCGCGGTGCTCTTTAACGATACAGAACGCGCACGAGTCATAGAACCAACTCAGCGTCTTATGGCTAAAGGTAAGTTTTATAATTACAGGTAGCCTACATAATCATAGAATACATAATCATAGCCTACATTGTAAAATGTACCATTAAGTACCATTCACGGTACATTAATATTGTTTGTAAATTGTAGGCCATTACAGTTATACTGAGAGTGCTGATTTAACATAGCACCTTATTCTGACAGTAAAGTACAGTACCTTATTTTGACAGTATAGTACAGTAGTTATTCTGACAGTATAGTACAGTAGTTATTCTGACAGTATAGTACAGTACCTTATTCTGACAGAATAGTGCAATACTTATTCTGACAGTACGCAATACATATTCTGACAGTATAGTACAGTACCTTATTCTGACACTATAGTACAGTGGTTATTCTGACAGTATAGTACAGTACCTTATTCTGACACTATAGTACAGTGGTTATTCTGACAGTATAGTACAGTACCTTATTCTGACAGTATAGTACAGTAGTTATTCTGACAGTACACAATACATATTCTGACAGTATAGTGCAGTACCTTATTCAGACAGTATAGTACAGTACCTTATTCTGACACTATAGTACTTTATACTGAGAGTACCATTTTTTTTTTTTACAGTATAGTGTTTATTTAACACCAGCAGTGTTGGATTAGCTTGTACAGGTTTTGTGTTTGTGTCCAGCTGTTCTTTAACAGAGACCTGTCTTATTCAAAAACAGGAATTTTGGGATGTGCAGCTAAACTAGCCACTATGGCCACTATGTTGTGTTCCAGCTATGCTATAAGCTTATAATAGCCTTGTGATCAAGGAATTCATTTCAGAGCTCTTCAAAGCCATGCCTGTGAGTGGATGTGTGCATAGTGTATGTGTTTGTAGCCCCCCTATACCCTCCCCAACACACACAAAACCCCTCCTGCCCTCATGGCAGAGAAATGGATCTGTCACTGATATCCGCCCAGCCTCTTTGACTTATGCCTTTCTTTCTGTCGCAATCCTTTCAGTTAAAGGAGAAAACATGCCACTTAAATCACTCGCATATGGAGCCACAGCAGTGCGATACAAGACGAAAAACATCAGGGGAATGAATCCAAAAACGAAGCTAGCCTATATTATAGCCTTCAACTTCTATGCAGTTGAAATGTCAGACTTGTGGTAGCTTCACTGAGCGACAGGGTATGAGCCGGTTAAGTCATGAGTGTCCATGAACCTTGTGCACTAATGGTGTGTGATACTGGTATCTTGCAGCCAAATTTTTTTACACTAATGGAATCTCATAGTATATGACTTACTCATTGAGGATTAAATTAATTTTATGATGCCTAGCCCATGATCTCACTGTGTTTTATTTTTATGTTGTGTTTCTTAATTGTAATGATGTTTTCACCCATTCTTTTTTCACTCTTTGTTGCAAACCTAATTTTCCCCAATGGAGCAATAAAGTTTGATTGATGTGCCATACTTGTCAGCAATTAATAGCTTGGCTTTGGCACAGTTGGTGGCAAGATCCCCTTGCATTTCCCTTCATCCCCCTCTGTGTTCTTTTTGATTACTGCACGCTCACAATCCACTTATCTGGAGCCTTTTGATCTCGTCACATCAAAGAGATTTAGTGAAGGATCACTTTCACCAAAGAGACAGGGAAGCAATGATCCAATCATTAGAAACAGGCAAAGGATCCGAGCACCTATAATCAGTCAGAAGGTTAAAACAATTAGCCTACAAAGATGCTTTTTAAAAACATCTGTCAAAGTAGCATTACCATCTTCTCAGCCAATCTGGGTGAGAGGAGGAAGTGGACTTCCCTTTTATCCAGTCAACAGTTCTTGTGTGAAATGACCACAGGAAAAATAAATACAATACCAGCTGCCTCAGTGTGTGATATGGCACTCCATATTTCCTGCAAGCTACAAAAGGTATTATAGGTGCTTAGCATCTGCTATAACACATTGTTTGGACACTAATATACAGTACTATGCAAAAGTTTTAGGCACCCTATTTTTTTTTAGTACAAACTTTTATAGATTTATATTTGATGACTTCTACATTATCGAGTCAGTACACAAAAAAATATTAGCTTTCCAAACATTAGTTTTCCAGCACAAAATAAAATGTTACAGAAAAATGTTTGTATGTCAGTAAAGAAAGTAGCATATTACGAAACCACTTTTCAGACAAAACACATGATGAAGGCTGCTGGGATTTGCTGCAAAAATAAGAAGAGAGTGCAACAGTCAAAGTCTCCAAAAGAACTGTGTCTGGTTCTGCAAGATGCTCAATAAAACTTACAGCTCATTTCCTTATAAAACTGCACACACTGTACCTGAGACTACTAATAAAAAAAATTTCAAGCAAACAACAAATATCGACTTTGTTTCATTTATTTCTGTTTACTGCTCGTTGTAGTATTTTTTTAATGTAGAAACATTTAATTTCACTATGTTTGAAGGCATCTTTGCTCTACAGCATTTGTATGCATGTGCCTAAGACCACTGCACAGTACTGTACATTACTGCATTGTGGTATTTAATGAATGGGTTATATATTTTACAGTATATGTTCCCACATGGTTATAAATAGGCGAAACTCACTGAATAGTTCGCTATATAGTAAGCCTGTTGTGGTTTTGGATATAAAGTCAGGTTGATAAATATTTGGACGTCGACAAAGAGATTATTCTTTTTGCTGCCTAGTAAAGTACATTGTAGTTGAAATTTAATTAAATGATCTATCTACAATGAGGGGAAATAAGTATTCAGACACTTTTGTTTTTGTTATTTCATATGGCTCCAGTGCGATTATCCACTTCGAATTTATATACAATGTCACAAAATAAATATGAACAAAAAAAGTATTTATTTATCAAATGAAATTGATAGGGGAAAAAGTATTCAGACACCACAAATGACCAACATTAGTACTATGGTGCAAAGCTGTCTTGGAAATCACAGGTTTGAGACTTCGGTAAGAAGTAGTTCTCTTTTTGCAGAATTGCTGTTTTGGCCCATTCCTCTTGGCAAAACATCTTCAGTTCCCTGAGGTTATGAGGATCCCTCTGATGGACTTGCAATTTGAAAATCCTCTATAAATTTTCAATGCGGGATTCAAGTCAGGAGATTGGCTAGGCCATGCAAGGCCTTCTTGAGTTTATTTTGGCTATAATTTTGGGGTTGTTGTCTTATTGAAACGTGCATCTTCTCCTCAGAATCAGTTTCTTGGCCCATGTGATTAAATTCTCCTCAAATATGTCCTGGGACATTCTCTATTCATGTTTCCTTTAATGACGTATAATTTCCCAGTACCATTTGCAGAGAAGCAGCCCCATATCACCCTTCTTTCTCCAAATGTGACGAGCTGAATTATTGTCAAAGAGTTGTATTTTTGTTTCATCTGACCATAGAATGTTGTCCCAAGATGCCTTCGCATCTCTATGCTTCTTTTTTTAGCAGATGAGTTTTGTGTGGGGTGTAGAGATGGAGATGATTGGAATCCAGTTCATTGTTTATTGTTCTCTGTGTTGCTGCTGATTTCAGGTCGTCCTGCAACACTTCTCATGAGACTTCATGAGACTTCTCTCATACTGTCCTTATCATTATCAGCTGAGAGTGCATTCTCATTGAAATCAACTTTCCACATGCATATTATGGAGCCAATTTTACTGGTTTACGGTCTTTGCTATGACTGTAGTTTTTTCCATTCACGCCTTATTTAATAATGTTGTCCCTGAGAGATATAGGAAGCTCCTTCACCTTAGCCATGAATGTTACTTGTGTGAAATCTCCCCAACCAATAGTAACATATTTTATAATGACACCAGGTGCACGAGAACACATTTTGCAGCATTTATATCTAGTATTTGATTGATTTGTGTGTATATAGTGTCTGGATTGTTCCCCTCTCAGGTTTATTTAGACATATTTTTGTTTATGCTTATGAATACATAATTTTCTGTTCATATTTTCAACTGCAAAGTCAAAAGACATTGTGTGTCTCATTTTGAAGTGGATATATACACTAGATGTAACAAAAACAAAAGTGAATACTTGTGTGGTAAAGATCTAGGTGTTCTTGAATTTCCACTGCTTTCACCTTCTACAGCCTCTGAAGCACTTTGTGTACTTCATGTAACTTTTACATCTACAATAATTACTTAAGTACACTTCAGTTACTCGCTGGATTCTTCTTCATATCCGACCGTCCATCTATGTGTGGTAAAGATCAAGATGTTTTTGAATTTCCACTGGTTTTCAGCCTCTGAAGCACTTTGTGTACTGCACTTAACTTTTACTACATCTACAATAATTACTTAAGTACACTGCAGTTCATATCCATCCATCCATCCATCCATTATTCATCTATCATCTATCTATGTGTTGTAAATATCTAGATGTTCTTGAATTTCCACTGATTTCACCTCCTACAGCCTCTGAAGCACTTTGTTTACTGCACTTAACTTTTACTACATCTACAGTAATTACTTAAGTACACTGCAGTTTGTCCCTGAATTCTTCTGTCTGGCTGACTGTCTGTCTATCTATCTATCTATCTATCATGCACTATTCACATAAAACCACCTCAGTTAAAACCACCACGTTAATCTTTCATCTTTCCGACAACCTGCCCTGAAGAGCACGACCACAGAAATTCCTGGCCACTTTATTTTTGTCTTTCATTTATATGTCAATAAAGTTGTGTCAAACAAACACGCTGACGTCATTTTGCAATGGCAGCCAGCAGCACAACAGTGTCAGTTCTTGCTCCAAATGGACGAAGACAAACCGTAAAAGTCTCCCAAAACACACCCCTGCTTCAGGTAAATATGATCGACGAAACGCGTGGAATATAAAGCATCAAGGTTGCGTTTTAGTTGTAACGGGGCGCTGATCTTTTTCTGGGAAATATGTTGTCGCGAACAAGGGGCGAGTCCCAAGCAACTCCCAGTTGACTATATAGTGCGCTACAAAGGGCACAGAAGCCTATTATTTCACACTCTGTTAAGTGCGCTTGTATAGGTAATAGGGAGCAATTTGGGACTGAGCCATGTGAGTAATCGTTTAGCGCCGTTAGCTCTGTTGGCATGAGATAGCAAAAAAATAAACATTCTTTGCTTTTTCGACACTCGGCTATTTTTAAAACCTGCAGGTTCTCGAGGAAGTGTGCAAGAAACAAGGTTTTAATCCAGATGACCACGGACTGAAGTGAGTGAATAAAATATAAATTAAAAACCCCCAACCTCTATTTATCTATCTATATTCCTAACTAATGCTTAGCTACTAATGACTAGCCATAATGTAACAACACACACACAGAGACAGGGAGGAACTTGCCTAATTATTGTGGATATAGCAACAAAGAAACAGTATCACTCTCTCACTACACACACACATACACATATAGATAGATAGATAGATAAATAAAATGTATTTGTATTTGTTGGTGACAGCTGATGCTTGTGTACTCAGTACTTCATATTGTCTCTAACCCTCTTGTGTCCATCCTTTCCGCAGGTTTCAGAGGAATGTGCTGGACCTGACGCTGCAGTGGAGGTTTGCCAGCCTGCCAAACAATGCCAAGTTGGAGATAGTGTCAAGCACCAGGCAGCGTGCAGGGGCAGATAGCACGGTGCGTAATTGGGTCTTTGTCTGTCACACTCAGATGTTGGGGTTTGATTTTCATTGAAGAGAAACATCACTGAATTATTGAAAACTGTAATATGACCATGAACTGGTTATGGTTGTTATTGCTTTAATCATGCCTGAATCTAGACAAAATATCCCCAAAATGTTTTTGTTGTTGTTAAAAATAACATGCCGTGATGTGACCATGAATTAGAGGTGTGTGTGTGTGTGTGTGTGTGTGTGTGTGTAGGTGTATGTGATTGTCAAGCTACCAAAGCTGTCATTGTGATCCTCTGTCCAATAAATTTTGGTGAGAAAATGAGAGCAAGAGAAAGACAGTGCAGTAAAATCAATCATAATTCATTCATTCACTCTTTCATCTTTAGTAACCGCTTTATCCTGGTCAGGGTGGTGGATCTGAAGCCTATCCTCGGAACATTGAGCGTGAGGCAGGAATACACCCTGGATGAGATGCCAGGCTATTGCAGCGCACCATGCACACACACACACACATACACACACTCTCTCTCTCTCTCTCTCTCTCTCTGATGCACTCATTCACACCTAGAAGCACGGATGTGTTGTGCATTCTGAGATGCATTTCTGCTCACCACAGCAGTACAGAGTGGCTATTTGTGTTACTGTAGCCTTCCTGTCAGTTCCAACTAGTCAGGCCATTCTCCTCTGACCTCTCTTATCAGAACTCGCACTCACTGGGTGTTTCTTTTAGTTTAGAGGGTATTGTGCTTGAAAATCCCAAGAAATGAACCGTTTCAGAAATATAAATTGGACTAATTGGATGAATGAGCAGGGGTACAGGTGTTAGCGGGGACTGTTTTACACAATTTTCCTCTACACCAAATGTAGTGTTTGGTGTCTGGCATTGGCTTCTTTAGTTTTACACTGGAGATAAGAAGCTAATGTACCTTACAAGTCATTTAAATCCCACCCAAATTGATTTCCATAAATACACACCCAAGTCTTCATATGCTTGCCTCAGTTAACATTAAGGCACTCAGTCTCACTAACAAACATCAGGTGTAGTCTATATTATTATTTATCTTTAAAGTGGAACTATATTATCATCTTTGTAATGCAGAGTGCACACTGCATGACTTTCAGAATCTCATAATCGCTGACCCTTTTACACAACTTGAATCTCTTGCGATTTGTTGTTTGTTGTTATGGAGTAAGCACACACTACACAAGATTTATCCCGGAGAGGTCCATGCCAAAGCATGCCTGATCTCCATATCATGAAATTAAACTTGAGAGCTGTGTATATCATGTGACGGGGGGAAAAAAAAAGAGAAATAAGAGGAAATGTGGAGGAAAGTTAGGATGGAGAGATGCCGGCAGCGTATAGTTAAAAAGAAGCATAGCTATTTTTATACTGTGCTTTGGTAGGAATAATGTTGTTTGTGTTTATTTTTTGCTGTTCCTAACAACAGTTTGGGTATGACATGCCAGATAAGTTCTTATTGAAGCGATAATTATTGTGCTTGCATTTTGTCCCTGTCCTCCTACACGAATGAATGGTACACTGGGATTCAGGGATTAGCTGTTTATGAGAGCAGATGAATTTGATTTCCTCTCAGACTCTCACTGACTGTTTCTCATCAGTGGACTCGCAACTAGTGGCCGAGGGGTTCACAGTACATGATTCATCGCTGAGAAACTCAAACATGCTTGAAAGTATTGGTGCCTTAATCATCTTTCCCCAAAAAATCGTGTCACTAGACGGTGCACACTATATGACCGGTCGCAGCGGGAGCGCACAACGAGCAAACTGGTGTGCGTAGTCTCTCAAAATGAGTGGGTTATCCATCAACAGATAAAATCATGTAGTTTGTACTAGGCTTAACTTCAAGCTTGGTTGTGCAATTTTGCCTTCAAACTTTGGGATGCTTTGCCTAGCGGGTAGAATTATGCTAAATGTAAAAGCTGATTGTGCTTGTCCAAGATGTCCTATAGTGCTGTGAAAAAGCATCTGAAACTCAAGCGCAACTGGATTATGCAGCAGGACAATGATCCAAAGCATAGGAATAAGTCCTAGTTCTAGAAGTAAGTGAAAGACTGATACTGATCTCCAGTTATCGGAAGCTTCTGGTTGTAGTTATTGCTGCTAAAGGTGGCACAGCCAGATTTTACGTGTAAGGGGGCGATTAGTTTTTCACATGGGTAATAGGTGTTGGATGACCTTTTTTTTTTTTTTTGCTTAAATAAAAAAAAGTAAATAAGAACTGGATGTTGTGTTTACTCAGTTTGCCTTGGTTTTATCTTAGATTGTGTGTTCATTTCTGAAACAATTTAGTATGAGATGTACAAAAAAACAGAAGAAATTCTTTTTCACAGCACTGTACATAAAGGAGTCTGATACATTTGATACATTATGAGTTTTGCTGTAATGGACAGGGGAGAAAGTAATGCCATGCCACCCACCCTGAAAGCAGAGACCGTTCTGTACATCAGGATTGGGATCCTGCAGGGCCCCCCCAAAAAGTTGTCAGACAGAGCTGGCAGTTTTTACATTCATGTGGGTGGGATCAGGCATGAAAGGTCATGGAATGAAGAATAGTTATGTTTGTTAACATGGGAGCATATTGGATATTCATTTATTCATCTTCAATAAATTATCTTGGTCCTGGTTGCTGTGGTTTCAGTTAAGTGACTTAGTGGTTAGCACGTTTGCCTCATTCCTCCGGGGTTGGGAGTTTGATTCACATCTCCGTTCTGTGTGCACGGAGATTGCATGTTCTTCCCGTGCTTCGGGAGTTTCCTCCAAGTACTCCGGTTTCCTCCCAGAGTCCAAAGACATGCATTGTAGGCCGATTGGCATCTATAAATTGTCTGTAGTGTGTGAATGGGTGTGTAAGTGTGTGTATGATCGTGCCCTGCGATGAGTTGGCACCCAGCCCAGGGCAGCATACTTGTCCACCAGGTTTGCTGGAATTTTGGACCACTCTTCCATCTAATATTCTTTCAGCTGCAAGATGTTTGAGGGTTTTCTTGCATGTACTGCCTGTTTCAAATCCCCCCACAACACTTCAATGGGATTCAAATCTGGGCTTTGACTAGGCCATTCCATAACCCTCCATTTCTTCTTTTTGAGCCATTACTTGGTGGATTTGTTAGTGGGTTTAGGATCATTATCCTGTTGAAAGGTCCACTTTCGGGTTCAACTTCAACTTTCGGGCAGATGGCCGCACATTATCTTTAAGCACTTTTTGATATGATGCAGAATTCAGTCCCTGAGTCCTCAGTCCCTGAGGCAGCAATGCAACCCCAAACCATAACATTTCCACCACCGTGCTTCTCCTGAAAAGCTGTCTTTGTTCTGCACCAAACACGTCTGCTGTTACTGTGGCCAAACAACTCTATCTTTGATTCGTCTGTCCAGACCACATTATTCCAAAAGGCCTGTTCTTTGCCTATATGCTCATTGGCAAACTGTAGTCTTACAAAGGCTTTTTCCTGGCACGCCTCTCATGCAGGTCAAATTTGTGCAATCTCTTTCTAATTGTAGACGCATGCATTTTGACACCAACAGTTGCAGGACTTATGAGCAGATCCTGTGATGCACTTTTGGGGTTCTTGGAGACTTCTTTTTGCATCAGACAGTCTGCTCTTGGGCTGAATTTGCTGGGACGGTCAGTCCTGGACAAATTGGCAGTCAATTTTCATTACAATGGAATGATGTCCATCCATCTTCTATACCGCTTAATCCTTTTCAGGGTCACGGGAGTGGAATGATGTATTTCACATAATTTGGAGGTCTTTTTTAAATCCCTTGCTAGACTCCTAGGCATCCACAACCTTTGTCTGAAGGTCTTACAGCACTCTTTAAATCTTGGCATGATTACACCACACACCTCAATAGCAAAGGGAACACCGGACACTAGATATGAGAGGGGTATAAATACGACAGGTTCCACCTGCACTCCCTAAGCAGGTGTTGATCACTGGCACCCAATATTGAACACCTGATTCTAATCTTATGGATTTGAAGGTGTGATAAATGTACTTACTTTTTCAATGTGACTGATCTGTTTTTTGTTTGTTTGTTTTTTTGTTAATTTAAATTATGAAAATTACTTCAAAATGTCAGTTTTATGTGAGCATGTCACCTTTATTAATAGGCACGGTTTCAAAGAGGATCAAATATTTGCTTGTACAAATGTCACAAAAACCAACAATTTCCATGGGGTGTAATTATTTTTTCACGACTGTATTTAGGTTACAAAACAGTTCCATGCGCTCCTGGTCTCTACCAAGTCATTCAACTGCATTTTTTAAACTGCTGCTCATGTTGCCTCAAAGGGCAGCGTAACACACTCTGATAAATGCTATCTGCTTGCCTCTGCATACAGATGCCCATGATTGGCTAGTGGCATTGTGATTGACAGGGAAGATATCAGTGGCACTGTCAGGATTTGAAATCACAATCTCTCAACAAATAATCTCATACATTTCTGAATAGAACTATCTGAGAAGTTCTTAATGATGTTTTTGGAGGTAAGAATAGTTTAGAATTTCAGGTTTTATTTCCTGGTAATTTTATGAAGGTGTGTTAAACGACATAGAACATAGCACATTTTATATCAGACCACCCAGTTTGTTGACGAGCAAAAATTGTGGAACGTGTGACTGACTGATGTTTCTTGTTAGCCAGGTGTGTCCTGTTAGATTGATTGTTTAACCAATAAATAGCTCTGAACATCTACTCTTCGGTTTAGCCTTCAGTTTCACCTGTGAAGACTGCATTTGTTGTTAAAAAAGGATAAGCCAACATGAAGATCAGAGAGCTGTTTATGGGAGAAAAGCAAATCATTTTAAAGCTGATAAAAGAGGGAAAATTAATCAGAGGCATTGCACAAACATTGGGCATAGCCAATACAACAATTTGGAATGTCCTGAAAAAGAAAGAAACCACAGGTGTACTGAGCAACACACACCGAATGGGTCAGCCAAGGAAAACAACAGCTGATAACAGAAACATTGTGAGAGCTGTGAAGAAAACCCTAAAAACAACAGTCAGTGACTACGTTTACATGGACAGCAGTAATCTAATTACTGACCTTACTCTGATTAAGATAATAATGTGATTAAGGTGTTTACATGAGTCGCTTTTAGAATACTCCTGTCATGTTCCCGTTTTACATGTTATAGAACATAATTAGATTAACAGCCCACGTCATTACGTCACCGTGCCACGCCGTCCAATGTCCCTCCAGGATTTCACGTATCAAGATACAGTTCGTCTTCGTTATGGTACCGTATACAGTTTTGGGTGTTTTTATTTAATTTTTTTTTACGAACGCTTTAAGTACAGTTAATTATTTGTAATGCTATACGTGCAAATAGACAACTGCTTGAAGCTGTGGGCTGCGTCTCAAACCGCGTACTTACTGTCTACATAGTAGCCGAGATGCATGTATTTTTCCCCCACTACAGGCCTATAGTAGACAAGCACGCGGTTTGGGACATAGCCAAACTCTCTTGTTCGCCGTAAAACATAAAACTGCCGTGTGTGATCATATCCTGTCGCAAAATGCGGTGAAAACTCTCACACGACGTTCATAATGTGATTAAGGTGTTCACATGTCTGTAATAGACGTCCATAATGCGACTAAAACAGGAGTACTCCACCTGTCTTAATTCCATTATTGCTTACTTCGAGTATGACCTTAATTAGATTAAGGTAATTAAAAATTGCTGTTTACATGGTA
Source organism: Ictalurus furcatus (assembly GCF_023375685.1). Lineage (NCBI taxonomy): Eukaryota > Metazoa > Chordata > Actinopteri > Siluriformes > Ictaluridae > Ictalurus > Ictalurus furcatus. Next base: position 24,070,028 of record NC_071264.1, read on the forward strand.
GTTTCTTAATTACTGTATGGTCTTAATCGGGTTAAGAGTGGATTATTGTTGTCCATGTAAACGCACTGAGTGACAACCTTCACAGGGCAGGGGTGATGGTATTACAATCCACAATGCAGAGAAGACTTTGAAAGCAGAAATATAGAGGCCGTACCACAAGATACAAACCATAGGCAGTAAGAATCAGAAAGCCAGATTGGAATTCACAAAGAAATACAGAGTTGAGCCAAAAAAGTTCTGGAACCAAGGTTACCCTCTACCAAAGTGATGGAAAGTCCAAATTGTGGAGATGAAAAGGATCTGCTCATGATACAAAACATACAAGCTCATAGAGAGGTAGAGGTAGACGTAGTGTCATGGCTTCATAGTAGTATCATGGAACAGGCTCACTAATCTTTATTGATCTTTATTGATACTAATCTTTATTTAAACTCTTGATGGTAGCAGCAAAATGAATTCAGTTTACAGGAACATTTTGTCTTCCAAGTTACAGAAAGAAATGCATCCATTTTTAATCGGGAGAAACTTCATCATGCAGCAAGACAATGATCCAAAACACACTGCCAACTCAACAAATAACTGTTGGGGAAAGTGGAAGGTTTTAGACAGGCCAAGTCAATCACCAGACCTTAACCCAATAGTCAATTGGGTTAAGGTAACACCCCCCCCCCCCCCCCCCCCCCCCCGGTTATGTCAATGGGTTACAGGCTTGATGCAGTTATTGCAAGCAAGGGGTATGCAACCAAATATTAAGTGTTATTTACTTCAAGACTTATCTGTTCCTATATTTTTGCTTGCCTAAATATGGGGTGGTCTGATAGAAAAGGTTCTGTTTTATGTTGTTTAACACATCTAGATGTAAATACCAGGAAATAAAATCTGAAATCCTAAACTCTTGTCTCAAACCCAAATGTATTTGGTGCAGAGCACAAGCAAATGAATTGGCCTTGCCATTCCAATAATTTCAGAGGGGACTGCATCAAGCTGCTCAAGACATTGTGATGAAGCTCACTCATATGGTGCATTACTAGAAAGCTGTATTTAAATTTCCAAACTGTTCAATGTGTATTGTGGAAAAGCTAGAGCATACTATGACTGAAGAATCTAGTTGCAACAGTACTTGCTGACACGTGACTGCCTACACATTAGAAAGTGATTTCGCCTCATTCCACCATATGGATTGTAATGCTGGCATAAATTATATGATTTAAGGAGAGTGTGTGGTGTCCTCTATTGTGGGTTGATTCGTGAGAGAAAGTGCTTAAACCCCGTGGTGCTGTGTGATTGATTTACATAGCTATCCCTGTGTCCAGAGCACAACGTGTGCTCCCACTTTACTGCTACAACATGGCAGTAAAGCTACAAGAAGTCATAAAAATAATCAGCGCCTTGTTTGAGTTCGTGTTCCAAAACATTTATTTGTCTGCTTTGAACATTTACATGCATTTTTCCTAACCACATACACTCATACACCTCTCCCTCCGTTTCTGTTTGTGTGCTGGCGTAATTAGGCGTCCACATTACAGGGCCATGTGGCTGGGTCTTGTCGAGTGTGAGATGGCCATGGCATCCTTTTCAAGTCTTAAAGCAGTTCATAAACAGCCTCTATCTCCTGCCTCTGGCTTGTGTCACGGAGTGCCATCTTAGAACTGGCCTGAAGTTGGCACATCTGTCAAGCAGGTTCCATGAACACACCCCCTCTTTCTGACAAGATCTCATATTGGTTGCAGCTGATTGCTTGTTTGTGGAAGAAACTAATTACTTCAAGCCTTTTTGATTATGGGTGACGGTTAATGGATGTTTCCCAAGCACCAATTTTTGAAAGAAGAGTTCTTATTAGAACTGATTGTAATAAAGCTTAAATCATTTAGTTTTGGGATTGTTTATATAGATGAAGAAAATTCAGCATAAAACCATTTCTAAAGGTTTGGGCACCCAGTACTCTTCCTAGAGCTATCCAAACTCGGTAACCAGGCTAGAATGGCCTTGGTCAGGGAGGTGACCTAGAGCCCATTGGCTATTCTAACAGAGTCTTCAGTAGTCCTCCATTAGATATTTGAGAACCTACCAAAAATACTGAGTTTTTAGAAAAACTCCATCAGTCACCCTTTTATGGTAGAGTGGCTAGACAGAAGCCATTTCCAAGTAAAAGGCATTCAAAGGAGTATGAGTGTCTGGCCTGGTAGGAGGAAATGTACAGATGTGGACAAATGTGTTGGTACCCTTACCACTCATTGAAACAGTGCTTAATTTGTCCTTAAAAGTGATGGAAATTAAAAAGGCAAGTCTTATTTATACTGGCATGGTATGTTATAGAGTGAAGCAAATAAAGTGTTAAAAGAGATAAATGATTTCTTATTCTATGAAGATATTCTAAAATGGATAGATTTGTTGTTACCCCTAGAAAAGATTATAAATAATTAGATTATAATGATATTTCAAACCAGCATTTTTCTTTAGTTAGTATCATACACGTCTTCAATCTTGGAATCAGTCATTCAGTCAATTTAAATGGGAGAAAAGTAGTCACTCTGCTGTTTCGTATCATCGTGTGCACCAGCCTTAACGTGGATCAGAAAAAGCAGGAGAGAGTTGTCTGAGGAGATCAGAAAGAAAATTATAGATAAGCATGTTAAAGGTAAAGGCTAAGAGGAAAATCAACCCCAGATTGAACAGAAGGATAGTGCGAATGGTAGACAAAGAGCCAAGGAAAACTTCCAAAGAGATACAAGCTGAACTCCAAGCTGAAGGTACATCCGTTTCTGATCGCACTATCCAACGCTTTTTGAGCAACAGTGGGTTCAATGGAAGAAGACCTAGGAGGACTCCACTGTTGAAAGAAAAACATAAAAAAACAAGACTGGAATTTGCTCAAATACATATTGACAAGCCACAATGCTTCTGGGAGAATGTCCTTTGGACAGATGAGACAAAACTGGAGCTTTTTGGGAAGTCACATCAGCTCTATATCCACAGATGAATAAATGAAGCTTTCAAAGAAAAGAACACCATACCTACTATGAAACATGGAGGAGGCTCGGTTATATTTTGGGGTTGCTTTGCTGCGTCTGGCACAGGGTGCCTTGAATCTGTGCAGGGCACAATGAAATCTCAAGACTATCAAGAAATTTTGGAGTGAAACCTACTGCCCAGCATTCGAAAGCTGTCTGCCTGTCTGTCTCAGGTCCTCCAAAAGGATAGTGACCCAAAATGCATGGCTAAAAGCACCCAAGAATGGATAAGAACAAAACAATGGACTCTTCTGAAGTGATCTTCTGTGAACCCTGATTTGAATCCTATCGAACATTCATGGAAAGAGCTGAAACATGCAGTCTGAAGAAGGCATCCTTCAAACCTGAGACAGCTGGAGCAGTTTGCTCAGGGAGAGCGGGCCAAACTACCTGTTGACAGGTGCAGAAGTCTCGTCGATAGCTACAGAAATCACTTGTTTGCAGTGATTTCCTCTAAAGGTTGTACAACAAAATATTAGGTTACGGGTACCATCGTTTTTGTCCATACCATTTTAATTTGTTTTATTATTTAAAATATTCTGTTAAACCAAAAATCAAAAGCAAAGTCTAGTTTTTATTAAATATGGAATAAACAATCATGGATGCTAATTACGTCCGTCGGTTTTAAGTTATTCCAGAGAAAATTGTGGGTTCTTCTTTTTTTTGTGGAAGGGTACCAACAAATTTGTCCACGTCTGTAACTATGTAAAGTGCTACATCTGACGAAAACCAGACAGTTAATGCCATCCCTTTGCTGAAGCATGGTGTTGGCAGCATCGTGGGGTGCTTCTCTGTGGCACAGACAGAATGGGATGACTAGTCAGAATTGAGGGAAGGATGAATGCAGTTAAATACAGACAGGTCCTTGAAGAAAACCTGCTTCAGAGTGCACAGCACCTTCAACTGAGGCAAAGGTTCACATTTCAGCACAGCAGTGGCCCAAAGCATACAGCAAAGACAACGCTGAAGTGGCTTTGGAACAAGTCTCTGAATATCATTCAGTGGCCCAGCCAAAGCCCAGATTTGAACCTTATTGAATATCTGTGGAGAGACCCGAAGATTCACAGACACTCCCAATCAAATCTGATTGAGGTTGAGTGGATGTGCCAGGAAGAATGGCAGAAGCTGCCCAAGTCTAGGTGTGCAGTGCTTGTGGATACTTTCCCAAGAAGACCCAAAGCTATATATAAAGTATGAAATGAAGGATCTGGGTACCCAAAATGAGGGATTTCAAATTTTGATTTTTAATAAGTGAGTTTGTTAAAGTTTTTGCTTTGTCATTATGGGTTAGTGTGTGTGTATATTGATGGCCAACAAAGTAAATTTAATTAATTTTAAATGAAAACTGTAGTACAATGAATGATGCAAAAACTGAAGTTTCTGAATGCCAAGTGTTTGAGGGATAGTCTCCGGATCCACTGCGGCCCTGACCATGGTAAAGCACTTACTGAAGATGGATGAATAAATGAATTTAACCAGGCAAGTCATTAAGAACAAGATCTTGTTTACTATAGTGGCCTGGCAAACGGCAACGCCACTGGAGGAGGATTGAAACACAAAGTGAAAGGGGGGGGGGGAGGAAATAAAGTTGAATAACAGACAAAAGCAAAGATATTACAGTACCACATAGATAGACACTAGTTTACAGAATTTGTAAAAGTGCTTGTAGTGAAAACAGGTACACTTCAGTATTAATATATTTCATAAAAACAGAAATGGGCATGAATTTATCCACTTTTAATATTTTATAAACTTGCAGTGCATTATGGGAATCTGTCCACTGAAACTACACCTTAAGCTTCACAGAAAAAAAAAGAGTCACTGTTAACAATAGCAGCGCCTTGTTATGCAATGTCAAGAAGTTAAACACCTGGACGAGTATAACCTTCATAAAAGCAGATGGTCACAAAAGCGGATGGACTTTTGTCCTTCATGTACTAGCAGAATGCAACACTGACTCTCCCAAGTTTCATAATGACCTGTGTAGCGTACATTGTGCCAAATCGGTGTGTGACTTGTTCGACAATTTTGAAGGAACTGGGCTACCCAATCACCCAACCTCAATTCTTTAACAAACTTTAAGGAATTATTTGGAACAGCAGGTGAAACACCAAAATAGTCCATGAACTCTAGATCAATTGGACCAGGTCAGTGGAAGAAATTGACAAGAACTATTGGTGGCATCTTTACTTGTCAGGGTTTGCACTGTTATTTAGGCAAGAGGAGGCATATTCAAGCTTTTGTTTTGGAAGCTTATGAAAGACCATCAGGAGATCTTCTGCAGATACTATGCATCATAGCATTTGATTTTATAGTTAAACATTCAGGGTTTTTCATGTCTGCTGTTTTGAAGTTGACGTTTCATTTTCCATCACAGTCACATCCGAATACATACGAGACCGTTTTGTTTACAGCCACTGTAATCTGTCCTTTTTTTTTCTTTGCTGTTTGTTTATGGTGATGTTAAATAACTCGAACAAATAAATTGTGACTTAAAACTTATAGAATGTTTAGTCACATGTGCAAGATGTTTGAGGGCGTGACGAGTGGCGCCGACATGTTGGAAGAACTTTGTCTCAGTGCTCTATGGCTTTGGAAGGCCGGAAATTGAGGGCAAGGCCAAGGTTAATGACATCGTCAATCTGCGGTGGCCTTCCTTAGCCTCTGTCATCCATGTGTGCCGGCTGGGCCACCCACAGTCGAACACAAAACAACGACTGTTTAAAAATGGTGATCAGGTTCACGCCCCATGTCCAAAACATGTGTTTGACTATCCTGTGAAAGCACCGATGAAGACGATTGTTCATATGCTGCCTGCATGTGTAGAATGCAGAAGAATGTGTTTGTAAGCAGAGGAGAGAGAGAAGCTCTGTGTGTGTGTGTGTGTGTGTGTGTGTGTGTGTGTGTGTGTGTGTGTGTGTGTGTGTGTGTGTGTGTGTGTGAGAGCGCGCTTGTTTCTGGAACAGAGGATGAAAGCAGACCAAAATCTGTCTCTTGCGCGCTCTCTCCTAATTTGTGACCGAAGGATCAAGGGGAAATGATCGCTGGCCAGGGTGACTGTGGCTGTTATAAAGCACAGTGGGAATAGCGCTAACCGCTAATGCTCAACACCACCCCTCTCACTCATGTTTACGGGATGTAAGACAGGGAAGAAATGTTCATTCATGTCCAAGTGTGGTTGTGGTGCACTTACCCAGCGCTGAATCATTGCATCAGGGCAATTCATGCTGTGCACAAACACTGACTTTGTTCCGCTGACCAGGATCTGCATCTATCTGCTGCTTTCATGCAGTGTTCTCTCTTTGGCATATTGCACAGCTAGAGTCCTTTCCTTAGCTCTGAACTATAAATGTAATTTAAGGAATAAAACACAATGGCATGCTGTTATTGGAAAATAATCGATGCTGTGATAGTTTGATGAGGTCCGATGTGGCAACAGAGTTCCTTTTACCACCCAGATGTTGATTATTTTCTTCTAACAGCACTTCCTGAAGCTGTTTATTCCTTTTAGACCACAGCGATTTGCCAACACCAAAAATAATTTTTATCCGTTTACAGTTACGTTTAATGTTGGGGAACGTCCACACAACGAGTTAGTTCCTGTTATCACTTATTTTATAGCAGTTATAAACAGTAATTCCCTCGCAAGCCTCTCTTTATTTCCTCTGCCTTCAAGCTAATAAGGAAAAAAAAAAACATCTTGTCATGTGGCCAAGAAACCAAACTTACACTAACACTGGAGACCCCTTTCAAAACACATCTCCTCACAGAAAATGTCTTCATATCAACGTTTACACACATTTATGTGGAGCGTCCACCATGCAAGTCCCGGTGACTGAGTCGTTACTATAAAAATTAAAATGTATTAGAACAAGTGGGCTGATGATCTCCGGCAGAACCTTCATGGTATTGTAGAGGAGAAGGGTATCTGAAACTCAGCAACTTACAGCTGGGGTTCCCCAGGGGTCAGCTCTGGGTCCACTGCTCTTTCCTATTTATACTTTTCTAATTATACTACCTCTGGGGCCTGATGGAGTCTCATGGATTCTCATATCACTGCTATGCTGATGAGACCCAGCTCTATTTGTCCTTTCAGCCTGTTGATCCATCTCTCAGCACGCATCTCTGGTGCATCAAACTGGATGAGGGAACGCCACCTTAAGCTCAACTTGGCAAAAACGTTGCTTCTCGTCATCCCTGCCTGCCCCTCAATCAACCACAACCTCACCGTATAGCTCGGCTCAACCACACTCGCGGCAACCAGGACTGCCAGAAACTTTGGGGTGACTTTGATGACAACTTTACCTTTACAGACAACATTTCAACAACTGTATGATCCTGTAGGTTCATTTTGTACAACATCAAGAATATCAGACCTTATCTCACTGAACAGGCTCCACAGCTACTAGTCCAGGCTCTTGTTATGTCAAAACTGGACTATTGCAACGCACTATTCTCGGGCCTCCCAGCCAGCTCCATCATACCCCTCCAAATGATTCAGAACGCAGCAGCACGCCTTGTCTTCAACCAGCCCCAAAGAACCCATGTCACACCCCTCTTCATCTCCCTCCACTGGATTCCTGTAGCTGCCCGTATCAAATTCAAGACCCTGATGCTCACGTACAAGACCTTGTCTGGAACAGCACCTCCCTACCTCAAAACTCTCCTTGAAGTTTATGTCCCCTCACACAACCTGCGATCAGTTAACGACCGGCGCCTGGTAGTGCCTACTCAGCGAGGCATGAGGTCCCTTTCCAGGACCTTCAAACTGGCTCCAGACTCCCCTGTGACCCTGTGTAGGATAAGTGGTATGAAAATGGTATGAATGGAATCTGCACATTTTTGTCGATATTATATAAATGCAAATTTACTGTTGCATTAAAAATATCCTCTAGAGGCACCTACGTGGTGCAACAGAAAAGCAAGTTTGAATTCCAATAATGCCACAGCCATCCGAGTCCAAGAGAGCAAAATTGGCCATGCTCTCTGGGAGACATGTTCTCTCTTTCCTATCGGTCACAGTTACACTAGCCAGTCATGGGTGTCTGTTAGCTCATGCATGGAGAAGTGTTTGGATAGCACTTTCCTCAGAGAGAGTTATGCTGCCTCCTGACGTCGCATTAGCAGCAAGTTGAAAAGATGCGGTGCATTTGATTCATGTGCCTCGGAGGACTCGCGTCATAACAACCAACCAATATTTCAGCACTTCCATATTACAAATTACATCGACACACCTAATGTGATTTTGATTTCAATAATTCAGTTCAAATATACAAATACCACACAGCAATGTCAATCATTTGATCAAATTAAAGCTATTTTCGGATTTTGTAAAGACACCTGGACCTTAGCCCCGATTATAGGATCACTTATTTCATGTATAGCATTAATCTGATGTCATCTACCAATGTTTGCAAATATAACCAGTTAAGACCTGCCCCGGAACCCACATTGTGTGCCATTTGCAACTATAAGAAATTCCAAAGCAAACCACAAGATGTTTGAATTTGATCTCATCTCCTCCTTCCCTCGGTTTACTGGTAGATTGCAAAGGAACAGTGGATGCGCGTACATTTTATATTTAGCAAGAAATCTGATTATTAAGTAACCCATAGGCTTAGAGTTTCCTGTTATCACATAACTAAAGTGCATTTAAAACCCATCGGATGAATCCTTGTATTGTTTTATACATTCTCCCTCACCAACTCCATGGGCACTCTTTAGTATCAGGCAGCTGGTTGGATTTCTTTCCTTTTTTTTTTTCTTTTCTTTTTTTTAACCAAATCTGTAAGTAGTTTTTCTGAGGTTTACTGTCAAAACTGTAAATAATGTGAGTCATTTATTGTGAAAATTTACTGATTTAAAGATTGCGATAAGATATATAGTGAGTAATATGGAGTGTGTGTATATGTGTGTGTGTGTGTGTGTGTGTGTATATATATATATATATATATATATATGTATGTGTATGTATGTGTGTGTGTGTGTGTGTGTGTGTGTGTGTGTGTGTGTGTATATATGTATTACTCACTCTTAACCTTTCTTTGTTCAGATGAACTCCAGGTTGGAGTTATGATCCTGATTTGTTTGTGGTTTTCATGCACAGGTCCGGGTTGCACTACAATTAGAGGATGGATCTCGTCTCCAGGGATCATTCCCGAGTGGCCACAGCCTATGGGATCTGCTCATCCACTTCCCCCAAACTAGGTGCGTGATTTTAATGTGACGAAGTAAGGGAAAGATCAACATCGATTTGTGACCTATGTGTGTATTAAGTGTCTTTTGTTAGGTGCTGGACCACCGCATGCCTTATACAGTATATGCCTTGGCCCAGATTTTACAAGTCTGATGAAGAAATGAACACCATTCTGCCAGAAAGATATTCCCTCACTGGGTGTTTTTATGATGGCTATGAAAAGCGCTAGCTAAGAAATCGCTCCAAAATCTCTCATAGGTGTTGAATTGGGTTGATATCCGTGAGTGTTAAGACTATAGTGCATGATTTGAAGTGTTTCAATGTCTTAAAGTCATTCAGTGAGCTCTTGTGTCCCCTCACAGGGGACACAAGAAGAGCCCACACCCATCAGGATAGGCTAAAGGTGATCAATCAGATGAACTCTCTGATATTAACTGACACATCCCCCTCAGCCCCATATTAGTACTCATATTAGTACTAATATTTAAGGTGACTCTTGTCTGTTTTAGTTCAAATGTACACACTAGAAATGCACACTTTCTTATTACTTGCTGTAGGTAACATAATTTTCCTAGAGTAGAAGGGTGCATGTAAACTTTCCCCTGCTCTCAGGTGGACACAAATCATACCAGCAAAATGCTCTCTAAAGCAGTAGACCAGTATACCATATAATCTGGAAACTGTGTGTGTGTGTGTGTCTGTGTGTGTGAGAGTTACCAGTTTATTAGGTGAACAGATTTCATAATTTATAAACTGGAAACTCTGTGTAAGGCGGCATTTTTAGTGCTTTCTGTGTGTCCATATCTTCAAAGCCCTGTGGGGAACGACCTTGTCATCAGCAGCATCAACAACAACCTTGATGTGCCTTTGCTGTGGTTTTTTGATGTGTGCCATGTTGTATGAACTGTGAATACGGCATACTCGTGTTTTCCAACAGCAGCCGATCCCTCTCTGAGCCCCCACTATTGATCTCATGCCACACCCTCTTTCTCAGCAGACCTCACCCACGCCGCTAGGTTGCTTGGCACCTGTTCTGAAGTCTTGCTCTTGTTTGGCTGTAGTGGACTGGCTGCCAGCCAGTGTGTTCGCTCGTCTGTCTGCCTGCTTTTCATCACTGACATCATTACAACTTAATTCTCTCCCTTTTTTCCACTGAAGCTTCCAGTCGTGGAATTCTGGTAGACAGCAATGAGAGGGGAACAAATTGAGAGTTTCTTTTGCTTTTGAGTGTTCTTTTTTTTTCATGAAAATGTATATTATGGCCCAGAGGTCTCATAAATGTAATCTCAATCATGCATGTGCTGTTTGATGCTTTACTCTGAGTCAGAAATGGGCTGACACATGATTCACTTTGTCTTCGCAGAATATCTGAACTGGAAGTGCCAGGAGCCACACCAGTCTGTGTTTACATGAGAGATGAAGTAGGATCCTTCACTTTGCCTTTTATCCCCTTTTTAATCCTTGTTGGTTTTAATCTGGTGATGGGTTTTATTAGGATGTGATGAGATACTGATATTTGTGTGTGTGTGTGTGTGTGTGTGTGTGTGGTCTTTTGCAGGTCAGTGGAGAGGAGGCTCTTAAGAGGACCACTCTGAGGTCTCTGGGCCTGACTGGAGGCAGTGTCATACTGAGGTCAGAGCCCATTAGATGATTTTAATAAGGTTATTAGTGTAATGTTCATTGAAAATGTTGGCATAACATTTGTATTTTTTTAGCAGAGGTTGCCATGTTAGATCACTCATTCATCAGTAAACCCAATAATGATTTTTATACCACAGTGATATTGAATTCCTGATTATAATTGGTCAGAATGTGTTGATTTCTTATTTTAATAAAAGCAGATCTGCCAGTAGTGCTTGCTGTAAGTAAAACCACAGGTTTATATTAAAGTGCTTGTTCTAATTTGTTATGATTTCTATACTATCAGTTCATTTACAGGGACGTAGGGTAGATACCCCACATAATCTAAGGGTTAATAAAGGGTTAGTAAACAGATTATAAATGTGTTGTTATTAACAAAGATAAATGTAGAATCATAGATATGGGGAATTTTTTTTTCATTAAGGATACATTTAATTCACATTTATGGAAGGAGTCTCCAGTGTCAGTGTTTTGTAACAGTCGGAAGGTTTTCCACCAAGGGAGATGCTTCAAGATGGAGGTCATTTTGTGTTCCGATTCATAACCAGCTCCTTTTTTTAAAATGAAAAACTTCAAGGGTGAGAACAGTGGCTGGGGAAAGAGCAACTATCTGTAGTTGTTATAAGTGATAACAGAAATGTACTTTTTTTAACACCTGCTCTAAAATATTAAATATATCTATTGCATTTATTCATTTAGCAGACGCTTTTATCCAAAGCAACTTACATATGAGGAAGTACAAGCAAAGTGATGCATCATGCGGAGAACAATACAAGTAGTGCTACGATACAACATTTATAATTGAGTTCTAGAAAAGCAAAGTGCGCAGAGTAGAGGTGTAAGAGCCAGAGTAAGGTGTGTGTTTGTTTGTTTGTTTATTTATTTATTTATTTATTTATTAAGGATAATATGGGGTTGGCATTTTAGGGGATAGTTACGTGCTCACGGAAGAGGTAGGTCTTTAGCTGCTTTTTGAAGATAGTGACAGATTCTGCTGTCTGGATTGAGGTTGGAAGTTCATTCCATCACCGAAGTACAGATAGTGTGAAGGTTCTGGAAAAGGACCTTGAGCCACGCTGAGTAGGCACTACTAAGCGTCGGTCATTGATTGATCGCAGATTGTGTGAGGGAACGTTAGCCTTCAGGAGAATGCTGAGGTAAGGTGGGTGCTGACAATTAATGGTTAAAATATACAACCTTTCGTTGTATTAATGTCATTTGTTAATAAATTAAATTAATGTTTGGGAACTTGCTGTGGTATAAGAACAACAGAACACGTCAACACGGCTGTGAATAATTTCAAATGAACTTTAGGGCCTCATCACACCACCCCATCATATCATTGATTATTTGCTTATAACAGCACGTCTGTTGAGTAAGAACTACTGGCCAAGGGGTTTAGCAATATCTGAGGGGGGTGGGATTGCATAGTGCAAGCTACCTGTTTTCAGGATTGAAGCAATTAGGTAAAACAACGTCTGAATGCAGTACACTTGGGTGCTTTAAATATGAAATGGCAAAAGGTAGAAGTTATCTGAGACATCTGATACCTGAGAGAAATCTGTGCGTGCAGGCAGTGAGAGCGTCACTTTTGGATTAAGATGCTGAAACGGACTCTTCTTCTCTTTTCTATACCTCTCTTCTCAGGTATGTACTGAAAGCAAGTAACACTCCAGGGAACAATGAGCCTATGGAGACAGCTGCGACACCAACCGACACAGCTGCCCCAGCATCCCAGTCTCCTCCTGCTGTTAACACCATGCACCACTCTGATCTGCCAGATGAGCCCACACCTGCCCCAGTGCCCATCGAAACCCCTAGTCCACCCTCTCAATCCCCCGAAGCTGCTGCCCAAATGTGCCAAGCACTTCCTGTCAAACAGGAGCAGGCAGAGCCGTTTAGAGACTATCAGCAAGTTGTGCGGCCCAAAATCAGGCAAGCTGATATTCAGATGCCTCAGGAGGCCAGTTCTGTGCCACAAGTGGATGAAGAGCAAGCAGGGCCATCCCACAAATATAATTCCCACTCAGCTACGCCCAGCAACTTTGTGCCTTTCTCTGGTGGTGGGCAGAGGCTTGGAGGATCTGGAGGTGATGAACAGAAAGAGTGCCCTTTACCGGTGTCATCCTCTTCCTCACCGCTCTCCAGTGGGCCTCCAAAAGCCAAGAAGGCCAAACCGAGCCATGAAGTCCAGGTAAGAGGCAGAGAGACTAAAACCAAATCCATGTTTTTTTTCAGGTTTATGGGGTTCATTTGTTGAACAGGGAACAGAGTAACGCCATCCTTTCTACCCAGAGAGCACCAATTATACTGTCTGATAGCTGTGGTGTTGTCGGGATTCGATAACTTGTAATCTCCTGAAGATAAGTGGAGTAATTTTCTCAGATGACTAAAAAAAAGATTTAAAACTAACTGGACAATACCAACAATACTCTTAGAAAAATAATCTTTTTTGAGATAACATAATCATGTTGTCATAGCACACACCCCTATTCTCAACTAACAACGTTTTATCTTGTTTAGTAAACTCCCCTAAACGACTCCTTCCTTCATTAGATGCCTGTCTGCATGATTTAATTCCTATTTACAGAATAGATGTATTTCTTTCAGTTTGAGGTCATTTTGATACTGAATTGATGTCATTGTTTGTAGTGTAAGAGAGATTATCATATCCCCATCCTATAAGCGGTTTCTTTTTTTTTTTGGGTTTCTTGATTGCTTGATTGCTAATGTGCTTCTCGCTTTGAAGTAGAAGCTGTGATGGAAAATCCATTCATGGCTGTTGTGTCTATTCAGACATGCCTTAACAGAAGGAAGATATTGTCACACATAAGCAAACACGTACATGATCCTACCTGTACAGGCAGAGGCAAATCTTCGTGAACAATCTGACTCTCCCAGTCACATGGGACATTCATATCTTTCTTTCCATCTCTTTTCACTCAGTTAAACCCATAGTAAATAACGGTGCTGTCACTTCTCAATCTAGAACAGAAGGATGTGGTCCATTTGGGTTTCTCTCATCCTCTGTTTTTGCTGGCCTTTGATCTTCTTTTTCTCTTTTTTTGGTTTGCAGCGTTCTTCTCTTGCCACATGCAGGGCAAAGGATGCGGAGGATGCAGAGGAATATCTGGAGGTAGAACAGACATATCTGGCAGGCATAACAGCTTGGAACTTGGTGACACTACAGTTGTCAGGAGTGTCCATGTTCTTAGACATGCATGCACACGCGCGCACACACACACACACACACACACACACACACACACCAGGAGTCCAAATAACGCTTCACTTACATTCCAGTGATCTGTTCCTGCATGGCCTTCATTTGCATATTACAACACAATAGGCTCTTGTATATTATGACACAATAACATTTTCTTGTCACATGTTTAATACTAAGATTTTCGAATAAGTTTTTAGCTCCTGCTGAAAGAATTTATTCATAAAAGACATATTCAATATGTTTATGGTGCCTTTAATGAATACTTGTTGAATGGATAATTAAGTGTGCTTCCCCTCTACCTGTTTAATGCTGCAGCCGGTGGACAGGGAGCCGCTTGTCTTCCACCTGGACACGGCAGCACAGCGGCAGCGTGATGACAAGGAGCTGCCAGACGAGTTCTTTGAGGTGACGGTGGACGATGTGAGGAAGAGGTTCTCGCAGCTGAAGAGTGAGCGGTGTGTGTTCAGTGAAGATGATGAGTTTGCAAACACCCCACATCTTATCATGGTTTTATAATATTCATAATATCGGCAGGATTATTTTTATTAATTGTATTTCACGCATTTATGGAACTCCAGTGAGCAGAATTATAGGATTGCCCTAACCAAGTAGTACATATTCAATACTGCGTACAAGTTTGCGAAAAAGTAAGCAAGGCAGCTACAGTTTTTTTTTTCTGTTGTCTGTCTTGTTATTCTGACCAGGCGTGGAATTACTGAGCTCTGCTATGACGAGATGAACACATTTGCAGCATTTTTTGGGCGGTAGCATTGCTGAATTTTTTATAATTTTTTTTTTTCCCCAGCAGAAAGATAGCATCATTCATTTTTGAACGAATTCGCTTGTAAGGAATTGAACTCTCTTACTGGACAAATGCAAAGTAGAAAAGTGCTATATTATAATCAATAATAATAATAATACCATGTGCAATTTCTAGGTGGTGGACAAATCATACATTCATTAACCCATCCAAGAGGCAAGTGACGCTCTTACGTGTACTGTCTAGTCATAATTTTTGGTTGCCTGGAAACCTAATTATCTACACTAAATTCTAGCTAACATAATGTAATAAAGTATAATGTTAGACGCTAGCTAGCTTAATGCAGACACAAACAAGTATATGAATTCCTGGACGCCTTGGTCATCGTCATTATTCTTTTCTAAGAAAGTGTGATGCAGCACATCATGTTTGTACGGTTGACAAAAAGTCAGCAAGGCTTGTGTTTGGCTATGAGCGGTGTTTTTTAAATTTTTTGTTTTTTGTTTTTAAATAAAAAAATAAATAAATTTTGCTTCATATCACCTTTAAAAGATATTATTTAAGTCTACCTAGCTTCATTTTTTTTCGACTTGTTTACCCATGAAGTGACTGTGTGTGGTAAGCTGGAGAGTTATATGGCAGCTTTGCCTTGCACAAATGAATTAATTCAAGGAGTAAACAGCGATGTGTCTAGTGGAATTCAGATTGAGTAGGGTACATCATTGATGTGCATTGCGTCCCTGTGTGCATTTTGTTTCTTTAGAAAACGTTTGTTTCATGCAAGTCAGTACCAAGAAGGGATTCTTTTGTTGTTGAGCAAGAGAAAAACGCTGGTGTCTGCTAGCCTTATGAGTCTACCTGCCCTCCAGGCAACTAAGAATAAAAATGAATACACACCGGACATGTAACTTTCTTGTACGCTGCGCCCAGGTTAGTGAATTGTCCACCGTTGATACTCATGTATTGCAGTGCACAATTTCCCATCCATTAATGGAGAGGAACCACCACTAGTCAGATATTCTAAAAAGCACTTTATTTATTTTTGCATTTTTAAAAATTATTATTATTTTTGTAAACATTTACTTGCCGATATCCTATCAGGTACGTGATTACACTATAACTGCTTTGAACATGACGACACGCATCGTGTTTGGGAATGATCGAGAGGAACACAAACTCTGGAGACGGCGGCAGAGAGAGGCGTGCGCTCTTGTGGTTTGGTGACCTTTGCCCTCCACCCATGCATGCTGTACTCTTCAGACAGGCTTTCATTTGGAAGCAGGAGAGTTATTCTGGCTCTAAATTACTGCCTTCCAACCCAACTGACACACACACACTGGTGCACGACAAAAACATCGCTTTCTGTCTCTGTCTTATCCTTTAGGATTTTTTTTTACTTTTATGAGCGTGTCTCCATGCAGGCTGCACAGGGAGACTATCAGAGATATGTGTATGTCTGTGTGTGAGTGTGTGTGTGTGTGTGTTTTGCATGTTTTTTTGTTTGCTATGCGTGCATAATACCATTTGAGTGTTACCACAGCAGACATGCTTCTGTGACCAAAGGCCTCATCTCTGTCTCGGCTCTTTGATCCGCTGTGTGTGTCTGTCTTTGTGTAGTGCATGTCTGTGTCTGCTCTGTGTTTTTGCGGTGGTATTTGTTGTTTTGCCTTTGCTTGCGTCCGTGTGTGTGTGGATGGTCGTGCTTGTGCTAATTAAAGTTTTTGATTTTGTTTTTATATATTAACACAGTATCTTACTTCTTAAAGGAACAGTCTGGCATGAAAAATGTCATTTAAAGCCAGTTTCCATTTACCACAAATGTCTGGAGACTGACATTTGCATCTTTTAGCGTTGCACTGACGCTGCTGTAGCTAACGAGTAAAAGAAGTCTCACGCAAAATGTTTCCTATACATGTTTCATATACATATCATTCTATCGATCTATGCAGTATCGGGTATAAATAAGTGAGTTCAGTTCAAATAACCGTAATGATTCGTGTTTACCAGCTCATAGTGGAACTTTGAATCATTCACATAACTTTAAACATCAAAATTAGTCCATGTACCCATGGAGTAAATGTCATAAAGGGTCCAGAGCAGCTACCGTATTGTACATCGTTATTTACATGTACCTCCGATGACCCGTGCAGTGTGAATGCTAAATGTTTAGTTTGAAATCGTGTGTCAACACAGCTCTCCTGCCCTGAGCAGGGAAACTCCTCTTCACGCTAATTAACTTATTTGTAATGATATTTACACTAACCCAGTAAGACTCAATAGTACTGCACATTGCACTTTTCATATCTGCATCAGTCACTTTATAATATGGAACTCATTTTTGCTGCCAGTATTGCTGCAATACTTGTGCTGCTACATTACACAATAGCTTACAGTTTACAGACCATGTTCTGTGTATCTATTGCCCTGTGTATTTATTGTTTTTCACTCGTCTCACACTGTTCCATGTTGTACCATGGTCCTGAAGAACTGCCATTTCACTCCACTGTATACTATGTAAGCTATATAGAGGAATGGCGATTAAAAACCCACTTGACTTGACTTGATATTTGTTCTGGGTTGGATCCAGGCGCCCCAAGGTGTTCCGCCCACTCTGCTTAATTGGTGGCGGGTTTGCTATTGCACCATTGGAGGATCAGACAGGCTGATGACAAGGTTTCTGCCACTTAATTGGTTCTAATTATGAACCATAAAATTAAGGAACCCACAAGGTTCTCTCTGTCGCCATCTTCCTTTCATGTCCGCCCACACGCCGGCCTGTAATTCTCAGAATTACATTATTAACGATCTCTGAATCAGTAATCAGATACTTTTCTGCATAATTGTTTTTTATGGGTATTTTTCTGTCTTCCAGCACTTTTTTTTTTTTTAGTAGTATTTTTATTTATTTATTTTAGCGTTTGTTTTCTCTCTCTGTCTCTCAGGAGGGTGTTGGAGGAGGCCCCTCTGATGACTCAGTCTTTAAGGGAAGCTCAGAAGAAAGAGAAGATAGATAGGTATCCCAAGGTGAGCCTCCTTCTTGTCCATGCCAATACTCTGATCCCGGCTCTCTTGCCCATGTAGCTCACTCCTCTTGTGGTTCACTTGAATAGTGTTCACTTGAGCATGGATTTGTAGGTCACCTTTTTGAGCTATCCACCTGTTCTTATATGACTGCTGTTATTTCATTTACATAATCAGTAACCCTTTATTTAATGCTATTTTAATCCTCCTGTATTACAGGTGGTGCTGAGAATTCAGTTTCCTGACAGACGAGTCCTCCAGGGCTTTTTTAGACCACTAGAAACAGGTTGGATTGTCTTTCTGAAAGAGCATGCGCTGCACAATTTATTTAAGCCTTGACGAGAGTGAAAAAGAAAACGCTAAATGAGTAATGTGCTGATCATGTTTAGTTCAGTCTCACTAGCAAGAGACAAATCAAAAGGCAGCCTGTGGCATTTCCTGTGTAAATTTGTGACGAGCCCTGATTTCAGTGGCAACATTCAAATTGAGATATTCTTAATTGCATGTAGATTAGTCATGGCATATTAAAGTTAATGTGGAGATGACATCTCGGGAGGGCGGCGAGAAGACAAAAACAACTTTGCAAGCCTACAAGCTTTCATACTCTCTGCGGTTTCATGTTGGCGTTCACATACAAGTGCCCCAGTACTGCCGGTGATGCTGTTACAATTTCACGAAGATTGTCGCTTCTCAAAGTCTTCCTTCTTGGAATGATTTGCCTTGGGCAGGTCACATAGTGTGTTCATGCGCAAAGTTTGTCCAGCTGCTATGTGCATGAGACCATGATCAAGCCTATGTACTACGTCTCTTTGAGCCGCAGTTAATTCATGTTGTTTGTGAAAGCCAGCCAAACGTCATCTCTGCATGAAATATGTGAGGCCTTAAAAACCAACAACCACTGTTACATATGTTCCTGGGTTTTATTACAATGTCAGAATGCATGCTAATGTACAGGGTGTCCCAAAATTCTCCATACATGTTTGCCAGCACCATGTCAGTTCTGTCTTCGTCAGTGGATGTTCGTGGACATCCACTTCTCGGTTGGTCTGCAACACTTCCAGTCTTTTTGAATTCGTTAATAATTTTGGCAACAGTGTCGTGTGTGATGCGCTTGCCATGTTCCCTGTTAAAGTCCATCGCAACCTTGCGACAGCTTCCTGATCCAGCCATGGGAATGATTTCAATACGTTCTTCTTTTGTCAAAGGCGTTCTTAAAGGCTATCTGAAAAAAAAAATCTATATTATATAAACTAAGTATGAAAAATATTGGAAGACGTTTTGCTAAAAAGTGTTCATTTCCCCTATATATGGAGACTTTTGGGACACCCTGTATTATACATCATATATAGTAACATCAGAGACTCAATGAAAACACACAGTACACTACTAATCAAAAATTTGGACACACTCGCACCTAGAAAGCTTTTCTTCATTTTTCCTTCTATTTCTATTCCTACATTTTTCCTAATAATGTATTTAGGAATATAATTTCCTAATCTGCTTCTGTTCATTAATTTTAGAATAATGATTAAGACATTTATATTGGGTGAATTAACACATATATAGAATTATGCAGTGACCAGGAAAAGAGCTAGATTTAATAAAAGTATTATATATTTTACATTCTTAACAGTATTCCTGATGAACCTTTCCATATTCTTGGCATCTTTTCAGCCAGCTTCAACCAAGAAGCCTTTCTTAAGGTTCTGAAACAGGCCAAGTTCCTCACTGTGTGTCCTAAATTAGAAACGAAAGCTTCAGTTTATATACTCGCTAGTGTGTCCAGACTTTTGACTGGTAGTGGTGTCTTATAAAAGTACATTCTGTGTACTTTGTATTCTCTTTGTAGTCGCTTTTCTGAAGCAGTTTGTAAGGACTCATCTACAGGATCCTGATCTCCCCTTCTATCTATGTGAGTATAGAGACACTATTATACACACAACTGAGACCATCATTACACCATTTCTGTTGGTGTCTGTGTGAACTGAGGTGTGTGTGTGTGTGATCATATTCTCTTGTCTTGTCAGTCATTGCCCCTCCTAAAACCAAGCTCGACGACCCCAGCACTACTCTGTTTCAGGTGAGACACAGACTGTGTTTTTGAGTGGACATGTGCTTTGTGTAGCACTGTCCTGCAGGCCCACATCTGTTTGTGTGTTATTAACATTTACATGTGTGTGGTTTGGTTTCCATTATGAATAAACAAATTCACTCCCATGGCCCTTTCAGCAACTCCCACTACGCATGCATAGAGTTCATTTTGGTTCAGACATTATTTCTTTTGTCACCTTTAACAGATTTTGGGGTTCGATTTCCATCTTGTTGTAAAATGTCTAATAGAGTTCACAAATTGGTGCTTTGTTTACATTTCTCAGCATCACCGAACCAGTGGAAACTCGGTTTGTGGTCACTGTGACTTTTTAAGTCATTTTGGAACACATTTGAGGCTGATGTTAATATTCTTAATGGCTTTGTCTTGCTTCCACTATCACCGTGTCTTTACGTTGTTCACATAAGAGACAGGTAAACCTGTTCAAGTGGTCATGAGATCATTGTTGTTAGTCTGTTGTTGGCATCAATATTTTCAATTGCCTAGCACTTCCACTCACGACCACTTGTGCAACAGACGTGTTGTAATGTTTTGTGGGCGTCTGTGGCTCAGGTGGTAGAGCGGGTTGTCCACTAATCGTAGGGTTGGCGGTTCGATTCCCAGCCCACATGACTCCACATGCCGAATTGTTCTTGGGCAAGGCACTGAACCCCAAGTTAGCGCCTTGCACACACATTGGTGTGTGAATGGGTGAATGAGACACAGTGTAATCGCTTTGGATAAAAGTGCTATATAAGTGCAGACCATTTACCTTTTAACATGTCATGTAATTCTGGTTCAGGGGATTTGTGGAACCTTGATATGGAGATTTATCGTCAATCTTTTAGTAAAGTTGTGTGTAAATGTTTTGTAGGCTAAACCAAAAAAAAAAAAAATACCACCAGATAAGTTTCAGTAAACCTGTTTTTTTTGTTCACCTTAATAATCAGCCATAAAGGACCAGTCATGCTTGTAGCACAGCTGATTTACATTTAATGATGCCCACAAAACTCCATATTGCAGAGAAAGCTGAAAATGACAAAATGATGACTAAATAGCGATAGAGCATCTCCTAAGAGTGACAAGTCCCAAGTCTCCCAGTAATGCAGCTCAGCCATTGCAGCTAAATGGCTAGTGGGGCAGTGGTAGCTCAGTGGTTAAGACATTGGACTTCTGTTTGGAAGGTTATGAGTTCAAATCCCATCACCGCCACTGCTAGACCCTTGAGCAAGGCCCTTAACCCCCGGCTGCTCACTTGTATAAATGAGATAAATGTAAGTCACTCTGGAAAAGGGCATCTGCCAAAGGCCATAATTGTAAATGTTTTATATGGTGCCATTTCTTTTATCTAAATTGAATAGCTAGTCCATCCATCCATCCATCCATCCATTTTTTAAACCGCTTTTCCTACTGGTTCGCGGGGAACCTGGAGCCTGTCCCAGGGAGCATGGGGCACAAGGCGGGGTACACCCTGGACGGGGTGCCAATCCATTGCAGGGCACAATCACATACATTCACACAGCTATTCATACACTGGAGGTGTGAGGCAAACGTGCTAACTGAATAGCACGTCTTATGTTTTAATGTATGGATTTTGGATTTTCCATCTTTTCAGTCATAAAAATAAAAAGTTAATAATAAGTTTTAAAAATGTCTTTAAATAAATAAGTGATTTCAATTTCCCAACATAAACACTATCTAAATTTGCACTAACTCATACAAATTATTTCATGAAGCTGCATTAGTCTGTAGGTTTACACAAAGTTTTTCTATACCAAACAGATTTTCACGAATGGCAAATTTCTTGTGTAAATGCAAAGGATTTACAAATAAATTAATTCGTATTCAGCTTGCTAAGTGAGGTCCAATGTCACTGCAAGTCAGTTTTGCTACAAATAACTTCTTGTACCTTTTAAAACTGCTAGAATATAAAATGTTGAGTTTTGTTCAGCGTCTAATTGGTTCGGTTCAGGTTTTGGACAGGATTTGATTCGGATTTACTAGGAATCAGATTCAACGCTTGATGTGTGACAGGAACTCCCAGTTTATGTCCAATTAATGTTCTCTAACGTACACAAACCTCTACTTTTTTCCCCACCAGGATTAACCATTTATTTATTTATTTATTTATTTATATACTTTATACAATCCCAAGAGCTCTGGGTTTCATCCTTTCACTAACCGAGCCAGAATTCTTCAAGCTGTTGCCAAGTTACGCAAAACATCAAAGAGGCAACGACGACAGACTTTAAGAACACCGATCTGGTGCATAAACACATGACACAAACTGGCTGTCATTCAACATCACACAAATTCACGGAATATAAAATACATTAGTGATGTATTTTATATTCTGGCAAATACCAGCGTTTTGGGGCCTGGTGTTGGCCTCAGTGTTGATACACTGTATTCGATCAGTGTATGCCTACTGCTCCTCTCTCTTATGCTTTACAACAGACTGCGAGTCAAGCCAGGCTTTCAGTGGACTTATGGATTAGGTTAGCATCAGAGGCTTAGTGGACCAGGAATGAGGGAGTGGTGGATAGAGTAAAAAAAAAAAAAAAAAAAGAAGTATGTGGATAGAAGAGGACAGGCTGGCTTGAGGCACCTCTCCTCTCTGTTCAAAGGGAAAGGGCCGGAATGTTCTCCGTGTTTGCCCTGACCTCAGCTGGCTTTCATTTAGCCAGGTGGAAACTGGCATATGGGGGGTGCTTTGATCCCAACCCTCCTCTTTTTCACTCTCTCTCTTTTCATGAGGCTGCTTTTGGGACAGTTGTATATAAAGTAGCTGTCTGGAAATCCTGATGCAAGGAACGGTTCTAGTTATCTTTGTTTTAGTAGTGGTACTATTTAGAGGAGTCCAGTACTCCTCTCTTGTCCAGTATCATCTTCACTGTCTCTGGCACTCCATCTCTCCAGCCTACTGTCCAGCATCATGCATTTGAAGTACATGCTAGAGGTTTCTTTTTCTTTTCTTTCCTTTTTTTTTTTTTTAATGGGTATTCTTCTTTATTTTAAGGACCTTTTGATAAGCTCAAACTTTCAATTTTCCTAAACTTTTCACTTTCCTAAAATAAACGTTCTACTTTTGTAACTGAGTAGTGTGTGTAAGTCTGCGCGTGGCTCTGTGGTCACTTGCTTCCCAGAAACCAGCACTGTGATGGCTTATGATGGCTTTTGAGACCCAGCAATGATCAGGACTTACCACTTATCCATCTCTGCACACACAGTTATAAATACACACGCACACACACACATGCCTAATGTAGAATCTCTTGTTTTTAAAATAACATCCGGAAATTAAGGATTGCCTCAGGAGCCACTTACTCACTGCATTTGTGACCACTACATGTGTGTCCCACAGAGCTTCCCCCACAAACACACGCACTCGGAGAACCATCAAAACCAAGCTGAGAACCAAAACAGCCATGGCATGAGAGATCGCGGCAACCACAGGACATTTCACATTCCCTCTTTTTCCTCTCTCTGTTTTTCTTTGTGTAGCCAGATGGTATATAGACTTACTCCTTTGGTGTTCTTCTCTTGTTGTTTAATTACAGGGCATAGGGAAGGAAATTCTTTCCTTTATTGTGTATTTTCTGTGTCTTGTTTTCGTCTTCTGGAAGAGCGGGGGCTCCTTTGTAGTATCCCCAAGCGTTTGATTGGCTGTGTCTGTGTGTGTATATGTATGTCTCTTCACACACAAACACCTTCATCAGTTATGTTCTTTATTCTCACATCCTCGCTTTTTTGTTTTTCTTCTATCTTACTTCCTTTACCTACTCGTCGCGCCCTCTCTCCCTCCACCATCTCTCAAATTTTTGTCTCTTTTTCTTCTGTCTCTATCTCTGTCACCCTCTATTAGGACTTAAAAGCATTAAAGGCACACAACAGAATCTTTAATCACTCTGTGCCATGTCACGGAAGGAATGTTTCCCATCACAGGCAGCCTTTGATACAACCCCCCACACACACCAGCCCCTCTCTCTCCCCTCCACCGCTCAAACGGGAGGCATTCGTGGCTTTGTGGGGACAGAATGCTTGGTAGCCCATTTAAACACATTGTTTTCCCCCTCAAAGAGCCCTAATAATAGCAATTAGGACACAGCTCTATCCATTATAGTGCCAGGGCAGGGTGCAGAGGGCTACAGCCTTCATCCATGCTCCTGTGTGTGAGAGAATGTTTGAAGGAATTAAAGCCACCTTAAAGTTTAGAAAATTAGTTTTCATGATTAAAGCCAACTTCTGTCAACTTATTTTTAGAATTAGCTTCTTTCTGTAGTGAATTTATCATCGGGAAAGAAAAGAACAGTGTTGATGCTTTCAACTGAGTGTGTGTGTGTGTGTGTGTGTGTGTGTATATATGTATATATATATATATATATATATATATATATATATATATATATATATATATATATATATATATATGTGTGTGTGTGTGTGTGTGTGTATATATATATGTGTGTATATGTATATATATATATGTGTGTATATGTGTGTGTGTATATATATATATATATATAAAATATCTGCTTGGTTTAAGTTTAACTAGTCTATATTAGGAATAACCTGACGTACGAATGATAATTAGCAAAGTGACTTCTTTATTGTTTACTCATGAGTGACCATGAGCAAAACTGTATCCAGCATTTTATTACTAGCTTTTTTTATTTTATTTTAAACAATCATTTTTATTATAATCACAGTTTTCACCTGTGGCGTCTACACCTAGTGCTGGAAAATTTCCGTTAATTAACCTGTAGCCCACATGTGCCCACTTTAAACCTACAGCACGACGCTGCGACAGCAGGTACCATATATAATATTTATATATGGTACTCTTTATAATATGATACGATGCTATTCCGTGCATCTTTTGTAAAAGAGCTAGAATTGACAAAGCAGAGGTTTTGGGAGGTGCCACTGCCAGTCGGTATGTGATCTGACACAGAAACTTGGTTAATGCTTTTCACTTGACAGATATTTAGTTTCACGCAGAATTTTTGACATGATAACTAATGCTTTAATTTGACCAGAGTTAGGACCGATCATGTGACAGGCAAGTGTTTTTGTGTTGTGACATACAGTATAAGAGCCACTCATGTTCCAATATGCAAAGGCAGGCAGTGCAGTTTGCACTGGGACACTGATTGGTAAATGGGCAGGTGTGTGTCGGGTTGGGGACATTTTCTAATTTGCATATTCCTCAAGTCAATATTACTTGATGAGGCCTATGTGTAGAACTGGTAAGCAATTTATTATTTAATAGACAAAAAAATTATTTCAAGCTGGATTGAGATTGATATCCAAATGATCCAGGTTTACAAACAAACAGGGTTTATATAATGCTGTTTTAAATGTGTTTTACTGTATGTCTGCTCATATCATGTCTTCATGTGTTTGAGTTAAATTTGTACCCAGACCATGCTTGTAACTTCTTTTGCTACCTTGCATTACTCCTGTAATTGTTCCATTTATTGGATACAGTGTGGAGTACATGTTTATAGTGACATCATTGTGTTTCCTGTCTGCCCTCTCCTCTCCCAGGCCAACCTCTTCCCTGCTGCTCTCGTGTACTTTGGCTCGGACGTGAAGACAGGTTTGTTCACAGCGACTTCCATTTTTGTTTGTCTCTTTTATCTTCTGTCCAAAGCAATGACCTCAAATTAATCCTGTTTACTGAAAGCACCCTCTCCCCAGAGGGCATCCTGGGTAACTGTAGAGCCGACACCAGATACAGCGTAATGTAGTGGATGCTTTAGTCTGCTGTGTTGGAAGCAGTTAGTCAGTAATATCACTCTTGTCATTTATGCAGAAGAATAGAAGCCAAGGTCGCTGAAAAGTATGTAATGGATTGTGTGTGTGTGTGTGTGTGTGTGTGTGTGTGTGTGTGTGTGTGTGTGTGTGTGTTTGACAGAGTGCTATTTGCGCAGTGATCTTGTGGACGGCAGTGTCTCTGCCCTGCAGGCTGATGAGCTCATTGCTGGGTATGATATTCTTCACAATTCTTTACTTTATAACTTTAATAGGCAGCAATTTCCCTACACATTAATCAGCAGTGTTGCATTAAATATGGAACAGCAGCAACACGCATCATGCTTAACTATCTTGAGTTCTAGACACCTGAAGAAACAAAAATGTGTCTGACTTTTCTCCTCAATCCAAATGTAGGCAATCAGGTGTCCAATATTTGCTTTTTTAGTTTTCTACCAGAGTTAAGAGGCCAAAGCTGGTAACTAGGCTGGCATGCCTAAAATTGCATTTCCGCAAATTGGAACCATATTATTATCCAAATCATCTCTGACATACAGTTCTAGATGCAAACATTGACCAACTCCACTAAACTGATTCTTGTATGTGCTGATACCAAGCTTTATACTGAGGAAGAAAATGATTCATCAATATGCTTCTTTTTCTCTATTTTTATAGAAAACCACATGTCGTACAGTGTTATAAACCACAATCTAAAAAAAGAAAGTCTTTCTGACATACTGAACAACTAGACATGGTTATTTTTTGAGTGTGTGGTGATTTAGACCAGGAGTTCTGGTCTTTCTGCAGCGAGGGATCTCATTTTAAAAACAGAAATCTATCGAATCCCTCAGTATAGTTTTTTTTTTTCATGAACATAATCCAACTATTCACATAATAGCCTATTTTGACTATTCACCCGAAATTAGAGCCATACAGTCTTTTTCTCCTGAACTTTCCATTCACAGAACACATTCTTTAGATTTCAGATTGTACAATCATGTGGGGAAAAAAATAAGTACACCCCATGGAAATTGTTGGCTTTTTTTGACATATTCGGACAAGCAAACATTTGATCATCTTTGAAACAATGCCTAAAGTTGATATATTTAAACAAATCCACAAGGGAAATGAGCTTTTTCAATCATTTATTCAAAAGAAATATCAATAGATGTGAGATTCTTCTGTGGAAAAAGTAAGTACACCCTTGGCCTCAGAAGCTAGCATTGCCCCCTTTAGCATAAATAACTTCTATAGGCGTATTGCATAATTGTCCACCAGGCTTACTGGGATTTTTGACCACTCTTCCATGCAATATTCACCTAATCTTGAACACCTGATTCTAATTTTATGGATTTAAAGGTGTGATAAATGTAGGGATGTACTTTCCATGTGACTGATCTGGTTTTTTTTGTTCATTTAAATTGTGAAAATTACTACAAAATGTTGATTTTATGTGTCATTTGATAGAGTTCATCACCTTTATTAATAGGCACTGTTTCAATAATGATAAAATGTTTGCTTGTCCAAATATGTCAAAAATGCCAACATTTTCTATGGGGTGTACTTATTTTTTCACTTGACTATATATAGGCCTGCCTCGTTTTAAGTTATTGAGGTTTGGCTTAAACTCATTCAATTCAAGTGATTAGTCAAATAGGCTAATAAATATAAGAATATTGATAATGATGGATTAAGATTTCCACCGCTGTAACCAAATTTAAAGTCTTGGACCTCTGACTATGCTTCACAGACCCCTGGGAGTCCCTGGACCGCGGTTTGAGAACCATGGTTCTAGACATCTAGCTTGCACAATGTGAAACTGATGGATATAAGCTTCATTTTCTTGTCAACAACATTATCCTCAAAGCTCCATTGCAATATTGCAGAAGCTAATTTCTGACACTGAACGTGTCTTGGCTTGAGGAAGTTTTGTTTTTAAAAAAAAAAAAAAAAAGTGGCCAAGCTGTTGCTTTCATGAAGGATGGTTACAATCCACACAATTCACTACACTGCCAAGTGTGAAAATGGCAAAGAGGTGAAACTGAGGACCTGGTCCAGTCGCTTACTCACTTTCCAATCTTTTATACGCACGCCAGCATTAGTCACTACAGTTTCAGAATGAGCTTGTGCAATCGCTTTAGTGATTCTCTCTCCCCATCACTATATGACGGCTGTTTTTCTGTGAGGATAGTCATTGGCCTGGCTGGTATGCCTTTGAGGTTCAGTCCAAATGGGAGTGTTGCACTGAAACCGCAGGTGCCCCCTTCCTCACACACACCTTCATGACCCCCATTCCGCCCTCATCCCCCCCCCCCCCCCCCATGCAAATACATTTCCCCTCGTCGTCTCTTGTCTAAAGATAGAAGCTCATTTCCTAGTATCGCTGCTCCATCACACACACAAACACGATTCCCTCCCACCTGTCTCATTCACTCCTTCATCAGGGCAAACACACACGGACACCCTTCTCCAGGATTCGCTTCAAAGAGGAAGCCATTTCCTGCTGCTGCCTGACATGACATGTCGGTATGATGACTTAATGTAACGATCAGATGTACTCCCTGTCACGCATTCGGTTAGAACATATTGCATTGTTGGAATACTGTTTAGATTTTAATTCCCTTTATATCACAATTCTTGAATCAGCAGGCATTGATTTAATTCTCTATAACAGCAGCTCTGACAGTAGCTTGTTTCTATAGTAACAGCGCATTCACAGGGACCTGTATGGTGGACGCTCGCACATAAAAGCATGTAATTGTTGATACAGGGAAGTTCTCTGTAACCTTTATGGAAGGAGTCTCCAGTGTAAGCACTTTGTAATGGTCAGAGGTAATGTTTTCGGAAGTCTTGAGAACAGAGGACTTTGCACTTTGCGGTTATTCTGTAACATGACAAGCCAAATAAGACAAGTCATTCTTTACTAAAAATTAAATAAAATAAAAAACCACCAGCCCATCACTGATTATTTTCCTAAAATAGCATGCCCTGCCATACTTTATTCTTTACTTATGTAATTTTATTCTACTGTTAGACACTTAGCATAAGTCAAAACATGCAGTTTGTAAGCTTTTCGAATAAATGCCACTTATTGCTTGATGTCTGAGAAGTAATCAGTTTTCTAATTTTAAAAGTATTTCTAGGGAACAGTGATTTTTTTTTTTTGTTTGTTTGTTTTTTTGGATTTGCTCTTTCTCTGTGGCTGAATTTCAAATGACCTACTGTTGGCCACATTCTTTGGTTTGTGCTTCTGGGGGAGGTCTTGGAAGAACCCGAAGCTTTTCTTTCAGAAAAGTAAAACCTCCTTAAGAAGCTTAAATCCTTAATGATACAAAAAAAAACTTTGACAAACCTTTATTATTTAATGGTGTAAGATTTACACCACCATTATATTATACCCTATATAGTGAGCATGTGTAGTAACCAGGAAGCCATTTAGGATTCAGCCTAACAGTAAGTTAGAGGGAATTATTCCAGAATGAAGATGAGTTGAGGTGGTGGATTTTTACATGGACCCCAGTTGAAGAAATACAATGTACAACATGTTATTGGGTATAAATAAATAAAGCATGTCAATCAGTTATCAATCATGTAAGGAATGAAAATATTTGATAGAGGTATAATATTTTTTTTTTGTCAAAGCTATTTGATATACATTCAAATATTGACTGTATACAAGTCAAATGAAAACCTTAAAAGTGTATAATTGAAAGCATCCAAAAGCTTTTCAGAGGATAAAAAAGGGATAAAGTTACAAATTGACAGTGCGAAATAAAATAAAAAACGTAAGGTTTTCATTTGAGTCACCCTCGTATTTTACTATAATTTGATATAGACAGCTGAAAGCATGCTAGATTGCCCCAGATATGGTGCGGTATGTGAAACGATTCCTCTCTCCTCACCAGTTTTATAGACTGTATCAACTGTTCCTGTCAGCATGGACTTAAGAGATGTGCATGGTTATTAGTCCGTGTGAGGCATGACCTCAAAGGTATTCCGCGCTCGGTACAGCATGAGGCTTCTCTCTGTTGGAGGTTATGGATGTTGGTACAGGAGCAGCAGGTGGCTGGTGTCCCACTCTGCGGAAATAGCCGGAAAGATTAAGATGTTTGCACTGAATTGGCTCTACACAGGAAGCTTCTAATAACAGCAGCCTCTCAGGAGGTCACGCCCTTTCACCTCTTTACTCTCTTCACCTTCACATGAAAGCGTTCAGCGAGGCAGGGTTAACCCTCGAAAACACACACTCGCACTCCTAAATGCATCCTCCAGCATAAGAGCACTTTTTTGGGAAGCAAAGGATCGGAACTTATCTCGTTAAGCCTCTTTCTTTTTCTTCCCTCTTCCTTCCTATTGCTCTCTAAATGTCTGATATCCTCCCCTTTAATCTCTTTCTCTCCCCCCTCCTTTTTAATCTCCCTTCTTCCCGTTATCCCCCCTCCCCTCTTTCTCAGCTGTATGCCCAGGTCTCCAGCTCCATCCTCCAGTTCACTACCCCCTGAGGACTCCCTCGCTCTGCACACCGAGTCTAATGAAGCTCCCAGGAGCCAGGAGAACCCAGAGGACCCCAGTGATGAGCAAAGCCAAGCACCCAAACCGGTCCGCACAGACCCTGCAATGGTGCCCAAGTGGCTCAAGCTGCCAGGTGTGTCCCAGTGCACATCACACTTGTAGATGGTCTGTGATAGTACACACTCCAGGAAGTATTAAAATACTAAAACTGTGTCCGGGTGAGATGAGAACATTTTGGCCGCTGTTTTATCTTAGTTGTTGCCACAGAAAAGATTGCTATTTATGTCTTACTTTAAGATGCATTTGTGGTGACCGGGCCATGATTGAATAGTATTTGAAATGCATACAGTGTGTAGTGTGATCGGAATTTGATGAAATCATGCCGAGCGACTCCAGAGATCGTCTTAGTCACACTATGATAGGATCCCAGGCAGGTGTAAACTAGAGATAAGCATGAGTACTCCCGAGTGATTGCTAGGCCTGTCACATGATCACATCTCCTAATCTCAGTTATTTTCTGATTAATTTCATTTCATTCTGCAGTTATGTGCTTTCATATAATTCTTTTCAGGCAGTCAGGTAAAGTACATTAGCAAACACAGAATTAATTGATTTTTATCAAATTTCTGTCATTTATATTTGAATGACTTTTCTTGGTCTTGATCCATAGACTATTTATAAATAGGTTTTCTTGTGTACCAAAGTGCCACAGTAAGTTATTCGCCCTTGGATTTTATTCAGACTTTAGTACACATTATTATCTACAATTTGCTTACATGTTCAATGTCAATATAAGGTTGCTCTTCATAGAGAGTGGGTATGCATTACACTACTGTAATGAGAGACATAAAATCAACAGAAATAATGAATGGCTAGAAATTACTATTTCATAATGTAATCAAAAGGCCTAGTGACAGCAATAATTGATCGTGACCATTCATTCATTTAGGTAGGTAGGTAGTTAGTTAGTAAGTTAGTTAGTTTAGGTAGGTAGGTAGTTAGTTAGTAAGCATCAACTGAAGTCATTCTCAGACTGACAACATGACATCAATTCTTCCATAAATTCTTCCCTAATCTTCATCTTGAGTTTTGTGATTGGGTGCAGTGGCATTTTGGTCCAGTACTTTTGGTCTACAGTGATGATGGATGGACTAAATATGGTTCCAAAACTCTTGAAAAATGCTCCAAAATTCTTGGCAGAGAAAAAATTTAAATTACAGTAATAATAACATTCTGCAATCCTTCTCCTGCCATTACCGTATATCATCTGCCTGACATCTCACAGTTTACTCAGTTAGATTATTTGTGTATTTAGCTGGAGCAACAAGAATGAGTACAGAATAGAGAGGACTCATAAATCCCAGATATCACATGCAACATATTAATAGCTTAAAGGTGTTCAAGGTGCAAGGGCCTGAGTTTTTGTACTTATTCTGTTTTGTTACTTCTTATAGCTTATAGACAGATCAGACATTCAAGAAAGCTTAAATTGTCCTACAGTAGTAATCTATACCAGACCTACAGTATTCTCCCTAACCCTCTTATTCATCTGTCCAAACCACAAGGACTCAAACTGCCCACTTTACTGCTTGAGATAAGACTTCCACAATACAGTGCGTTCCTTCCTACCATGTCTCTTCCTGTCCCTCTCTCTCTCTCTCTCTCTCTCTCTCTCTCTCTCTCTCTCTCTCTCTCTCTCCTGCTCTCTTGCTCTCTCTCTCTCTCCCTCCCTCCCTCCCGCTCGCCTCCTCCACCACCACCACATCGCTGCACAGTCCACGAGAGTCTGGGCCACATGAAGAGACTCAGGGCCTCCTCCCCATCTGTTGTGTGCTATGCTGCGGTCACGGTGGCGCTCCGTCAATGATCCGTTTTGTGTTCTCGTGTCTTTTATTGTCCTTTATTGTGTTTTTCTGGATGATTCTCACACACAGTGCAGCCCTTTTGTCTTCAGGGATGGAAAAAAAAACACAAAGACAAAGAAGAATGTCTTGGAAGTTCAGAATGTTTAACAGTTGTATTGGCATAACCATTTCACCATATGTTTTCAAACACTATGCACCGGCACCAGGTTTTATAAGAGGCTATTTGAGTGTCTGTTCCAGTGGACTGGATGTGTCCAACGAAAACTTTATTGCACTGTTGAAAATTGTCTTAAAAATTGTTGTCAGTGTAGAATCCAAAAATGGAAACTGTGGTGAATTGTCTTAAAATGCATCTGTTTTGTTTTGGTAGTAACCAACTTTGAAATGACTGCTGGCACACTTAATGTCTTTTTTTTTTTTTTTTTTTTTAATCCATTGTGAGTAGAATATTATTTGAATAAACATGATAAATTTAGCATTTCATATAAAAGTCACGTTTAAGAAATTTCCTCCTGAAGTAAAAAAATAAATAGTTCACAGATTGTTGATTTGTCTTCTAATTTTTTTTATTTAATATATTTTAGGAAAGAAGTAACGACCATGAAGTCATTAGATGTTTAAGAAGAGGACTGGAGACTGGCTTCCTCAGTAGGCAAATCCTCGGAGGGCCCTTGATGATGTCAATAACAAAAACAAGATGTTGAAAGCACATAGCTGCCAATGCAAATAGAGCCAGCCCTATATTTCTGTGGTGATTAATGAGATGCTTTGTTCATTAAAGCTGAGATGTCAGTTGCCAATGATTACTACTGTTGTTCCATTCTTGAAAGCAGTTTCCCAAATATATCAGGATCAATTATGTATGGAGCAGCCTTCAGATAGAATAGTATATTTCCTGAATGCAGAGCACTGTTTAGAGTCTGAGTCTTATTTCATTACATTTTAGGGGGGAGATTTTTTGGTTCATATGGCATCTGGGACTGTTTCACCAGGTGAGCTGCGGCTGCATCTGTATCCACCTTAAAAATGTGAATCGCTTGTGACAGACGTTTTTCAAGACCCTTAACCATGTCAGTCAGAATCATTTCAGTTTTGCATGGATTGACCCCTGGGCTACAACCAACAATGGATACTGCTGCATTGAAAAAGTATGTCTGTTGGTGTATATACTAGGCTTGCGAGATACGATGATTTAATCGTCTCTATACTGCGATGAAATCTAGTGATGTTTACACTGATTATATTGTACATAACCTGCAAACCTTTTCACATTTTTCATAGGAGCGCCTCAATTTAACATTGGAGTACAATAATACGAGCTGTCCCTATTATACATGTCAAAAGAGCATTTTTCCCCTCTCCAATCAAAAGGGGCGATGAGCAAATCGACATGTGACTCTGGACTGATTTGAGCAGGTGTTCTGAACTCTTGATATTATCTGACACAACCTGGAAGCCCCGCCCCCTTTCCCTATCTCACATGCCCTAGATTCTGCATTACTGTGTTTTTGGGATTTCGTAATTGTAGCTGCCAACCAGCTTTTTCCCAAATTCACAGCTCGTATTCTGCCCTCCAACACGCTCCTTAAATCTGAAATGCTGGAAATTTTACTTCAGTTCTGGATGATTAAATCGGTTACTGCTATTATTTTACTTTTTAAGTCATAAGCAGGGATGACTTAAAAAGCCTAGTACACACTAGAAACTATGGTAGCATACATTTTAAGCCACAATGAGTACCAATTGAGTATCCTGGTATCAATATTGATGTTATTTTTATTGCTCTATTCAAGGAACAAGTGTAGTCAGGAAAAACACGGTGCTGAAAATCCCAGATGAGGTGGATGCTGTCCTTCAGAGACTTTCCCTTTTGGTCACTCTGCGCTTTAAACGTATTCTTCAGGTAGCTTTGAAGTTCACAGCCCCACTGCTTCTAAAAGCACACACACACACACACAAACACTCTCGCTCTCTTCTTTCCTTTTTAGAAACCAAACTACTCTGCTGCCCATCTGAGAGAACTTCAAAGTGTCCAGAGGGGGTAGCCTGGTGCTCCTGGCACTTGTCATTCCTTAACTAGCTGACCGCCCCTTTCATGCCCTACTCTTCCCACCCTCCTTCCCCATCCAGCCCCCTAATTACTTCCAGCTGTGCACGGCTCTTTGAAGAGCTGGTGGGAGTGGTAGAGACAGGGCACATGCTGCACGCACCTGCTGGGTGAACTCGAGGCCCATGTGCAGGTGACCGTGGAAGAGGTTACGGATGAGTGCTCTTGATAAAACCCCCGAAAAATGTGCTTTTTTTAGCTTCTCAAAGCATTTTACCCAGACAGACTTAATATAATAATCATCATTATTTAACCATGCTTAACTCCAGGCAGGATGTTTGAGTGACAATCAGTGAGGGCCTCATTATGCAAAAGCATCATAGAGCTATGAACGTCATAACAGCAAAAGCGTCACACAGGCGCAGTTACTTAATAATGGTCATTTCTGTTTTAAAGGGAGGTTTGAAGCAGGCACAGTTTATTCAAGCATGAAAATGTAGACTGTTGTTACACGTGTATCAAACCCAAGGCACACATTTCGAATGTGTCCATAGTACAGTATTACCCAGAGCAGTAATAGTGGCATAAATCCCAAAAAGCATTTCCAGTTCCATTAATTGCACGTGCACAACAGCACTGACACCTAGCTGATGGTGAGTGAAGAGAGCTTGGAGATATTTGTTCTTCGCATATTTGTTCTTAGCAGAGAGAAGCCAGTGTTATTTATTTCTAAAGAAGCTGTGGTATTTTACATCACAGAACTAAATATGGTAACTTGACTTCTGACCTAAAACCGCTTACAACAGTTAAGATTATAAAAATGGCCTTGTCACACAGCAGGATGTTTTTATAATACTGGCAGCTAAAAAAGACACCACAGTGTGATTGCATTACATTTTTTCCACGAAAGAAATGGTCTTTTGCCACTGCCAAACAGGAAAGATATTATTAACACTGCATTTTTTTTGTTATTGGCTGAACTTTAGTTAAGCATTATTAGGTATGTAAAGCCTAATAGTACATACACTTGAGTAGACCAACTGCTGGATTTCTTTTTTCTAGAGAAGTTCTACAATATACCTTAAACCAGGGATATCAAACAAATGAGCCGGGACAGGCCTAATAAAGGTTCTTATCTGGCCCATTAAAATAATTTTGGAAAGGTGCTCTAAATTAAAATTATTCTGTGGACCGTAATTGAACTGAGAGATTAAAAAGTCTTACACTAGGGGGCAAAATAGAGCAACTAATTTAATTTCATTAGCAAGCTGATGCTTTCACAGCACTTTTAGTACTTGTGCACTTTTAGTACCTTTTTTTTTTTTGTAAAAAAAAAAATCAATAAATAAATAGATAATTTTTTTAAAAAATGGGAAACTATATTGATTTTTTCCCCCTCACCGCTTCACTATCATGGGCTGTTTAGTGTAGATTCATGAACAATTATCCCATTAACCCAATTAAGTCTATTTCAGTTCCAGGTTGAAAATGGAGGTGAATACTCGCACTGTATATATACATGCGCCAACCACTTTATTAGGACTACCTACACACGTTCATTCATACAATTACCCAATCAGCAAATCATGTGGCAGCAGTGCAATGCATAAAATAATAAAGATGAAAAGCTCTGGGGGTTTCCCCCCAATCTCAACTGTCTCACTGTTTCTACCCACAGAACTGCTTGCAAGGACATTCTGAGGAGTGCTTGTTTTCTAAAAGTGACTCTTTTAGCATCTTTACAGCAAATATTTTTATAGTAAGTTATAATAAAGAGATGGATTGTGGCCTGATATACAGGTACATCTAAAAAAAAAAAAATAAAAAAAAAATTGAATATTGTGGAAAAGTTTGTTTTATATTTTAGATTCATTACACAAAATGTGAAATATTTCAAGCCTTTTTTTTGTTTGTTTTAATCTTGATTATTACAGTTTATAGCTCATGGAAATCAAAAATCTAGTATCTTAAAATATTAGAATAAAGAATTTATAATACAGAAATGTCGATCTGAGAAGAGCTCTAATCAGCTAATTACTTCAAAACACCTGCAATGGTTTCCTGAGCCTTTAATCTCTCAGTCTGGTTCAGTACACACAACCACAATCATGGGGAAGATGAAAGTAAATTTTGCCTTTCATTTGGAAATCAAGGTCCCAGAGTCTGGAGGAAGAGTGGAGAGGAACAGAATCCAAGTTGCTTGAAGTCCAGTGTGAAGTTTCCACAGTCGGTGATGATTTGGGGTGCCATGTCAACTGCTGGTGTTGGTCCACTGTGTTTTCTCAAGTCGAGAGTCAATACAGCATCTACCAGGAGATTTTAGATAACTTCATGCTTCCATCTGCTGATGAGCTTTATGGAGATGCTGATTTCCTTTTCCAGCAGGACTTGGCACCTGCCCACAGTGCCAAAACTACTAGTAACTGGTTTGCTGACCATGGTATTACAGTGCTTCATTGGCCAGCCAACTCGCCTGACCTGAACCCCATAGAGAATCTATGAGAGACACCAGACCCAACAATACAGACAAGCTGAAGGCCGCTATCAAAGCAACCTGGGCTCCCAAAACACCTCAGCAGTGCCACAGGCTGATTGCCTCCATTCCACGTCGCACTGATGCAGTAATTCGTGCAAAAAGGATTAAAGCCCCGACCAAGTATTGAGTGCATAAACTAACATACTTTTCAGAAGGTCGACATTTCTGTATTATAAATTCTTTATTCTAATATTTTGAGAAACTGGATTTTTGATTTCCATGAGCTGTAAGCCATAATCATCAAGATTAAAACAAAAAAAGCTTGAAATATTTCACTTCATGTGTAATGAATCTAGAATATATTAAAGTTCCATTTTTTTAAATTAATTACGGGGGAAAAAATTAACTTTTCCACTATTCAAATTTTTTGAGATGCACCTGTGTAAATTTACAAAATGTGAATGTGACCCAGACAAAAATGGAAACTTACTGTATGCTTTATTACAAAGACAAGTCATTATCTACACCTTAAAGAAAAACATAATCCTGTAGGACATGCATCAGCATTTTTATGGTTTCTCTAAGTTTTCTGGAGAAGGAGAGTTCAAGCACTACTAATATACGTGTGTTCATTGTGTGGACACAAAGTAGGAATGCATGTATCCATTATTGTAGCATGGAGTAGCAAGCTTCCACAAGTCCACTTTGCACCTTCTTATCAAGATTCCTTTTTTTTTTTTTCAAAAAAAAAGGCTAGTCTAGTTTGCTTGCTGTGATCATGCCACTGTTCTGCATCATGGTACATGGGAGTAAAAATGGGAGTAAGTAAGTCGACGCCAAGTGAAGGCACACCAGTGTTGATGCACTCCCTCAACTTGTAGTGGTCACCTACCCAGCTCCACAGTGTCAGCTTGATAGTTGGATGCCATCACTGGCAAGGCATTGAAGTATTTTTTAAAAATTCAAATGTTATAAAAATATATTATGATATCCCAGAAAAGTGTATAGTGAGGTACTTTATCATTATCTTATTATATAAGGAACAAAAAGTGGACTTACTGCCACCACCCTGAAGTTGAGTATTTTACTACAACAGCATGTCCCGAAGTGTTTTATTCCACTTATAACACAGCAATTTACCAACTGTTACAATTTCATTTTAATTAAAGATGAATAACAAATCATACTTTTTATCAGTTTTTAGTGACCTTTCATTTTTTGAACGTTCATAAAACAAGTTAGTTCCTGTTATCATTTATGCTCTAGTAGCTATTAAATGTAATTCCTCTCTAGCCTTTTTATTTATTTATTTATTTATTTATTTATTTATTTATTTATTTTAAAACACCCAGGAACTGGAAAGTCCTTTGTCCTCAAGACTGGAGACTCCTTCCATAAATGTCTCCTAAAATAAAGCGTCACCTTGAAGATTATCTAAGTTTTTTTATTGTTTAATAACAGCAACTTTGGTAATCCATTCATTATTAGTCTTTGATTATATTATTAGTTTTATTAGGATTTATTAGTAGTCTTAGGAACTGAATCAACACCCTCTTACCAATCAGATTTGAGAATTCAATAGCACTGTTGTATAAATTGTCATACTGTGAAGCTCTAAAATTAACAAGTGGTTTTTATTGGCCGTAATGGACAGTTTCCTGCATCGATGTGCGCTCCTGCACAAGAATGATGAACCATCAGTGTAGAGAATGATCTCCGAGTACGGAAATGGACCGCCAGAAAGATCAACAAGGGGAATTAGTGTAAAGGTTAATCTTACCAACAGTGGGGAATGCCATCATCTTCAGTAAGAAGGAAAAGAAGGTTGGCAAGGTTCAGCAAGTGATTGAAATGCCTTCAGACATGAGCATCCTTTCGCAGTGAGTCATTCTGAAGGAAGTAATTAGCTGGGTTCTCTGTTCGGCAATCAGACTCTCAACAACTACAGGCAGAACACTGCTTCTTAAAGGGTGATAAGTTTTAACAGAGAAATTCTAAAGCAAAATCATATATGCAGAGAACGACAGAGTGAGAACTGCTCCTGGGTATAATTTACTTCAATAGTAAAGGTTCAAATTTCTTTGTAGCATGCGAGACCTTGAGCAGAACCTGTATTAGACAGCTCGAGGAAGCGAGGGTTTCTGAGAGCAGAGGGGAAAAAAGGTTTAGGATTGTTGAGTGAGTGTTATGCTCAAGAGACACAGGGAGGACATGGAAGGAGGGAATCCACTGCTCATAAAATCCTGTCATGCATAGGAATGCTCTCATTTGTTTCTGTCTGATAGGAACAGAGACCTTTTGGGTGGCAGCCAGACATTCAGCTGTGAGAGAACAAGAGCCAGGAGACAGAGTGAAGAGAGAAGTTGGCCTAAATAAGTAACAGACTGTAAAACTGCATGGAGTTTCTTTTCACAGGGCTTGTGGTCCATTTCAGTAAGAGCAAGACAGAGATGTTGAACTGACTGCATCTTATGAGAGAGTTGTTATCGTCATATAGGGCAGGGGAATTCAACTACAATAACTGAATAGCAACAAGTTAACTTTTAATGTGTAACCATTAATGATTAGCTGGTTAGGTTAGGTTCAACTTTATAGTCATTGTCAGGGTACAAGTACAGAGGCAATGAAATGCAGTTAGCATCCAACCAGTTGTACAAATAGTAAATAAGTTAAATTAAATAAATAAGGTTATTGGTGTGATAAGTTAAGATAAAGGTAAACAATGATGCATACCAGTGATGCAAATGGAAATTGGGTTAAATGCAATAAATAGGAATATGGTGCAATAGGTTGAGATAAGCAGTACACAAATAGAGGTAAACAGCGTGATGTGCGCAATATGATACAGTTGGTATATACACTGGATTACAGTAAATGTAGATGTGCAAATAGCAATAAAGTGCAAATAACAGTCTGATACTGATGACAGAGAATTGCAGTAATGTGCAAGTACTTACAAATAATTGCAGATAATAGCAGTAATCTATAATACAGTATAGTATGGGGTTTAATGCTGATGTTTAGTTGTTAAGTGGAGGCTGGTAGATAATGCTTAGAAGTTGAGTTCAGCATTAGTACAGCCGAAGGGAAAAAGCTGTTCATGAGTCTTTATGAGTCTGCGACAACGCAGAGTTCTGTATCGTTTTCCTGATGGGAGAGTCCATGGTGGGGATGAGAGGTGTTAATACTTCTCGCTCTCCACAAGCAACGCTTTTTAGGCAGCTGTGTTTCAATGATGTGTTGGGCAGTTTTGCTTACCCATTGTAGTGCCTTCTGGTCATGTAATGTATGGTTGTTGGACGATACTGTGATGCAGTTTGTAAGGGTGCTTTCAATGATACAATGATAGAAGTTCACCATGATCTGAGGAGCAAATTGAGCTCAGTCTCCTCAGAAAGTACAGGTGCTGTTGTGCCTTTTAGAGGAGAGAGGAGGTGTTGAGGTTCCAGGAAAGGTCAGCAGAGATATGGACACTCAGAAACTTGAAGCCAGAGACTCGCTCTACCTCAGTCCCATTAATGAAGATAGGCGTGTGTTTGTGGCTCCTCAAGGATTTCCGGTAGTCCACAATTAGCTCTTTGGTTTTCTGGGTATTGAGCTCAAGGTTGTTATTGTCACACCATGTTACCAGACGCTGAATCTCTTCCCTGTAGGCTGTCTCATCATCATCTCTGATCAGGCCAACCAACATAGCGTCATCTGCAAACTTGATTATAGAGTTGGAGCTGTGCACAGGTATGCAGTCGAAGGTGAAGAAAGAGTAGAGGAGAGGATTCAGCATGCAGCCTTGTGGTACACCGGTGTTTAGGATGATGGTGGTAGAGGAGTTGTTGCCTAGTCTAGCAGACTGTGGTCTGGTGGTCAAAAAGTCAAAGTTGTAGCGGGCGGTACTGATACCAAGACTGGAGTTTGCAGATCAGCTTAGATGAAATGACAGAACTAAAGTCGATGAATAGCATCCTCACATAGGAGTTGCTATTTTCCAGATGAGTCAGGGCAGAGCGAAGGACTTAGGTAATGGCGTCCTCTGTTGACTTGCTGTGACGATAAGCATACTGCTGGGGATCCAGTGATGGTTGTAGGCAGGATTTCAGATTAGAGAGGACCAGCCTCTCAAAGCACTCAGCGATGATGGGGTTAATAGCAACTGGACAGAAGTCGTTGAGCACTGTTGCAGCACTGTGCTGTGGTATTGGCATAATAGTGGTGGTTTTGAAGGAGGTGGGGACAATTGCTTGACTCAACGATAAGTGAATATGTCTGAAAATCCTGGCTAGTTGCTCTGCACATGCACTGAGCACCTTGCCTGGGATGCCATCAGGGCCACCCTGCTCAGAGTGGAAAACATCTCTGGTGGAGAAAGAGAGCTGGGGTCAAAAAGTGTTGAGCTCCTCCTGGATGGAGCTGTCACTGATTGAGGGAATGATGTCAGCTGGCTTGTAGTCTGTGAGAACCTGGATACCTTCCTACGTGCATTGAGGGTCAGAGCTGTTAAAAATGTCCTCTATTTGCAACTTGTATTTGTGCTTGGCATGCCGGATTCCTCGATTCAAGTTGGCCCTGGATGCACTGTAAGCTTCCCAGTCTCCAAACCTGAAAACAGCATCTCATGCCTTCAGTTGGAGACGGACTTCTTTATTCATCCAAGGCTTTTGATTGTGATATGTTTTAACTGTCTTAAGGGCACTGACAGACAACACATCTGTCAGTATGGTGAACAATGGCGTTAGTTTAGATGTCAGTGTCCGTATGGGAGTCCTGTGTTGCAAGGGCAGCAAATTCTCTCCAGTCTGTATGCAGGAACTGATGTTGTTATGAGGAGTCTGCCCCCACTAGCCACACTTTCACAGTTCTCACTGATGTTTTAACACATTTCACAATGGATGTATACTTTGGAAGTAGCAGCAGGGATAGGTGATCAGATTGACCAAGGTGGGGGAGGGTGATGGCTTTATAAGCTTCAGTCACGTTATGTCTGTAAATAAGACAATTTGAAGTGGTTGTTCTTGTTTCGTAATGGTGCTTCATGTTATCACTTTTGAGTAACACCACAGACTCTGAACCAACGAGATGTCTGTTTTGAATGTGAACCTAGGAGAACAAACTTACATCTCTGTCCAGTTGTAATTGGTTGTAGTCTGCGTTGTGCGTTTTATTTTATCCAAAAAAAAAAAAAAAAATAGGCGGACGGCAACTGGGTCGACTCTTCATTTATTCTCTGATAACACAAACAAGCAGCCTCCCTGAGTGAATCGCCCTTACACTGTGCTCTCTCCCATTCAATTACAATGCAAAAGGGAAGAGGAGGAGCCAAAACAGGAAATTACACAGACCAATGACATCATGACAATTAAAAGGGAAAGTACTCACACAAGTAGACAGCTACATCAGGTATACATTTCCTTTTGTGTAATTCTACACATTAAATATATGGAATACTTTCCATACCCGTTACCTTCACCCCCCTAGAATTACACAAAATTTGGAGAATACCGGAAAAATTTGTACACAGGTCATAAGTATATGGTCCACACACAAAACACTCAGTGAAGACAGTCAGCATTGAAAGCTACCCAATGAAAGGATAAAAATAGTTTGAAATTGGCCAAATTTCAACACATATAGACATTATTAAGGTGCCCATTACACCTCAAACACTTAGACCAAGTACTCAAATAAGGCAAGTTTTCAGTAGAAAAAACAAATGAACAAGGCAAGTTTCAAAAACCTCATGTACCTATAGACAAACTGAATTCAGGCAAGAATAACTGAAGACCCAGAATCCAAACCTAACAGGGTTTCAAGTTGAACCATAGATTCAATAAGTCTGCATACTGGTTTGATGACTCTCCCAAACCTGCTAGTGACAGTCATCTGTATTTAAATCAGCTACAGGATCTTGCCTACAGGGTACACTGGCAGAGACAGGATTTTGGGATGAACGGCTAGCACCAGCACCAGCCACAGTATTATCATCAGTCACTGGCACAGCAACTTGTGCATTTGGCTGCTCTTGATTGGGCAACTGAGAATGCACCCACGATGACGTGCGGTCATCATCGCAAGTAGCCACATTGGAGATATTCGACATAGAGCCTGCATGTGAGAGTGCCTCAGCCTCATCCTACCCATAATCTGCGTGTTCTGCAGACTCAATCTCTGCAACGTTGGAGAACTCACCACTGCGTGTCTGCCCAGTTAGACCAAAACAGCGTGCTGCATCAGACATCTGTGAAGGTACACTGCGGGTAAGTGTTTCAGCATCCCCATGATCAAAAATAACAATTTCTGTTTCAGGCAAAGGGAGGAAGTTCACTTGCAGAAGAAGATTCCGATGCACTATTCTCTCATTACCAGCCCTGTCACGGATCTTGTAGACGTGTATGGAAGGCTTTGAGGCAACAACAGTGTACATGACTGACTCCCATTTGTCAACAAGCTTTCGTTTCCCTCTAGAACCCTTGTTAGCCACAAGCACTTGGTCACCAACGGCTAGAGGTAGGCCTTTAACTCTTTTGTTGTACTGGCTGGACTGGTGTCTTTGCTCCACAACAGAATTCTTTTGCGCTAACGTCATGGCAGACTGGAGGTCTCTGACTAACAATTTCACATACTCGTTATAGTCACAAACAGACTTATCCTGCAAAACACTTTGGAACATGAGGTCAACTGGCAACCTTGGCACTCTACCGAACATTAGGTAAAAAGGGCCAAAACCTGTTGTTTCGTGTGCTGTACAGTTGTACACAAAAGTCATGGATTGTACCAACTTCGGCCACTTCTTCTTAGACCTAGGTGGAAGGGACCTCAACATGTTTCCTAATGTCCTATTGAAACGTTCGGTACCACCATTCCCCATCGGGTGGTAAGGAGTGGTTCTAGACTTGTCGATGTCAGCCAGTTCAAGAAGCTCGGCAATCAGCTCGCTCTCAAAGGTAGCCCCCTGGTCAGAATGGATGCGTTGGGGAAATCCATAGACACAGAAAAAACATCCCATAGTTTCTTAGCCATTCTTTTCGCCATCTGGTCCTGACACGGAAACACATGCGCTAGCTTTGTGAAATGATCTGTGATCACCAAAACATCCAAAGATTTGTTGGTCCGATGCTCAGCAGACCAGAAGTCAATGCATACAAGCTCCAACGGGGTTGTAGTTTTAATACTCTCCAAAGTGGCTCTCGCTGCAGGTTCCAGAGTTTTGCTGAGGACACACCTGGGACGTTTCCTTATATAATCCTGCACATCACGCTCCATATTGAGCCATAAAAACCTCTGACGGGCTAAAGACAAAGTGCGCAGCTGCCCTTGATGACTGGCCAGGTCGTGAACACCCGAAAGTGCCTGAGATTTTAAGGATTTAGGTAAAACAAGTTGGAACTTCTTGTGCCTGGTGAGCAGGTCTTTAATGGCTCTGTACAGGATTCCATTAACGACTGAAAGTTTGTCCCACTGCTTCAGAATCCGCAACACGCATTGGTTTTCATTGGCACATTCACATCTTGATGGTCTGCAGTTCCTGCCAACATAAGAAACTCTAGCAATGACAGGGTCTTTGTGCTGATGTTCTTGCAAGCCTGTCAGTGAAAGGGAATGAAACACTTCTTTATCACCACTGATTAAAGAGGTCAGATGTTCAGCAAATGATGTTGCTCTACATTCATTTCCTGTTTCCCATTCATCACAGGAGGACAGAATGGAAGACACGTGCTCGGAAGACACTGATGTATCCAGCCCAACATCAAGTGGACCTGATCCTAATTTTTGTGGTTGGCAGGTAAGTCGGAACACCTCTTGCACATTTCCATCTTCTACACTGCATACTTGTCCCAACAGTATAGAA
Source organism: Ictalurus furcatus (assembly GCF_023375685.1). Taxonomy (NCBI): domain Eukaryota; kingdom Metazoa; phylum Chordata; class Actinopteri; order Siluriformes; family Ictaluridae; genus Ictalurus; species Ictalurus furcatus. Next base: position 24,114,469 of record NC_071264.1, read on the forward strand.
TAAGGCTCTGACAAAAGCCATTGACTCACTGGCCTGACAAACGGATCCCTACTGAGTGCATCCGCCACCATGTTGAGTTTTGAAGGAACATATTTGATCTCAAAAGAATATGGAGCAAGTTTTGAGACCCAACGCTGCTCGCATGCATCTGATTTTGGCTTGGTCGTAATATATGTTAGCGGATTATTATCCCTCCACACAGTAAACTCATGACCTTTAAGCCAGTGACTGAACTTGTCACACACTGCCCACTTAAGAGCCAAGAATTCCAATCTGTGCGCAGGATATTTTGATGGCTGCGGCTCGAAGCCTTATCAGCAAACACTATTGGTCTCACCTTGTCCTCACCAGCAGGGATCTGAGAGAGTACTGCACCTAGGCCATCTAATGAAGCGTCAGTACAAAGAAGAAAAGGACGTTTAAAATCTGGATGAGCCAGTACCACACTGTCAGCAAGGGCCCTTTTTAACTTCTCAAAGGCCACATCACAGCCTGGGGTCCAGTCCTGGGGCTTCAACTCCCTAAAAGTGCCCGTTCTCTTGTGACAACCAGCAGCTTTTACTGAGCGTTTCTGGCCAGCCGTTAAGCCAAATAAGGGTCTAGCAACACGTGAGCAACCTGAAATAAAGGCTTGGTAGTACAGGACCATGCCAAGAAACGATCTGATTTTTTTTTTGTGAAGGTGTGGTTCTGTCTTCCTTCATTAGATCCTCCTTTTTGAAAGCAAAGATGACTTTCACCTTCCCCTCATTAACCGAAACACCAGAACCATCTATCACATGGCCCAGAAACTTTATGGATTTTCTTAGAAAGTGACACTTTTTAGGTGCTAGCTTCAGGTTGCTGGTTCTCTATTGAGAAAACACAATTTCCAAATGTGTTAATGCCTCCTGTTCAGAAGGTGCAAAGACCAACAAGTCATCAAGATAGCAGAGAATACTGGAAAAGTTAAGGTCACCAAAAATGGTGAGCATCATGCACATGAAAGACGCGGGGCTATTGCAAAGGCCTTGAGGAAGACGATTATACTCATACAAGCCCATAGGCGTTGTGAAGACAGTGTATCCTCGGTCAGACTCATGGAGCGGGATGTTGTAAAATCCTGAAGTTAAGTCCATGGTGCTGAAAAGCACATTACCTCCCAAGGCTGCGAGGCAGTCAGCTTGATGGGGTAGAGGGTGGGCATCTTTGGTGGTTTTAACATTGATCCAGCGAAAATCAGTGCAGACCCTCAGATTACCATATTTTTTCCAGACCATCACAAAAGGTGATGCATACTCACTCACAGATTTGCTGATAATGCCTTTCTCCTCCATCTCAGACAACACCTCTCTCAATTTTTGGTAGTGGGCAGGAGGGATGTGGCGTTCATCATAAAAGTGGATCCTGTACACAAAATCCCTTGCCTCTCCACAATCCAGCTTATCCTTGGAGAAAACATCATGGTAGGACACAATAAGAGCTGCCAATTTCCTCTTCCACACCTCAGAAAGTATACATCCATCCATGTCAATATCCTTCAGACCATAGTCTCTCAGCAATCGTTGTGGATCAGAGGATGAAGCAGTTTTGAAGGGGTCAGAATCAGGAATGTGACAATGGGTTCTACTTAAACCCTGCATAACAGTGAGATCCTCCACCGCTAGACAGGAAGAAACATTGGCCAGTTTAGTGTTACGGTGAAGAGTCACTGATGTTGGATTAGGGTTTAGTATTTTCAACGGCACCCATCGATAGCCCCGCATTGGTGTTACTACACATCCGACAAGTTTCTCTTCCAACTATGAACTTGTCTCTTTGTCCAGGCACCACAAGAGTTGGAACGACAAACTTAAATCCATAGACTTCAATCTCCAAGTCGTATGTACACTTTGCCACAGTTGTAAGGCCATCACAGCCAACTAGAACCATATTACTGGGAATCGCTTGAGGATGTGGAAGGAGACCATCAACTTACAACTTGGACTCACCCTCCTCACTGAGCGTGCAGGACATACTACCAGAATCCAGTAACCCCTTTTATGTGTAACGGTCGCAAACTGTCACAGGAGCATAAAACAACTCACTCGCACCATCAACTCTCTGAGACCCCACATATAACACAGTTTTGTCTTCTGGCAATTGCTTGCAGCTGCTCACGAAAATATTTTGCACATCTGTCTCTTCTTCGAGGGTATTAGTAAATTGCCCATGCTACCCCTTCCCTCACATGAGCTATTCAGTTTAACTGAGCTGTATCTGAGGGAGTCACAGGGCATGCTACTTTAGGACAGTCACTCTTAAACTGGCCAGGACTGAGACAGTGACGACATAGCCTCTGATGTCTACAATGTGAGTATGTAGTGTGTTCCTTGGATCTACAGACCCTACATGCATAGCCCAAGTTGGTTTTGAAGTCTGAAATTTTGCCAGCATGAACCGGACTTGATGAAGTTAAAGAGGCAGTGCACAATGACAGGACTCTATCCATCATGCCAACCATGTGCTGAAGACTTGTATCTGGAGAAAATGGAACAGCATTAGGATTAAGTTGATTTACAGGAGGCAGCAACTGGGCTGGCATGGGAAAAGGCTGCTGAGGAGAACTGGACACAGAACTAGGACATGCCATAACAGCGCACTGGCTGCAAGCTGACAAAGATATCATGTGCTGTGTTCCCGGAAAGACTCTCTTTAGATCCCTCTGATGACTATCCAACCGCTCCTGGACCTCAGCAGCGCTCCACTGCTCAGCTGGCTTAAACCGAAAAGACATAGCGAGACTTGGGTCTGGGCAATGTGAAATAAACATCATGACAGCTTCAGCAGTGGGATCTTCAACACTCTTATTACGTCTGCACAAGCGCTCCTCAGCAACATCTATGGCCTTGTTAAGCCCTTTCCAGTAATCCACGGGACTTTCATCTGCTCTTGGGACAGTATAATAGAAGTCAGCCATAGGCATGTTTGAGTAAGCCAACTCACTGAAGTTGCGTTTCAGTATGTCAAACACTACACTTGGAAGCTCACTGGCACTCAGTTCAGGGCGGCTTCGCAGAGACACCTTAACCACATCCCTCGCTTTGTCAGCCAATCTGCTCATGATGAGATCAGAGACATCAGTTCGCATTCTGCATTTCATTCTGTTTAAATAACTGCACATCATATCTTCCCACTCATGCACAGTAAATGAATCACTCTTATCGCCCCTGAAGAATGGTGGAGGTGCCGGATCTTGCTGTACTATCACCTTCAGGCCTGATGCATCAGTGCACTCACTGGAGTGCTGAGACTGGAAAGGTGGATTAGGCTGTACTGGGCTGGGCTGGTGCGCAAGGTTAAGGCTGGCTGAAATACTCTCACCTATTTTCTGAGCCAGATCTGAAACGATGCCCCCTAATGACTCAGGAGTAACAACACGTTCAGTATCAAGGCGTGTGATTGTTGTAGAGCTAGCTGCTGGACCTACAGAAGCACCAATCACTGAATCAACTGCGTGCACATGGTCAAGTCCCACATTAGCTTTGGCTCTCCCTCTCCCATAACAACGAGTAGTAATTTCAGACACTCCCTCATTGCGATATATTTCGGGTCCACCACCCCTGCCCAATAGGAAAGTGACATTAGGTTTTTTCACAGGGCTGAAATTGTCTTGACCAATATCCTCAAACATGTTTCAAATGTAAAGTGAAAACACATAAAATGTAAAAACGACTGCGAATGAATATGCCCCAAACAGAAAACCTTAACTAACTGGCAAATGTTCAAGTACACTTCATACACGCAGGGAAATATATGAAATAAAGTTAGCTCAAAGCAGAATCAGAATGAGGACAACAATCAAAAAAAAACTGAAACGCTCCTTTTCTTGACAAAAATATTTTTTTCTCTCACACCACATAAGTTATTAGGCACCGTTTCTTATTTAAAATGCATCTACAGTCATTTATTATATAATGTTCAGATAAAGGATACGATGCTCGAAGGTCACTGAAGCGTCCTGGTGTGCTTATCACAAAGTCTCTTGTTTAATATGCACCAACGATGAACGAAAGTACTCTGGAGAAAAAAGGTCAATTATACACTTTACAGGTCCTTTAAGATTCAACAGTTTGTCCTGCGATGTCACACGCTGTTCATCTCACACGCGCGCCTTCCTTATGCACGAACATGGAGCCGCAACAAACGACGCTGATGAGGAAGATGACCAGGAGAGAAGTCTGGCGAAGCAGGCGAGCCGTCACGCAACCACGGCAATCGGCGAAGCGCTGATCTGATGATCCGGAATGGTCACAGCACCAAGTGTAACTGGTTGTAGTCTGCGTTGTGTGTTTTATTTTATCCAAAAAAAAAAAAAGGGCGGACAACAACTGGGTCGACTCTTCATTTATTCTCTGATAACACAAACAAGCAGCCTACCTGATTGAATCGCCCTTACACTGTGCTCTCTCCCATTCAATTACAATGCGAAAGGGAAGAGGAGGAGTCAAAACAGGAAATTACACAGACTAATGACATCATGACAATTAATAGGGAAAGTACTCACACAAGTAGACAGCTACATCAGGTATACATTTCCTTTTGTGTAATTCTACACATTAAATGTATGGAATACTTTCCATACCCGTTACACATTCATCTTTAAACATTCTGTTACATCGTCAATTTTTTTATTGACCATGCCATGTCGTTGGTTCTATAATCAAGCCAGAGAGGTAAAAAAAAAAAAGTGAAAAATCCATGAAAGTCTGTCAAAATGCTTTGTAGCTAGTCTTTGGTCTGATGAGCTGCCCAAGCAGCTAAATAATTTAGATAAATCCATGAAATTGGCCACAACAGAAGGTCTGCTACAGAAACCAAGCTTGTTAATGCTTAGAAAAATAAACTGCCAGTAAAAATGCTCCAGTATTTTTGAAAGTGCTTGGCTGCCTGGTTGGCTCATTCAGTAGACTATGAGCCTATTAATCTAGGATCATAAGTTTGAGCCTCAAACTCACACTAAACCAAAGTTTTGGGTGACTTTAAAATGGAATCCTTCAAAACCTGGACATCCCAGATGTCTTATGCTGTCTGACCACAACCACAAAATTCAAACCTGCCATGAAAAGCAACAAACGACTTCATACGCAAGGGTGGAAAAGATTTTTAGGAAAGCAAAGAAATTTCCATTTCTTTAAGTGATTATTTACAATGTCATAGTAAAAAAAAAAATAATATGGTGGAAAAAAATTTTTACGAAATAACTGTATGAGAATTCTCTGCAAACAAAACCCTGAATTTTTGTACTTGACCACTCTCAGGATCAACAGGACTCTAAATACAGTACCCTCCAGAATTATTGGCACCCTTTATGAAATTAAGCACAAATTGCTAGTTAAAAAGTTTTACACATCCCATAAATGATCACTTGTGTTCAAACATATAGGGACACAAAAAGTTTAACATAAGTAGTTCTTTTTCATTCAAAATTCGAATTATTGGCACCCTTGCAATTATTATCTGATGCCTCTTCTGGAAAGAATAGCGGTCTTTTCTTGTAAAAGTCTACCAAGATTGGAGACAGTTGTAAAGACCTTGGATGCTCCTCCATGCTCAATGCAACATTTTAAACTCCTTTATCCAGTGCCCTCCACTAATATTGGCACCCTTGGTAAATATGAGCAAAGAAGGCTGTGAAAATGGTCTTTATTGTTTAACCTTTTGATCTTTTGTTAAAGAAAATCACAAAATACTCTGCTCTCATTGATATCAAACAATTGCAAACACAACACAGGTTTATCTAAAAAATATATATATATATATATCTTTGTTAAATATATTTGTGCAACAATTATTGGCACCCTTTTAGTCATTACCTCCCTTTGCCAAGGTCTAACCTCCTGGCAGAGGCAACTAGATTTGAGGCTGAAATATTCTGGCACATAGCAGAATTCATGATACCATCAAACCATGAAACAGCCCTCAAGCATCGATGATCCACCATCATATTTTACAATGGGTTTGGAGGCCTTTGTTTATTTAATATGACCATTTATATAAAGGGTGCAAATAATTATCCAGGACATTATAAGTGCTTTATTTAAAAAAGGCATGTGCACCTGGAAGGTAAACCAGGTAAGTCTGTAGATAAAAGATTCACAGACAATGAAAATACTTATGGAATATGTTAGATGCTACAGGTGCTGACATGATCTGTTACATCTGTGGCAGAGAATGTGTTTGTCCACAAGATGGCAGCAGGCACTAAAATGTATGCTAAGAAATAAAAATCCCTTGAGGTGAACTTTTCTTCAACATCAAATGATTTGAACTCAAAGGAAAAATCCACCTTGAAAGACTTGCATATTAATATTTATAATTAGGGTGTGAGCTTATTTTGTAATGAAATTCTGAGTTGAATTTTTTTTTTTAACTTCTTTTATGAACACTTTGGTCTATTTTCACTTTGGATAATGATTTCCTATATTACCCACAATGCCTTCCGACTACCTGCTGCTAGTGGTGCCAGCCTATACCAGGGAACTCAGGGCACAAGGCAGGGGACACCCTGGACAGGGTGCCAACCTATCACCCATTCATGTCTTTGAACTGGTGGAGGAAACCCCCGAAGCATGGGGAGAACATGCAAACTCTGCGTAAACACAGGATGGAGGAACCCCTAACCTCGGAGGTGCCGGGCAAATGTTCTAACACTGAATATGTAGCTATAGACTATTTTTGTCTTATCAACAGCCAACTGTCTGGATTCTAGTCCGTCCGAAGACAGTTGAGTTAAAGGGTACTGAGTACGACTGCATAACTTCCCATATCTTTACATTCTTCCCTGATCATTTGTGGACTCTACCATTGGTATTTATAGCTGAACTTTGTTCATTTCCCCCCCAACAATGTTGGGGTCAGGTGCCTGTTGCCCTCATCCTGCTGTCCAGACACACATACCGACCCCCAGGCATCCACACCCTGCCGCACCCCGGCTTAAATAACTTTCTCCTGCCTTCTATGGATCTTCAGTTTCGGTGCTGTCCAGCACATGGCCACTCGGGTATGGAGCCTAGCATGACTTGTCTTGTTTCTTTTGTACTGTTGTTGGACAAAGATACGTTTCCAGATTTGTAAAGACACTTGGGATTATTCATATACTTATGTTGATTTACTGGAGATTCTGAAAATTGCTGAATTGTATGGAGGAGCAGAGACTATAGGAACCCACTCTCTACAGACCTTGGATCCTCCGAAGGAATTCACGTGGTAAATATTCCATATGCTTCCACATGATTTGAACTGACACAGTTGATGTGGTGGATTGTGATGTAGTGAAACTCTTTCAAACTGCGGTCTGAATCAGCTACGATTAGAGGCACAGCGCTCAGCCATTTTGAAGGGTTTTGTTTGTGACAGTTTGTGAGTCACGTATTCCAAAATAGAGACGGAAATACTTTACATGCCCACGAGGAAGAGCTTGCTCTCCGAGCATCTGGAGGGTGCAAGTTTTACAGAAACATCCACTGACAGCAACGGACAACAAGAAGCCAGAGGTCACCATCACTGGAAGTGCCCACCATCACCTGGACAACCTGACATAACTCATACATAGTGGTCTAAAATAATCAAAGTCACAAGAGAGTTTGAATTCTACAGAATCCAGGTGGCAACTGAGGAAAGAATAACTCCAATATGAACCCCCAGGGTGGACATTATTTAAACAAGACAGCCGTGCTGTCCCCTTTGGGCGCTGTCCGTTTGAGTGAGCTTGCTCTCGGCTGTACCGTGATTTCTTTAGTGGTTCACGGTGCAGGATACACTGCTGTCTACGGGATCTTCTGCATGGTAGCATGGAGCGCTTGCTTTGCCCTCTCGGCAGCCATCTTCGCCCTGGATGTGACGCGTCTCCACTCATGTCTTCCTGTGTCCTGGGAGAACCTGACTGTGACCCTTGCAGCAACGTCTGCTCTGCTCTACCTCACAGCTTCCATTGTGTACCCAGTTTATTTTGTGCGCAATGAGTGCCCATATAACGATTGTGAGGTTAGAAATTTCCGGATAGCCGTAACCGTCTGCTCCTGGGCAGCGTTTGTGGCATACATCGTTGAAGTTTCCCTGTCCCGGGCCAAACCAGCCCGAGCGGCCAGCTACATGTCCACTCCGTCTGGCCTCCTGAAGGTGGTGCAGGCTTACGTCAGCTGCGCCATTTTCATCACTCTTGCTAATGGGAGTGAGTTCTGGCGTCACCCGGCGACCGTTTACTGCGTGGTAGTGTTCGTGTTGTGCTTTGCCGTGACAGCGTTGGTGGTGGCACTGAGTGTGTTGGGACGCACAACCTTCCTGAATCTGCCTCTTGACCGTTTTGTAGTGCTCTGCACGTTTGCAGCAGTGCTGCTGTATCTGAGTGCTGCTGTGACCTGGCCCGTGTTTTGTTTCGATAGGAAGTACGGTACGCCACTCAGACCTCAGGGCTGTCCTGGAGGGAAGTGTGCCTGGGACAGCCAGCTTGTTGTGACCGTGTTCTGCTTTCTCAACCTGGCGTTTTATATCACAGATCTCTGCTGTTCCCAGAGAGCGCGCTTTGTGACACGGCAGCCACGTGTGTAACAACTACGCTGTACTTGTGCTTTCAATCTTCCTATTTATTTCTAGATCTGAGACTGTGCCTCAAATCACACACTTTCTACTGTTCACACAGCAATATGAGCAAACGTACAGTAGAAGGGCCATATATTTGTCTTGCAGTGGACACGTTTTGTGCACTGGACTTTACATTAAATTAAAAAAACACTAGAACAGCAAACACTTGCTTTGACATAACTGTCCACTTCCACTTTTCACTTCCCCAAATGTAATCAATGTTTTATATCTGATATTTGCTTAATGGAAGTCTATAATTAAGCTACATCATTCTCTTACTTAAATAGAGAATCTAGTAATAGATTTAGAAAAAGAAGTTAAAAATGGAACTATGTTATCACATAGTATCTGTTCGTCTAAGATGGCTGCCTCCACAACATTACTGTACTAGCTTGACAGTAAAGTTTTACAAGATTACAGTAAATGAGAGAAATGTTTTTCACTGAACAATCTCTTTAAATTAGCTGGCTAATGCTGATGTAATGTAACAGTCTGGTATACATCCATTGTTCTCAAAGTGGGGTCCAGGATCCACATGGGATCTATGAAGCATAGCAAAGGAGTCTCTGTGTGTGTGTGTGTGGGGGGGTTTGTTTGTTTTTTTTTTTTTTTTTTTTTAATTACTGTGGTGGAAAATCACAATCCATTAGGTTTTTTATATATTTAACTTTTTGACCTGTCACTTGAATTGGGTTTAATCCAAAACAAAATTTAATAAAAGTGTGGTTTGTGTGTGTAAATTTCAGGAATAAAAAGCAATACAGCTCCAATAAATAGCCAAATATTCAAGCATTCTAATATTTGAATTAGCTCATAAAATAAAACTGTTGTGAATTATAATCAATTTCATTCATATAATCTTATTCACAGCACATACTTTTAAAATATTGGGACTATATAATTAAAGAGATAATAAACTACAAAGACATGACCCAGTTCTGCCCTTATTCTTGAAAGTGTTGATTTGTCTCTTTTTTTTTTATGACCCAAGATAAAATGTTCACTGAACCTGAATCATGATCCACACACACTCCATCACACACACATACTCTTAAACAAGTCCTGATACACCTTTGAAAGCCAACTGTAGACCACTATAATTCTCCTCGTAGTCCTCTTCCCCAGGCAGGTCCTGAGGGGGTCTTCTCCTCTCTCAGCCAGCTGGTTAGTATGTGTGTCTCTCTCTCTCTCTCTCTCTCTCTCCGTCAGCATGTTCTGCTCTCCTGGAGGACACGGTGACCAATCCAGCCAGCTCAGCATCACACCATTAGGATCGGCAGATTTTTCACTCAACTTTTCATTTTCTCCAGCCAGTGCTCTAGCGTTCTCTATCAATCACGCTCTCTCTTATATCACATATTGCTGATCTGTTCATCCACGGCTGCTTTTCTTCTCTTTTGTCATCCAGACATGGCTATTTGTTATCCTTTCTCTTCTTTCCTTTGTTCTTCTGATTTTTTTTGTTGTTGCTTTTTTCTGTTCCCTCCTTCTTGTAGATGGCCATAAAAGAGGGTCCACAGCAGACACATTCAAATAATTTTTTTTTCACCTAATCTCTATCCATTGCATCATATGAATGATTATAGTGGACCAGAATATGAAAAAAGAAAAAGCATAAGAAATTTAAAACTCAGTTCTAACAGATCATACTTGACTATATAACATGAGTTCAGAACACATCAGCTTAGGATGAGATGTACATGAGAGAAAGCCTTTTCAACAATGCAGTAAAAAGCAATCCCATCAAGTTTTACGACATTCGTTCACCATCATTCAAATACAAATTTCCTTTCCTGTGTGGAAAATAATTCCCATCGCTCTAAGGACAAATTATACGGATTTTAATTCACAAATATTTCACAAAGATTTCATTAAATCATTCATCTTAAACACATTAATTTTTTTAATCATAATTGAGTTTTCAGTAACCAGGATTTCCTTTCCTCACAAAAAAAACTCTTCTATTCTATTTCTTCTAAAAAAGTTTTTATTTTACAGTTTGTATTTTATTGAATCATTTTTGCAGTTTGTATTTCAGAAGTTTTTAAACAAGGGCCGTGTTGTTTTTTTATACACTGGAAAATGCAAATTTAGAAGTGATGTCGCTGTAAAATAAAGTGGCTATAAAGTAACAGCATACACCCCCCAGAGTGTGTTTTGCAGTGTCTTTTAAAGCATGCACAGGCATAATTAGAGAATGAGCACACGCATGAGTCTCTCGGTTGTGTGTGTGTGTGTGTGTGTGTGTGTGTGTGTGTGTGTGTGTGGGCCACCCGAGCGGCAGCACATCCCCTTCAAAAGGTGCTTACTGATAACACAAGCGGAGGATAAGAGTGCTGACTTGCTGATGTAGATAATCGCTCTCATTTTTTTTTCAGGTTGTTGCTGATGTTTCTGCTTTGCTTTGCTTTCCCTCCCATCTCTCTCTCTCTCTCTCTCCCTTATGAACCCCCCCCCCCCCCACCCACAATTAAGGGGTTCAGGGATGCAGCAATGGACAGATGGTAGAGAGAAAGGTTGGAAGTAGAGGTGGACTTGTGTGTGTGTGTGTGTGTGTGTGTGTGTGTGTGTGTGTATATGTGGCCCCCTCAGGTGGCAGTCCGCACAGATCAGCTCAATCCTTCCTCGCTGAGCCAGCGCGTGCCACAATGCCTTGCCGATTTCCCATCACCCCCAAGGGTTGCTCAAGGGCTGTGACAACTCCAAATCATCCGTTCAGTTTAACAACGACATCGGCAGTCTGGCAGGTCTCTCATCATCGTGTGTGTGTGTGTGTGTGAGGCTCATGGGGCTCCTCAGAATCAGTGGAGTGAAGTGCCGGCGGTGTCTCGCTCTCTGTATCTCTGGCCTCTGTCTGTGATCTCAGTATGCTCCGTGCCCACATCTTCGCAGCGGGTAACTGCGCCGTCTGAGCGAGATCATCCCAGACAGCTGTCCGTCAGCAGCCAGAGACCTCCACCGCTCAGGGCTTCTGGGTAAGAGCATGAATAGCAGCCGCCTGTCACGGCGCATCACTCATACATGCCACATGTGCTGGTCATGATGTCTGTTTACTGAATATAGTGTAACCAAGTCTGCTCGCATGGGAGCAAGAGATCCAACTCAGCAGGGCCCTTGCTGTGTTTCTCACATGTCAATCAAGGTGAATAAATCAACATTAATTAAAAGTAATTAGACGCCTGCCTTTAATAAATCAGCGGCATTGTTTGGTGTCGACTATGCAAATGTGGGTGGACTTTTAATGACGAACCCATGGAGCGATCCTACGCGCAAACTCATTTGTATGCACCAAAGGCTCCTCGCACCTGACTGAGCGTGCCACGGCTGCTGGCGTTATGAGAGATTTAGCAGCGCTCTTTGGCCTGACGGTTTATTACCATGAAGGCTGAAACATCAAAGAGCCCCTCACAGTGCGAAATAAACCCACCTGGGGAAAGCAAAGGCCGTCTGAAAGGAGACGCTTCACGGCTCCTCTGGCCTCGTCTGCTTTTTTTGTGTGTTGTGGTTTTAATCCAGTGGTCAGTGTGGTAATTTTATAGATATGACCCAAGAATAGAAATTCAGTGCAACACCTTGTGTGAGTCTTTCTCTTTACCTCTCCTGTCTCTTTAACTCACCCGCTCTACTTTTTTTGTTGGATCAAAATGAGCCCCTTAAGAAAAACTGTCAGTCTGTGGATTTGGATTCGTGCGTCTCCTTCTACATGCCAACTTCGTCTAATCACGGTGACATAAAATTGTCATCCGTGTTTCGCCTGAATTCCCTTTTAGACTGAGCAGATTCTGCATTTTTTTAATAAATCTGAGGGGATTTGAGGGTGGCATCGAATGAGTGTCGGCACGCTCCGGCGGCCACAGAGAGGCATATTGTGCCCACGCAGGGAGGATTTAATTGAGTTTTTCACAAATTCTGTAAGGCCTTCCCATGGCAAAGTTGGTTTTTCCTAACTTTTGTTAAGAAATAAAAGAAAGTCTTGTCTTATCTTGTGCTTACATGAAATAGCAACAACAGGTCTGTTGAAGCTTCAGTGGTTAAGGACCTGTGCTCATCATCATGGGGTAAAAGTCTCAGCAAAGCCAGGGGTAATGGGATTGAGTCTGCAGCCATCGGGATACTCAATACATGGTTAGGCTCTTGAGCAAAGACCCTTAACCCACAACTGTATCACGGCTGCCGCAAACTTCCTTTAATGCATGAGAAGGGACGTTAGGATATTTGAAAGGAAATATTCCTACACTCCCCAGAATTATTACCACTGGCATCCTTCCTGAAAAATTAGCATTATATTAAACATGCAATGACTGGTATTTAGAGCTTCAACATACTGTTATACTTATAGATTTATTTATCTTTTTTTTTTTTAAAGCACAAATCATTTTGCCTCGCACCTCTGGGGTTCCGCCTCCGCCCTGTGTGCACAGAGTTTGCATGTTCTCCTCATGCTTCTGAGGTTTCCTCTGGGTACTCCAGTTTCCTCCCCCAGTCCAAAGACATGTGTTGTAGGACGTTTGACATTTCCAAATTGTCCATAGTGTGTGAATGTGTGTGTATGATTGTGCCCTGTGATGGGTTTGCTCCCCGTCCAGGGTGTCCCCTGCCTTCTGCCCTGAGTTCCTTGGGATAGGCTCCAGGCTCCCCCATGACCCTGTGTAGGATAAGTGGTATGGAAAATGGTTGGCTGGATGGATATGCATGGTATCACAAAGGGTAGCATTGCCACCTCACAGCTCCACAATCCCTGGTACTATCCTGAGCTTGGGTTACTCTCTGTGTGGAATTTCACTTGTTTTTCCTGTGTCTGCCTGGGTTTCCCGGTTCTCCAGTTTCCTCCCACCTCCCAGAAACATGCTGGTAGATGGATTGGCTGCGCTAAATTGCACAGATGTGTCCCATCCAGGGTTTTCCTGCGTTCCCAGGATAGACTCTGGATCCACCATGACTTGGACCAGAATAAAGTTATAATTGAAGATGGATGAATGAATGTTTTCTGGTTTGGAAAATCATAGGTAGATTACAATACTTGTAGAAGCCTGAGCACTGAGCCTCTTAATGTTACGTCTAACAAGGTTCCTCTCTTCTATTCAAAACATTTCTTGATTCTTTATATTCTTAGGTTTGTGGATAAGGACACCATGTTCAATCCAGACCACAGGTTTTCAATCAGGTTTGATTCTAGAGACTGAGATCATCAATTCAAAAGGTGGATTTTTGTGTTCCTGAAAATATTTCTGTGTTGATCAGGATGAATGTTCAAGGTCATTATTTTATTAAAAGATCTATCACTGGCCAAGTCTGAACCTCCTTGCAGAGGCAACCACTGACGCGAGCCCGATCAATAAAGTGAACGAATTCAAGCTTTTTTTTACCAACTTACAATTGAAAAACTGAATAAAACGCATGTATTTACAGACACATTTAATACCCATGTTTGCTAATATGATTTCTCTCGCTCAACAACAGCAACTCCGACAAGGTGATTTTTATAATGTTGGGGTCGGGACACTTTAGATTCTAGAGAGCATTTGATTGGACAGAAAATCTGATGAGAAGCTGAAGTGCAGACTGATCTCATTAAAACTGTTGATCTGTATTGGTGGTAGAGAGAGACTATGAATTCTGATGCATATATTTTCTAAATGCAGATGTTGTCCTTAAATAAGTAGATAACCTTAAAGCTAATAAATCCATACTAAAAGTCACAAAACTTCCATTTTGATTTCATGGGGACTTTAATGCAATGTAAATTTGTTGTCTAGTTGCTGAGAGCAAATCAGTGATGGCAGTTTGTCTGCATTTATTTTAAATGATCCCAATAGAAACTATCCACAATCATTTACGGCATTGTTTTCCCAATTTAATTTAGCTTCTTTTATGTTTTTTCCCTTGTTTAACACAATTAAACTCATTTCATCAGCTAATCAGGGACTCTTTCATGTGTTGGAAAAATGTGAGAAAATGTTAAAAGCCTTTAATGTTAGAGCCTTTAAGGTGAAATCATTCAAATGTAGAATGAAAAAGTCATATTAAAAAAAAGAAATATCTGTATTGAATATTACTCTTCTGCAGTAATGGGTGCAACTTTGCATAACACGTACTGTTACAGTGCCAGAGCGAGCCATGAGTGCGTGTATATAAAACTAGCTCAAAATGCTAAATAAAATGCTTAGAACTACTGTGTGAATCCTGTAAGTACTACATTGCACAGGTTTTGTTAAGACTGCATGACCTGGATATTATGCATGTGTAAATTTGGACTGCCACTGGGCTCTAACTGTGGCTCTAATGCTGCCCAGCTGACAGCATGAAACAGCTGCTACGCTCTGAAACCTATCTTTACCTTCTGCTGTATACATAGCGGCAAGGCATGACTGCTATTCCACAGACGGCATACCTCTCCCCACTGGTCATTACATTTATACATGGTTTAGGACACAACCTGGCCATATCACAATGACGGTCTAGAATGGTCCAGCTATCCAATGTTTTATGCTATTAATAGTTTTATGATTTGCAAACTGGGAGCGATGAATCTGATCTGTAATGAAGACTGATTTGTGTTTGCTGGTCTTTCAGTGTGAATTGTGGGGAACGTTTAGATCTTTGATACGTGAAAATGAAAGCATTGAAAGCACGCCGACAGACTGGAGGCAGACATTGTTAGCATTCCTGGATTATCCAACTTTAAGTTGATGGCAGATTGTCAGGCATGGTGTGTATCCTGATCCCTGTGGAAAACACATGTAGGAAAGGTGCACACATGTACTCGTACCCTCCAGAGAATCAGGACAATGTGGAGTAGCGAGCCTTTTTTTTTGTCATTCTAGTCATATGAAGGGGTGTAACAAGGTACTGAGAAATTATCGTTAAGTGAAAGTATATACTGTATAATGTGTCAAGATTTTACTCAGTTTGAAAGTGGAAGTGTTCAGCGTCAAGTGATGTAAAAAGTGCTATTTTTAAACTTGTATTCTAGTATTAAAAAGTAATCTGATGAATTGATCATGTTTGTGTGTAAAAAGTAACTTATTACTTATCTAAAATTGTTAGATGATTTTTGTTTTAAAGACACTACATCATTTTGTCTCATTCATGCTCTCTAAGTGAATATTTACCATTAGCTAGAATTTGACTTGTTGCCTAGCCAAAAATGTTAGCTACTGGAATTCATATTAGTCTAACCTGGCATTAGCCAAAAAACAGGCTAACTTAGTTAAATCTTAGTAAATTAGCAAAACATACCTCATACATTATCAAATTAGGTTGGAGTCCATGCCTTCTAAGGAGGCTAAGAAAAAGCCTCATTGTATATGAGTCTTAGCTTACTCCAGCATATTTTGTATCCAGCAATGTTTTTTTTTCTACATTTGAACAACTTGACTGGATGCTAAACTGAGTCTGTTCAATTGATGAGTAGTGTAAAGTCATACCTGTAGTCTGGAAGAAGAAAACAACGGGGTTGGTAACGAGCATTTTGAAGGTCTAAATCATAATGTAAGGAATTACATTTTGGAAATTTCCCTTGGAAATGCAATTAAGTAAGAGTACAATATTCAATTTCAATAATTCTCAAGTAAAGTATACTCAAAATAATACTTCAACAGAGTAACAAAGTACATTTAACTCAAGGATTTTCCATCCCTGGCCATATACAAGTATACAATGAATGAAACAGCATTATCCAAGGCCTTGGTGCTATATATTACAGAGATATTTACCATTAATTTTCCCCTAACTGACATTATTTACCACATTATTTGAAAAAAAAACAAACAATGAATTTCAGCATTAATTACAACATCAGTAACATTAGGTTTTAACGATAAACCAAATACACCAAATAAGCAACACCTGCATTAACCCAATAGTCATACCAAGAATTAATAAAATGAAACACACAATGACTCTCATGAACATGGCTATGGTTTTTTAGGTGACAGTATTTAGACCTGAGGCTAGAAAGCAAGTTCCAGTATTTGGAGAACAGTGTTGAGTAAATAATCAACATTTTAGAACATGCTGTAATTACATTTTACAGGAAAAAGCATTTGCAAGACTACAGTTTCCAATGAGCATATAGGCAAAGACCAGGCCTTTTGGAATAATGTGCTCTGTAAGTGGTAAATTCGTCTCTGGACAGACGAATCAAAGACAGAGTTGTCTGGCCACAGTAACAGCAGACATGTTTGTCGCAGACCAAAGACAGCTTTTCGTGAGAAGCACCTCATCCCAACTGTGAAGCACGGTGGTGGAAATGTTATGGTTTGGGGTTGCTTCGCTCCCCCAGGGACTGGACAGCTTGCATTCGTTGATTAAACTATGAATTCTGCATCATATCAACGAGTGCTTGACAATAATGTGAGGCCATCTGTCCGAAAGTTGAAGTTGAACTGAAAGTGGACCTTTCAACAGGATAATGATCCTAAGCACACTAGCAAATCCACCAAGTAATGGCTCAAAAAGAAGAAATGGACGGTTATGGAATGGCCTAGTCAAAGCCCAGATTTGAATCCCAATGAAATGTCATGCGGGATTTGAAATGTTCAGTACATGCAAGAAAACCCTCAAACATCGTGCAGCTGAAAGAATATTACATGGAAGAGTGGTCAAAAATTCCAGCAAACCTGGTGGACAAGTATGCAAAATGCCTACAAGAAGTTATTTCTGCGAAAGTGGGCAATACTAGTTTCTGAGTCCAAGGGTGTACTTACTTTTTCCACAGAAGAATATCGTGTCTATTGATATTTCTGTTGAATAAATGATTGAAAAAGCTAATTTTCCTTGTGGTATTGTTCAAGTATATCAGCTTTATTATTAGGCAGTGTTTCAAATATGATCAAATGTTTGCTTGTCCAAATGTCAGAAAAGCCAACAATTTCCATGGGGTGTACTTATTTTTTCACATGAGTGTATAATGATGAAGTGAAAACATGTTTTTAGAAATTTTCGAACATTAATTAAAAATCAAAAACTGAAATTTCTTATTCACAAAAGTATTCAGACTCTTTATTCAATACTTTGTAGAAGCCCCTTTGGCACCAATTACAGCTACAAGTCTTCTTGGATACCTCTCTACAAGCTTTGCACACTTGGGTGGGCAGTTTATCCCATTCTTCATGGCAGATCCTCTCAAGCTCCGTCAGATTGGATAACGAGTGTCTTTGAACTGCCATCTTCAGTTCTCTCCGCAGATGTTTAAGGGGTTTAAGTCTGGGCTTTGGCTAGGCCACTCAATGACATTCAGAGACTTGCCCCAAACCCACTACAGTGTTGTTTTGGCTGTATGCTTAGGGTCATTGTCATGTAAATTATTGCCCTAGTGTTTGTGTGCACTCTACAGGAGGTTTTCTTCCAGGATGTTCCTGTATTTGGCGGCATTCATCCTTCCCTCAGTTGTTACCAGTCTCCCTGTCCCTGCCACTGAGAAGCAGCCCCATAGTATGATGTTTCCACCACCATGTTTCACTGTAGGAATGGAATTAGCCAGGTGATGTGCTGTTTTTCACCAGACATAGTGTTTGCTGTTTTGCCCAAAGAATTAAATTTTCATCTCATCAGACTAGAGAATCTTTTTTCCACATGTTGCCAGGTCCTTTATACTGTCATATGCCTTTTACTCAACAGTGGCTTCTGTCTTGCCAATCTGCCATGAAGGCCTGATCTTTGGAGTGCTGCAGAGATAGTGGTCCATCCAACAGGTTCTTCCATCTCTGCACAGGACTTTTGGAGCTCTTTTAGAGTACTGGTTGGGTCCTTTCTTACCTACCTGACCAAGGCTCTTCTTTCCCGGAAGCCCAATTTGGCTGGGATCCTGGAACCAACTCTGGGAAGGTTCAAGGTTGTGCCAAGCGTCTTCCATTTCAAAATTATTGAGGCCTCTGTGGTCCTGGGAACAGGCAAAGAAAATTAGAAATTGTTTTTTATCCTTGCCCTGATCTATTCCTTGCCACAGTTTGATCACAAAGATCCACAGACTTGGACTTCATCACATTTTTTGGGGGGACACTGGTATGTGCCTTTCCAAACTATGTCCAATCAATTAAAATTGCAACAGGTGGACTCCAATTGAGATTTAGACACATCTCTAAATCTAATTAAAGCAAATAGGATGATAATTTAGCTTATTTCAAGCTTTTACTTCTAGAAAGGAGCAAAGATATCCAATAATATGACATTCTTAAGCTCTCAACGAGTAACTATGTCTACGAGTAGAGTTAATGGTCTTAGTGTATATTTGTTTTACAACAATCTGATCGTGAGAAATATTTGATAACTTTCTCTTTATTCAAGATAACTTAACTTGCTTTTTTTGTAGCGTGTTTAGTTTTATTTACGGTACGAATCTACACTATGTTTTTGTTTTACTTAAGTGAGTAAATTAGTAAGAGGAAGTAAACTGCTTCTTAAAGCAATCACTTAAACTATGCAAAGCAATGATGCAATTTTACTTACCTTACAAATGTTCTTAGTGCCAGTTTTCAGAAGCGGTATGCAGTATGTTATGGATTTGTTGATGTATTGGCATGCAGATGTCTGAATAAATCACATTTGATAAAATGTGAGAAATCTCAATGTGCTGTAAATGTACAAACCAGAATCAATGCTGCTCTAATCCAGTTTATACGTAGCAACAACTCGGAAAATTAAAATGAATAAAAATTATAAAATCTTTATTAATGCATGTATTTCGTTGTTATTTGTTCATTATTGTTTTGTATCGTATTGTATTGAGCAAGCGCAAAAAGTTCCTTTAGGATCAACAAAGTCTTAAAATCTCATTATATCTATGCCTATTTCATTTCGTTTGCCATTTTTGATAATAAAATATGTAATCAGTATAATCAGATGATATCATTTTGTCCACCTTGCACATGGCTGTGAACTTGACCTTATTATGATCAAAGCCCCAAATTTGGTGGAGGAAATGATGCAACTGGAGCTCAGTCTTAGACGCCCCACCCACATCCAGAGATCAGCGCTGATTGGTTAAACGATGTAAGAATCTCCTCTCTGATTAGTTGTTTCTCTCTCTCTAGCTCTTTGGCGCACTGTGTACAGGAGGAAGCCACGTTGACAAAATAAAGCGGTGATTTCATGCAGCGAACTTAAAATTTGAGCTTTCATAAGAAAAGAGTTTGCTGTTAAAAGCTGAGAGGTGTAAAGGTAAGGCATTAACGCTGATATACAGTTATTACTTACGAGGAAACGGTTACTAGTCAGAATGCTAATGAGGCTAATGATGCTACAAAGTAAAAACAACTATTTATTAACAGAGATAAGATCATGTTTATGGTTACAGCTGTGACACCAACGTATGTTATCATGCTGAAACCTTGGATCATACATTTCTTAATATCCTTATTGTTTAGTTATGTTGAGTGTTTCAGGATGTATGTGTTTTTTCTCATATAACAATCCCTATAATTTTCTTTAATCATAAACTGTTAAAGCGTCCTGTTGATAATGAATGAATGAATCCTGCAGTTATATTCGAGCAAATGGAGAAAATGTGTCAATTTTGTACCATCCTATAATATATATAATGTGTATGTATGTATGTATGTATGTATAAAATATATAGATAAGGGTACACACACTGATCAGTCATAACATTATACTACTGACCGGTGAAGTAGTGAATAACAGATTATCTCGTTACAGTGGCACCTGTCAAAGGGGTGGGATATATTAGGCAGCAAGTGAACAGACAGTTCTTGAAGTTGATGTGTTGTAAGCAGGTAAAATGGGCAAGCATACGATAGGGGTGGGCGATATGGACTTAAAACTATATCACAATATTCTCTGGTATTTATTGCGATAACGAAATCAGTGACGATATAAATCTAGTACCATTCACCACTGTTTTTGGCTACAAGTGATTGTGATCTTGAGAGAGCCTCAGAAACAAGAACATTGATCTAAAAGTGAAACTGATTTTCTGTAAGCAAACCAGTTCCAGATTGTAGAGGTAGCACCTTGTTTAGCGATAAACTCATCAGCTTCATGTCCGCCTTCCACCGGACTTGTTTTCGCTCTGCACGTGAGCTGCGAATGGGTCGCACACAAATACGTCATCAACTAGTCTTTATCGTTATTATCGCGGGAAGACTAATTCTTATTGTGGGGAGAATTTCTACCTGTATATCGCAAAGATCTAAGATCGTAAGGTCTTACCCATCCCTAGCGTATGGATCTGAACGACTTTGACAAGGGCTGAATTGTGATGGCTAGACGACTGGGTCAGAGCATCTCCAAATCGGCAGGTCTTGTGGGGTGTTCCCAGATATGCAGTGGTTCGTACCTACTAAAAGTTGTCCAGGGAAGAGACTGGCAAATGGGAGCCCAAGGCTGAATGATGTGTGTGGGGAGTAAAGGCTAGTCTGTCTGGTCCGATCACACAGAAGAGCTACTGTAGCATAAATTGCTGAAAAAGTTAATGCGGGCTATGATAGAAAGGCATCAGAACACAGTGCATCACCGCTTGCTGCGTAAGAATGCCCTTGCTGCCCCTGTCCATCGCTGAAAGCTCGTACTGTGGGCAGTGGAGGAAGATGGCCTGGTCTGATGAATCATGTTTTCGTTTACATCATGTGGATGGCTGGAGCCACTGTGTGACAGTAATATGCCTCACAATCTATTAAAATTATGCTTAAGTGCACAAGTTTTCAAGTTAAAAAAATCCCAAACTATTTTTTTTTAAAGGAAAAAGAAATTCAAAGAAGCTTCGTCGTTACTCTGTTGGGCTGAATTTGGTCTGAATATTCTAACATGCACTTGATCTAGTTGAAACGTAATGTTTTTAATTATAAGAATAGGGACTGCACAATATGGACAGATATAGTCTTGTTGAATTATATTGCTACACACCACCATGAAACGACGCATGATATGTATATATTATAATAATATATAATGTTATAATAATTTATATATTATAATATAATTTTTCTCATACTGATATGGAGCCTTGAGTACAGGTTGATACTGATCCAATATTCTATTAACTACCAAATGAGTCACTTCTCATAACATGGCCACCTGTAATGACTCAGACTGTGCAAACACTCTACAGCCATGAGCATTCAGTTTTATCCAGTTTTATTTGGGCAGCAGTTATAGACATTGTCACAAAGCAGTTTTACAGAAGTCTCTAATTAGCAAGCCAGAGGCAACAGTGGTCAAGGGGGAAATGAACCCTGAGAGAACTTGAGGAAGAAACGTTCAGAGAAACCAGACCTAAATAGAACCCATTATTTTTAGGACTACTCTTTTTAAGAGCTATTCTGGTTGACACCTGATTATAAGTGCGATTATAAATCACTGACTTTATAATATCCAACTGCAGATAAATATACAGTACTACAGTTTCTAGGTGAGATGACTTGTTTGAACATGGCTTGATGTTGCTGAAAAAAAAAAAAATCTGATTAAAGTGCTCATTTCCATGTTGTTGGCTTCTGCAATATCAGTAACATGAAATGCAATATTTCAGTGATTAACAAAAACCCTAATCTGAATGATGTTTTATTGTGCCGTTTTTCTCTGAATTCTACATTAACGTGCTTTGAGCATTCCATGTATGAGTGAGACGAAAGCTATTAATAATGTTATGAAGTGAATGAATAACTGAGTGGGTATTTTGTAATCTGCAGGTCTGCCAGAGTAAACAGGATGAGTGTAGGCTTCATTGGAGCGGGTCAGCTGGCCCAAGCCTTGGTGAAGGGCTTCACTGCAGCGGGTAAGATGTCACTGATCATGGTGACTGTGACCTGAACTTTTATTCATTATCCAGAGAACTTCATTTGCTGGTTTATTCCTGACCTTAAATGTCAGGAAAGAGGGGAAATAACATGCAGGCCTTGCTTCTATTCCACTGATTTGATTTGATTTGATTGAGTTGAGCTCTTCTGTGGTTTCTGTAATTCTAGATGCCGGCTCTGCTTTGCTCTTTCATACACATTCATGCACTCTCTGTTCTTCTTTTTGTTCCTGTTGTTGCTCATGGCTATCTCTCTCAGGTGTAATTGCAGCACACCGGATCACGGCCAGTTCTCCAGATACAGATCTGCCAACAGTGGCCGGGCTCAGGGTCAGTGTGTTCTGGCTTCAGCAGACGTGTGTGTGTGTGTGTGTGTGTGTGTGTGTGTGTGGAGACAATAGAGTGGCTCTCTTATAGACCGTGACTGTGTTGTTTTTATATGAGTTGTATCATATCATATATATTTTTGTTTTATTCTATTTTTTTTTTTTTTTTTTTTTTTTTTTTAGAAAATGGGCGTGAACTTCACAACCAGCAACAAGGAAACGACACATAAGAGCGACGTCCTCTTTTTGGCCGTCAAGCCTCATATTATTCCTTTCGTCCTGGATGAAATCGGACCTGATATTGAAGACAGGCATCTCATCGTGTCCTGTGCTGCCGGGGTCACCATTAGCTCCATTGAGAAGGTCTGGGATAAGAGTAATGCAAATCTGTTCTAACATTATTTGCTTGAAACATGTAAATTCCTTTCCCATGTATGGAGCATTAATAAGGAATTGCTGTAAAAGCAGGGTTTTAAAATGATTGTGGCTTTGTCACCAAAACATGTTTTTAAGTCCATTTAATGGTCTTTATATTAAATAAGTTGTTGCTTGATGTGCTGGTTCGACAAAAATGTCACTGGAGAACAAACACAAAAAGCACACCTTTACCCTCATAAAGAAATGCAGATTTTAGGACCATGCAAATTAAGTGTCCTCAACTGATGAAGTTCTTTCTGGCCTACAGTTATAACACATGATCAATTCTAATTCCCCTCTTTCTGATTGCTGAAGTAACAGTTTTCAATATGTGTGCACAAGTTACATTTCTGTTTCTGAAATTCAGAAATTTAAGCTTGACTTTCAAAGAGAGAGCAGCAATCAATGACTTGGACTTTGAGCTTGATTCAGGGCTCTGCTCGGGGCTCGTTTCGGAGCTCTGCTCAGGGCTTGACTCAAGACACTACTCTGAGATCTACTTAGGGCTTGACTTGGGACATGGCTCAGGGCTTCACTTGGCTCCCAAATCAGAGATCTACTGAAGGCTTAACTTGGAGCCTGACTCGGAGCTCAACTTAGGGCTTTACTCTGGGTTCAACTCAAAGCTGTACTGGGAACTCGGGGCCCAACTCTACACGGGGCTGTATGGATTCAGCTTGTTTGATTGTGTGTGTGTGTGTATATGTGTGTATATATATATATGTATATATGTATGTATGTATGTATGTGTAATATATATATATATATATATATATATATATATATATATATATATATATATATATATATATATATATATATAATAAACTCTGGAAGAAAACAGTTTGACTGATTTTGAATCAACTTGGCCAATACATATTTTATTTTTTTAAATGAACAGTGATGCATTGAAAAGGTCAAGACCTTTTATCAAGTTTA